>NC_134739.1:10401775-10701775 GCF_049634645.1 Pelodiscus sinensis | reverse complement strand
CATGGCAGATCCAGCCCCCCCTGCACAGGTGGAGGGGAGCACCAGCCCTGTTCTGCAGAACTGCCCTGTTACCTTGGATTTGCTCCCGGGCTGAGCCTGACGGCCCCCAGCAAGGGTGACCAGATGGCCAGTGTGAAAAGTCAGCAGGGGGTGGGGTAATAGGCACCTGTAGACGCTGCAGCCTCAAAGAGCAGGGCTGTCCCTTTAAAACTGGGGCACCTGGCCACCCACCCACTGGCTCATTTCTTCCATGTCGTGGGCCAGGACAGATGGCACCTGTGCTGCCCAGGGGCTTGTTCCCCCAGTGTGGAGATGGGAGATGGCCCAGGCGCTGCAGGGCCTGGGGGGAGGTTCCTGGGCATTGGTCCCTCGGGCAGTGCTGGACCCCAGGCACAGGATTTCTCTGGGCTGGGCACTTCCCTCTGCCCCCAGGGGGATGGTCTCTGCTGGCCAGCGCAGGGGGTACTGAGGTGCTAGCCGGGCGTCAACTGGTAGATCCCTAGAGCGCTGGGCAGGGTGAATTCTGGGGGGCATTGGCAGAGGGGTCTGTTAGCTCCTGTGGCCTCGCCAGTCCTCCCTGCAAGCAGCTCTCTGCCCCCCAGCCTGGTCCCTGCCGGGTGAGATTTGCCTTCACTTCCTGTCCCCGATGGCTGCAGGCTGTGTCTGATCTCCGACTGGCTGCCAGCATCCCCCAGCAAGCAGCTCAAAGCCGCCGTCCAGGGTGCAGACCAAGCCAGGCCCTGGTGTGTCCTGGGCCGGGCTGCGGGGGCTTTTCTCGCCTCAGTCCCCTGCCTGGCAGGTGCCCTGCAGCACAATGGACACAGGCAGCTTTCTGGGCTACCCAGCAGGCTGCGCGGGGAGTGTTTGGGGCCGGTGGGGGCCCTGGCTGCAGGACATGGGCAGGCCTCCCTGAGGCCAAAGAGGGGGTATGTCTGCTGCCAGGCAGCTCACTTTGCTGCTCCCTAGGGGAATGGAAGACAGGCCTGACGCCAAGGTGAAGGGCCCGGGCACCCTGAATGCTCAGCTATAGAAACTGAGATGCTGCTGGAAATTGGAGTGCCAGGGGGTGAGATCAGGGCTCCCCACATCCCCTGCAAGCTAACTGGGCTACAGGGTGCTCAGGGTGGGGGTCTTAGCAAATGGGGAAGTTAGGGGCTCCCTATCCGTGCTTCCCCCCCACGGCCCTGGACAGCTCCCGGCCCTCACGCAGGCCGGTTCTGTTGCTCTGGACTTCCCCAGCCATTTGAGTGGGAAGGGGTGGGGGATGGAGGCAGCTGCCTTCCCTCAGCTCTGTCGGCACTAGCAGGGTGCTATGGCCCGGTGTCTCGGTGGGGGGGGGCAGCCGGTGCAGAACTCTACCCCCTGGCTGCCATGTGCTGGGTGTGTGTGGGCAGTGCAGGCTGCCTGCAAAATGGGTCCATGCAGCACCCTGGCTTTCTTTTGTTGCTCCAGGGGCCTCATGGCCTTGCACTTAAAAGGAGCTGCTGGGCTAACCCAGTGGAGGGCAGTCTAGAGAGAGGGGGAACCCCCCCCCCGGAAGGGAGCCCTTAGCCAGGTATCACCCACCCGCCGTCATGGGGAATTTCTCACCCCGACAGGCCAAGGAGGACGTGAGTCCTGGCCCAGTCTCTGCTCTGAGCTCAGACTCGAGTCGGAGCTGAGGGGAACTTGGCTTGTCTTTAGCCCTGCCCATCGGCCGAGCAGGAGCAGACATCAGGGCCCTGCCAGCCGGGGACTGGGGGAGGAGAATGTAGTGATATCAAGGCCCAGTGCCACTAGGTTTGTTTACATAAATACACCCGGCCCTGAGCAGAGGTGGTCACAAAGAGCATGCAGGCAAATCCGCCCCCTCAGGAATCTCAGCCTAGCACCAGCATGTGATTCCCAAGGAGCGACTCTGTCTCCTTTACTGACTTCTTAGAGAGGGGAAGGCAAAGAGCAAACTCTCCGGCAGCTCCCCACAGCTCTCCTACGAGGACCAAATGGGGCTAATGACAATTGTATTTCTCCAATGGCTAAACACTTGCTCGCACACCCAGAAACGGCACGTGTAAGCCTGTGGAACAGCGCCCTCTGGTGACCCTGCCATAACTATGTAACCGTGGGCAGGGAAATGGGAGTTATTCTCTTGCCTGAGGGCCTGCATTTTTACCCCCACCTGGGGGTGAGCTGGGACCAGGATTGAAGGGCACTGGCAGGGTGGGGGGAGGGGTGCTTAGGACTGGTGTAGAGGGGTTGCGGGGTGGGATTGAGGGCACTGACAGAGCTGGGGGGCAGGGAGCCCAGGGCTGAGAGAGCGGGGGGCTGCGAGGCCGGAGTGAGGGGCACTGCAGAGCTGGGGGTGGGGTGCTCGGAGCAGGGAGCCCAGGGCTGAGCGAGCGGGGGGCTGCGAGGCCGGAAGCAGGGGCACTGCAGAGCTGGGGGTGGGGTGCTCGGAGCAGGGAGCCCAGGGCTGAGCGAGCGGGGGGCTGCGAGGCCGGAGTGAGGGGCACCGCAGAGCTGGGGGTGGGGTGCTCGGAGCAGGGAGCCCAGGGCTGAGCGAGCGGGGGGCTGCGAGGCTGGAAGCAGGAGCACTGCAGAGCTGGGGGTGGGGTGCTCGGAGCAGGGAGCCCAGGGCTGAGCGAGCGGGGGGCTGCGAGGCCGGAAGCAGGGGCACTGCAGAGCTGGGGGTGGGGTGCTCAGAGCAGGGATCCCAGGGCTGAGCGAGCGGGGGGCTGCGAGGCTGGAGTGAGGGGCACCACAGAGCTGGGGGTGAGGAGCTCAGGACAGGATTGGCAGAAGCCAGGCTGGGGATCAGAGCTGCAGCTTCTCTCTGGAGCCTGCTCCCCTCCCACCCTCTCCGGGTGGGCTCAGAGCCCCTGGCTGCTGGCTCGGCGGCTGTTCCAGCCCTGTGTGCTTTCTGCCCTGGGGCCTGGCAGGCCGGCCGGCGGGGAGGGACCGGCTTGGTGACAGCTCCAGCAGGCGGAGAGACGGGGGTGTGGCCAGGAGCCGGTATAAAGTCCAGAGACTCTGGGCTTCCTCAGGCAGCGCGGCGTCTGGACGGCTGCTGCCCGGGCTGAGAGCAGGCTGTGAAGCCCGCTCCTTTCTCTTGCCGTGTGTGTGGGGCCGGCCGGGCAGCCCAGCAGCTTTCCTTGGGTCTGGGCGCTCCCTCTCTCCCCCTGCCCTCTGCGGGCTGGTCGTTGTTCGCCGTAGCGCCCGGTCCGTACGCCCGCCTGCCATGCCCTCAGGCGGCCTCTCCGCCGTGCTGCTGCTGGCCACCGTGGGCCTGTGCGTCAGCGAGGAAGCCATCCACTGCCCGCCCTGCTCGGAGGAGAAGCTGACCCGCTGCAAGGCGCCCGTGGGCTGCGAAGAGCTGGTGCGGGAGCCGGGCTGCGGGTGCTGCGCCACCTGCGCCCTGAGCAAAGGGACGCCCTGCGGGGTCTACACCGCCCGCTGCGGCTCGGGGCTGCGCTGCTACCCGCCCCGGGGGGTGGAGAAGCCCCTGCACACGCTGATGCACGGGCAGGGGGTCTGCACCGAGCTGTCTGAGATCGACGCCATCCAAGAGAGCTTCCAGCCAGCAGGTAGGGGGCTGGGCATGCAGGGGGGGCCATCCGGGGAAAGGGAGCCCCCTCCCCCACTCTCGGGTCGTACCCCTGCATGCTGGCACCCGGGGGAGGAGCCCCGGACTGGCACAGAGGGGCAGGCGTGAGTAGGAGGAGAGGTGTTGGCTGGGGTGTGCACGGACTCCACCGTGGGCAGGGATACGTGCGCTGGCGCTGCTGCCCGGGGGGGCGGGCACGGAGCCGGGCTGCAGGGGGGGACCCACCGGCGTAGACGTGCCCCCCTTTTGCGCCAGCAATGGGGCCCAGGTTGGCTGGAAAGAGCCCGCTCTAGGAAGAGGCTCCGCTGAGAGACAGAGCAGGGTGGTTTGGGAGGGAAGGGGTTAATGCCAGAGGCAGGCGTGCCCCAGGATTCGGGAGGGGGCGCTCGGAGGAGCCCGGCCGGCTGCAGCGGGGGAGCTGGCTGCCCTCTGCACCGTCCCCGAAAGCAGTTGCTCCGGTGCACGGATCTGCCAGGGACTGGCAGGGCAGAGCTGGGCTGGTTCGCTGTAGCAATGGGCACTAGGACCCAGCCCCTAACGTCTCGCTTGCCCACCCTGTGCCAGGCGCCTGCGTTTCCCCAGTGCCAGCAATGGCCAGCTCCTTGCCTGGCGAGGAAACCCACTGGGGGCCACTGTTTGCCCCTCCCCACGTGCCCGGAGCCTGGCTGAGAGGTGGAGCCAGTTAACTGGCCCTGTGCCCTCAGCCGGGGGCACTCTAAGAATGAGCCAACCCCTGGCTGCCTCAGTTTCCCTGACCTGTCGCTACAGGGTCAAGTTTGCATCTTCTGGCCCCGCCCCTGGCCCTGCAGGCTCCGCCTCCTTCCCCAACGGCACACGGAGGAGACGGGAGCCGTGTCATGTGGCTGACCGAGCCCCGGATCCACCGGGCACTCTGTGTGGATGGGCCTTGCTGGCACCGCCTGGCCCTGTCGCAGGCCTTGGCACAGCAGGGGTTGCAGCGCAGAGGAGTTCCGTGTTGGGGCTGGGTGGAGCGTTCGTTCCCCGTGCTCAGGGGAACACGCTCCCTCCTCTGGTTCCCTGGTGCCCCCTGGCCCACTGCCGCTCCCCCGGCCTCCGTCGGACCACCCACAGCAGCGTGGGGGGAAGGGGCCTCTGGGCACTGGCACCAGGCCCTGTCTTGGCCCTGGAGCTGAGAGTTGGGGAGGGGCTGATCCCTGCTCCGCCCGCCCCCCCTTTCCCTCCCCGAGACCCTGGGCGTGAAGGCCAGATCCCAGCAGCTCCAAGGCCTCCCTCCGTCCAGCCGCCCACCCTGCGCTCTGCCCAGGGAGGGCCCTGCTGACGCCTGGGGCCGAGCTAGAGGCGTGCGGGGGGATGGGGACGTGGCCCTACATCCGCGCTGACTCCTGCAGGCCGCCGTGGCGAGGGACACGGACCCGCTCCGGGAGGGGGCTTGGAATCTGAACCGCGGCAGGGATCCGGAGCCTGCGGCTGCCCCTCCCACATCCCGTTGGGTGACCTGGGCCTGGGTCTGGCAGCGTCGGGTGACGGGGACCAGCGCGTCCCATTGGCCTGGGGCTTAGCTCTGCTGGAGCTGGGGGAAGCATCCCATCTTCTTCCACCACCCGGATCGCTCCCAGCCCCCGGCGTTCTGCCTGCAGCAAGCAGGGGAGGGGCAGGACTCCTGGACCATCCTGCCTCTGTGGGCAGCTGTGGGCACTGGGCCCCCTTTGCTGGGCCGGGCGAGGTGGGTCGGTGGAGGTTCAGGGAGACTCTGGAGGAAGTACATGGGCAGGGAGCACCCTAGGTCAGAGCAGGTGCCGGCACAGAGCCGGCGTAGGGCTGTCCCCGGAGCCGGAGGGGAGAGGTTGGGAGAGGGGAGGGCTGCAGCCAACAGGCCGGGGGCGCCCGGGAACGGAGCCGGCAGGCAGGGAGCCCAGGAAGCCGGAGCGAGTATGAGACAGGCCTCGAGTGGCAGCAGGTGGCCCGGGCTGAGCCAGCCGGACCCCCAAGCAGATGCTCCCGGGGCCCCGATCCCGTCACTGGCGTCACCGACCCACAAACCCAGCGAGTTCACAGCCCTGGGGCGGGGGGGGGGGGGGGGGGGGGGGGGGGGGGGGGTCCCCCAGGCTGAGCCAGCCCTAGACGGCCCTTCGCAGTGAAACCGCTGCTCCAATCCCGGCTGGGGGCTCCAGGCCTGGCGCCCTCGTGGCTCCGAGAAGTTGCTGGCTGACGAGCCCCCTGCCCGCCGAGAGGAGCCCCTGCCAGTCACTGCAGGCAGCCCAGGAGCTGCTGTTTGGCCTGGCAGGGAAATACAAGAGGAGGGGACGCGCTGGAGACACCCCCAGCCAGCAGGGTATGCCCAGCTCTGCTGCCAGCCCCTGGGCGCTCCTTGGGCAGCCGGGGGAAGGGATGGACTAAGGAGCCTGGAGGGGTGGGGAAACGCACCCACGCCCTGACCCCGGCACTGCCTGTGGGTGCTCACAGCTCCGGGGCCCTTCCACCTTGCCAGGCAAGCTTTCTCCTCCCCCCTCTTCTCTGCTCCGCTGGGCATGGGCTGGGGCCGGGCTGTGGGGCCATGGGGCCTTTGGGGCGTCCTATGGCGGAGGGGCTAGTGTGGGGCCGGACTGCGTGTGGGGAAGTGTGGGGCTGGACTGCAAAGGAACTCGCGGGAGCTTGGCTGGTGCCCACTTCCCGCGGTGCTCGGACCCCGAGCCCTCTTACGCCCCTTTGCAAAACCTCTTCCGCAGGCCAACCGGATTCCCACGCCGGTGCTGCCCTGCGATGCCAGCTGCCTTCCCGCTCTGCCGCCATGGCCTCAGGCGCTCCCCTAGGACAGATCCATGCCCTTTTGCCAAACCACCGCCCTGCCCAGCCAGCCGCTGGGCTCTGCCCGGTCAGATGCAGGGGTGCTGGCTGCCAGATGCCCCAGAAGGAGGGAGCACAACATGTAATCATCATGTCATCCCTCTCCTGTCCTCCATTTCCAGGCAAACAGAGGCTCGGGACACCATTCTCACCAATCCTGGCTAATAAGTATTGCTGGACCTAACCTCTATGAATCTATCTAGCTCTTTTCTGAACCCTATTAAAGTCCTAGTCTTCACAACATCCTCTGGCGAGGAGTTCCACAGGGCTGACTCTGCTCTGAGTGAAGAAAAACGTCCTTTTGTTTTAAATCTGCAGCCTATTAATTGTATTTGGTGACCCCTAGTTCTTATATTGTGGGAATAAGTAAATAACTTTTCCTTATTCAACAATCCTGCGGCACCTTTCACCAGGGGAGGGACATAAACTCCAGGACAAATTCTCACTCAGGCAGGGACTTTGCTTCCTTCCACTCAAAATGGAGCCGGTATTGCTCCTCATTTCCCGGCCTGGCCTCTTGGCAGAGTCTTTCTGAGCCGGGTCTGAGTACGGCAGGACGGACGCACCAGCCCAGCAGGGAAGCTCAGGGTCCCACTGCAGTGCGGTTCTTTTTTGAACCCTGTTAAAGTCCTGGTCTTCACAACATCCTCTGGCAAGGAGTTCCACAAGTTGTATGTTGCATGAAGAAATACTTCCTTTTTGTTTGTTTTAAACCTGCTACCTAATAATTTCATTTGGTGACCCCTAGTTCTTATATTGTGGGAACAAGTAAATACCTTTGCCTTATTCGTTTTTTCCACTCCAGTCATGACTGTATAGACCTCTATCATATCCCCCCTTAGTCTCCTCTGGCCCCGCCTGGCCTGGAATTTTGCCCTGCCCATGGATTAGCCCTGCCTTGCCTGGAATCTGGCCCCGCCCTCAAACTGGCCCCGCCTCTTCTAGAATCAGGACCTGTCCTCAGACTGCCTGCTGTTTGTATGGTTCAGAGGTGGCACCCCTGCCCTTTGGGTGGAGCCGGGGGTTGGGAGCAGTAAAGAACTGTGGCAAGTTACTGAACCCTCCCGAGCCCCAGATCCCGATCTGTAAAATGGGTGCAGCTAGTCTGGGCTTGTGTCACCAGTGCCCTCTACTGGGGAGAATAAGAACTGCTTGGCTGCGTGTCACTGGCCCCGTGCTGACAGCCATCAGGGTTGTTATTCATTATCCATATCACCGTCCTGCCTAGGAGCCGTCGTCAGGGCCCACGACCCCTTTGCACGAGGTGCTGTACAAACACAGGCCAACGAGCTGACAAGCCCGGGAAAAAGACCAAAGAAAACAGCCGGCTACAGCCCGACCAATGGGGGAGTCCCGGGGAGCGAGCCAGTGTTGGGTGACTAGACCAGACAGAGCAGGGGCAGCAGGAAGATCGTTAGGAGGCAGGGAGCCAACTGCATGTGACCCTCTTGGGGAAGGGGAGGAGGCCTCTGGTTATTCAATGGCCTGCGGCCTTTCTGAGAGACGGGAGCATCCTCAGCCTCTTCGAAAACATCAGCTGTAGACAAAGCCCAAGTGTAACCACCACCGGGTGGATTTGAACCCAGGACCTCGGTAGCGACACCGCTATAGCTTGAGCTATAAAGCCAGCTGCTTCTCAGCTTAGGCTGTAGTGCTCCCTTGTGCTTCGCTCTCGCCGTACGTGGTCTAAGTGCCCCTACGTGGGACAGAGACCCACATCAGGGCTACGTTGTTCTGCACCCTTCTTCCACAAAAGCGTATGCAAATGAAGCGCAGAGTAGACTATCGCCACCCTTCATTTGCATAATTCATTCGGGGCTGTTTTTGCGCCGAAAGGAGCAGTGTAGATGGCTCCTTTTTTCGCAAAACCCCCCTCTGGCACAAGAGCCGTTCTCCCGCATTTTTTCGGCTCCTTTTCGTGCAAAAGCCTCTTGCGCAAAAACGGCCTCTAATTAGTGATGCAAATGAAGCGCGGCGAGATTCTACTCCGCGCTTCATTTGCATAAGCTTTTGCGGAAGAAGGGTGCAGTATAGACGTAGCCTCTGCGTGTGGGTTCCATCGGTACCACCTGGCTGAGATGCCAGGGCAAAAACCCCACATTGATGCTGGAGGGACACAGGGTCAGCGACCTGCCCCAGTTGGTGGCACCCTGGATGGGGCAATGGGGGCAGCGGGTGCGTTTCAGCGCTTGCCCACACCCAGAAATCGACGGCCATGGCTAGGGAGGTCCGGGAATGACTCTGGCCTAGCGCTGCTGGGCTAAGCCGGGCCCTGCAGAATGTTCTTGGAGGCAAGGCCAAGGTGCGGGAGGGGGGCCAGGAGTCCATCTGGTGGGGAAATTCCGACCCTTGTTCATTTTTGGTATTTGATACGTTTCGCAACTTTGTGTTTGGTGCATCCCCGTGGGCCCAAAATGGGAGCCGCTCCCCCCGCGTAGCGCTGCAAACGGGAGCCCGTCCGAGCGGTGACGTTGGGGAACGCCGTGCTCTTTTCCCGTTGACCGGTACGGGTTTTGTCGCAGGAAAGAGTTAAAGATGGCTGTGAACGTGAATAAACACACCTGGGTTCTGTGAGCCCATGGGACGACTGTGACCAGCCGGGGATGTAGACAGTGTCCTCGTTTTTTGGTTTATTGTGGCGAGGGGCCTCAAACGCTGGGGTGGCTTGGGGCTTGGCTGCACCGCCGCGAGGCGCCCGGGTGAGCCCCGCTGCGTGCATGTCCTCCAGGCGGCTGGGGCTGGGGAGAGTTAATGTGTAGCCAGGACAGCAAACACTGTTCTCCAGTACCGGGAACGGCGCGTCCCAGGAACAGGGCTGTCCCCCTGAAACAGACGAGCGGGGGACAGGCTGGGGTTCTTTTGGGCTGGTGCTTTGGCAATTGTAGTCCAATGTGATCTTTGCCCTTGACCCTGGGGGCTGCGGTGCGAAGGGACAGTGGACGCTGGTGCCATTCATGAAACCGGGGGCGCCGCTGGTCTGAGGCTGGGATGGAACCCCCGGCTGCCAGCTCGGGGCTCTGGGAGGCTGCAGGATGTGGCCGTCGGGGCTTGAAAGAGCTGAGTGTGAAGGCTCCCCTGTGGATGTGAGGGCCCCCAGGCCTGCCCCATGGCAGCGTCGCCCCGCTGCAGTAGGCAGGCTGATACTGCAATGGGGAGCACCGGGAGCCGGGCGGCTGAGTAGCAGCCGATGGGCAAGGAAGGAAATGCAGCGGGGGGCATGATACCCTCCGGAGAGCGGCCACCCCATGCTCCTCCCAGCTCCCCTGAGCTTCACTGCACGTCACAATCCAGGCCCCCGAGCTGGAGGTTCGGGCCCGGCAAGGGCTCAGCTGGATAAAGGGGCACCAGAGGCAGCCCCCAGTGGGTGATGCATCGCCCTACTGGCTGCCAGCCCCCCCCCCCCCCGATCACTCAGCCCAGCCTCGGAAAGGGGACAAAAGTCAGCGGGACATGGGGCCTGCAGACTTAGCTCAACCTCCCGCTCTGCCTGTGGGCTGCGTCCCTGCCAGCTGGCTGTTAACCCTCCCCACCCCACGGCCGGCCAGCTGTGCAGCCGCTCGGGAGGTGAAATGCAAAAGCTTGCTGCAAAGGGCTAATGGTGCCACGCCGGCCTCTTCTCTGGCAGCAGGGTCCCCTACATGCCCCTGGAACTGCCACTCGGGCTGCCCCAGTGGGAGCTCACTGGCCCCCCGGCAGCACCCCGAAACTCCCTGCGGAAGGCTCCAGGCCGCGGGGGTCAGCAGCAGGGTACCCTCTCTGGATGGGTGCCCAGTGATAAGGCCGTGGGCGGGGCCGGGCTGGCTAGCGGCTGTGTTTGCAGAAGAGACTGGTAGCGATAGCACGGTGGCTCCCATCAGCACAAATATGGAAACCAAGAGGAATCATCTGGCTGCAGCGTTCTATGCCCCTGGGGACCCCGCAAGTTCACTGCTTCCTCCCATGAAAAGGCCGTTGCAAACTCTTCTGGGGAGGAGCAGACCTGGAGTCAGAGAAGCACAACAGGCCTAGGGGCTCTGGCGTCTTGCCCGATAGCATGAGATCAGAAGAGCAGCTTTTACAACGCAAACGCAAGACCAATGTACCTGGCTCTCGTGGGTGAAACGAACGCTCGAGACTAGAACCAGACACTAACCGGTGTCTGCCTGAGTTTGCAGAGAGCCTGGAACAACAGCACGAAGGGGCGGAATCCCAGTCGTCTTGCCTCAGGCATCTGTTGCTGTGCCTGACGGGAGTGGGGCGATGACGTGGGGGCAGGGCCCTGGCCTGGGGTGGGCCCCTAAGATCCAGTTTAAAGTCCTGGATTGTCTTTATTTGGGGATGGCTGTGCTGGAAACATGCGGGAGACAAAACTCTGGTCAGTTTTGGAGCTGAAAAGAGGCACCATGTAGCTAAAATCTCCACCTGGGGGATCTTACAACCTTGCATCTCTGCTCAGCTGCCCACACGGGAATGAATTAAACCCACTCCAGGCCAGTCCATTGCACCCTGGGGGGTAATTAACCCTATTTCTGCTGCCCCTCCCCCAGGCCTTCATGCATCCCTGGCCAGCTCCAGAACGCGAGAGATTGAAACCGAAATCAGTAAGGGCCGGGTTCTTTCATTTGCTGCCCAAGTCGCGAGCCTTCAGCTTGAGGGCTTTGAATCTTTATCCACAGCCAGGAAAAGCAGGCACCTGCTGGGGTGCATTAATGCCCAGCTGGCGTTCCCACCTCATCCCAGGACTCCAGGAGCCAGAGTTTTAGGGCCCCCTTCCCAGATTTCATGAGACTCTCCATGAGCTTGGGGCGTTTGCACCATAGCTGCGTCCAGCTATTGGTCCAACGCCCGTAGGGTGCCAAAGCACGTTTGCTTTGCCAGACCCAAGGGCCAGCCCGGCCCACGTCTAAGAGGACGGTGTCAGAATCTTGTGGTCAGCTGATGTGAGATATCTGCCCTCCCACATTAGCTCTCATCCTGATGCCTCGGCGAGATTAGTTTAAACCTGGCAGCAAGAGGTTAAACCTCCCTGTCGAAATGGGTGCTCGTTAATGATGCTAACGCTGGTTCTCACTATCCAGATCAAGGATGTAAAATCCTGGTCAATCAGTTAACCAGTTTAATGTTACATTTATCTGGTTGGCCTTTCACATCCCTAGTCCAGAAGTCTAACCCCTTTTGGAATCGTGTTAACTGACTGGTCCCAATGATTTCCTGTGGCAATGAATTCCACAGTGTAATTTTGTCACTTTCTGTTTTCTCGCATTCCGCAATAGCATCTGCTGCTCTTCAGTGGCATGCACGTGGCAGTCTAACCCCTTTTGGAATCGTGCTAACTGACTGGCCCCAATGATTTCCTGTGGCAATGAGTTCCACAGTGTAATTTTGTCACTTTCTGTCTTCTTGCATTCAGCAACAGCAGCTGCTGCTCTTTGGTGGCATGCACATGGCATTCGGGAAAAGTAGATTCCTTCCCCTCTCCCCCTGCACTTGGCCAAGAGTTCCTGACGATTTAGTACTGAGTAAATAATTATGTCTGGGAAAATGTATCCCGTGGGAGTTACATATATGCTGCGGGGCTGCTATGGGCATGAAGGAGCCCTCTTCCCTCCTCTCCACACGGCCAGGTGGACCTCAGTGAACCCTTTTAGCCCCTTGGTAGCAGTCTGATTTGCACGGGGCTCTCACGGCACCTTGCTCTCCGCTGCGTCTTTCTGTTTCTCCAGCTGCCCTCATTTAAAACTAGCTCGTCTCAGAGCTGGCGAGGTTCCCTTCCGCCTCCCCCCCCCCCCCCAGGCGTGGAGAGGGAGCTGGCAAGGGGCCAAGTGCGGCTGGTTTTAAGTTTGTTTAAGGGACAGGCTAAAAATAGCAGCTCGGAGGACTGGGGCGAGTAGGCCGCGGGGGAAGTTTGGGCTGGACATTCTGCCGGGGGCACCCTGGCTACCCGCCTCGTGTGGCTCCTGCTGCCTGGCCTGGATCCGCCTCTTCTCAGGGCTGGCCACGTCGGAGAGCTGGGCCCTTCCCGTGTCCGATTGTTCCAGCGCCCCCCCGCCTCGCGACCCGTCCGACTCGCTTTGGGCATCCCTCGGGCGACTGCTTCCGACGTGGCCCGGCCGCCCCGCTGAGGGGCCTTTTCTCGGCCGGGCTCCCGGCAAACATGGCCCCAGGGAGGGGAGGAAACGGCAGCCTGTTTGCTGTGCGAGCTGGCTTCGAAATGGGGCTGGCCCGAGGGGGGGGGGGGTGGCTGCGGGGCGGAGAGGCTCCCTGGGGTAGCGGCTCCGCGCTTGCTGGGCTCCGGGCAACCTCCCAGGCTGTTCTAGCGCCTTCGAGGCGTAACTGACCATGCTGCCGAGAGCACCCGCTCCCCAGCATTGCCTGGCCCTGACCCCCAGCTCCCTGGCCCCGGCCTGAGGCTCATAGACAAGAGAGCGAGAGCTGGCTGGCCGCGCCCGGGAGGTAATGGCGCATCCAGAGGGGAAAGTGTGTGGGGGGGTGTCCCGGTGTGCTGCTCTGGCAGGCGCTGCACTGAGAGCCGGCTGGCCAGCCAGGTAAGGTAACCTGGCCTCAGGGGCCCCGCTTTCTCCCCCCCCCCCAGCTCCCTGCCCTGACTCCTGCACCCCCAGTGCTCTGCCCTGAGCCCCCTGTCCTCCCCCCACACTTTAATTTCTTACAGTTACTGTCATATCACAACCGACCCCTTACTCCCGGCCCGAGGGCAGGTTGTGGTAGGACAGTACCCGTAAGAACTGGGACTCGTGTTCCTCCCAAGGTGCGTGTCTGCTCTAGAGCAACATTCCTCTCCAGGCTTCCCAGTGCTGCCCCGTGGCTGCAGGGAGCCGCTCGGCCTTCCCAGGCCGGGGGAGAGAGCCAGCGGGGTTCTGGGAACGGAAAACCCAGCTCAGCCGGTGTCAGAAAACAGAGCAGCGCTTCCCAGGGCATCCTGTGCATGCGAGCGCTCTCCCCCAGCCTGGCCCTCTGGCTCCAGGTGCCTCTGTCCATCGGCCGGGGCGCCGGACCTGCCTCTCTTCCACCCCAGGAAAGCCCCCCTAGGCAACAGGCTCGTCTCTGCTGCCCGTAGAGACCCGGTGTGTGGAGGGGGGGGGGCGGGCAGCGCCCCAGATGGCCCCCTGGGAGCAGCATGTGTAACTCTGATCTGGCTCTTGCATGTGGCCAGGGCTTGGGAGCTCCGGAAACGTGGGTCCGACCTCGTTCCGCTGTCCGCACCTCAGCCCCCGGGGAGGAGGCCTGGCTGGGGGTGGGGGTGGGGGACGCTCAGTCCGTCTCTTCTGTCGGAGAAGGGGAGGGGGGGGGGGTCCAGTGAAACAGCCCAGACAGCTCCCTCTGTTTCTCCCCCCTCCACCTCCCACCCAAGGCTTCCTGACTGAGCGTCTTGGCCCGCAGCATCCAGCAGGGCTGGACACTCCAAGAGAAGGGGGCTGACAAACTGGGGGTATCCCGCGTGTAGACAGGGGTGGGAAGCTGTGAACGCATAGGAGTGCAGCCACATGAACAGGCCTGCAGACAGGTACGCAGGCAGGCAGCCGCGGGCACAGGTGTTCAGCCAGGTACGCAGGGGTGCAGCCATGAATGCAGACCTGCATCCAGGTGCATGAGAGTGCACCCAGGTACTCAGGCATGCAGCCACATGTGCAGATCTACAGCCATGGGCGTGCACCTAGGTACGCAGGCATGGAGCTACATACACAGGCATGCAGCCACGAGCAGGGGTGTGAACCCTCGTACAGAAGTGTGCAGGCATGTGCACAGGTGTGCACCTAGGAACGTAGGGGTGCAGCCACACACGCAGGCAAGCAGCTAAGTGCACAGGCCTGCAACCATGTGGGTACACCAGGGGCATGCATCGAGGTACACAGGCATGCACCCCGGTATGCAGGCCTACAGCCATGGGCGTGCATCGAGGTACTCAGGTGTGCACCCAGGTACACGGGCCTGCAGCCACGGGCATGCATCGAGGTACTCAGGTGTGTACCCAGATACACAGGCCTGCAGCCACGGGCGTGCATCGAGGTACTCAGGTGTGTACCCAGGTACACAGGCCTGCAGCCACGGGCATGCATCGAGGTACTCAGGTGTGCACCCGGGTACACGGACCTGCAGCCACAGGCGTGCATCGAGGTACTCAGGTGTGCACCCGGGTACACGGGCCTGCAGCCACGGGCGGGCATCGAGGTACTCAGGTGTGTACCCGGGTACACAGGCCTGCAGCCACGGGCGTGCATCGAGGTACTCAGGTGTGTACCCGGGTACACAGGCCTGCAGCCACGGGCGTGCATCGAGGTACTCAGGTGTGTACCCAGGTACACAGGCCTGCAGCCACGGGTGTGCATTGAGGTACTCAGGTGTGCACCCGGGTACACGGGCCTGCAACCACGGGCGGGCATCGAGGTACTCAGGTGTGCACCCAGGTACACGGGCCTGCAACCACGGGCGTGCATCGAGGTACTCAGGTGTGCACCCAGGTACACGGGCCTGCAGCCACGGGCGTGCATCGAGGTACTCAGGTGTGTACCCGGGTACACAGGCCTGCAGCCACGGGTGTGCATTGAGGTACTCAGGTGTGCACCCGGGTACACGGGCCTGCAGCCACGGGCGTGCATTGAGGTACTCAGGTGTGCACCCGGGTACACAGGCCTGCAGCCACGGGTGTGCATTGAGGTACTCAGGTGTGCACCCGGGTACACGGGCCTGCAGCCACGGGTGTGCATTGAGGTACTCAGGTGTGCACCCAGGTACACAGGCCTGCAGCCACGGGCATGCATCGAGGTACTCAGGTGTGTACCCGGGTACACAGGCCTGCAGCCACGGGTGTGCATTGAGGTACTCAGGTGTGCACCCGGGTACACGGGCCTGCAGCCACGGGCGTGCATCGAGGTACTCAGGTGTGCACCCGGGTACACGGGCCTGCAGCACCCCCCTCGGGGGCTCATTCAAGCTCAGGAGTGCCGCGGCTCGGCCGGCCCACGCTCTAGCAGGGAGAGGATGCGATTTCCCTCCCTGCAGAGGTTCCAATAACTAAACAGACTAGGAAGCAGCCTAGGCCCCCACCCTCCCCCGCCGGCCCCGTTCCTCACAACCAGCTCCAGCCCTGGGCCCTTCCTTTGCCTTCTGGTGGCTCCTCCCAGCGGGAGGGAGACCGCGGCAGGACGGGCGCTGCCTCCCCCAGACCCGGCACCTGCCAAGCAAAGGGGGCCAGCAGCCACAGAGGGTCTTGCTTTCCCGCTTGGCCGCGCCGGCGCCAGGCCCACACGCAGTCGGTTACCGGGGTGCTTGGCCCGGAGGGGGGCTGCTCCGGCCCGTGCAGTGGGGGCAGGGGAGGGCTGTGGCGGGTATTGGCTTCAAGAGGGAGGTGGGCAGGTGCCCACGGGTGCTGTACCCTTGGCTGTGCTCAGGGGTGTAGATTCCCCCCGCCCGCCCCCGCTTCCCTGGCTTGGAGACAGTGCTGGTGATTCAGCAGGGGGCGCTGTGATTGCCCGAGAGTCAGGCTCCTCGCTCAGTGCGGGGGGCACCTGCTCTGGGCAGGAAGGGGTTAAGGACAGACCGGCTGGCTCTGGGGAGCAGCGCTTCCTTTGGGGCGGACGGCAGGCATGTGGCGGGCGCAGCCGATGTCCTGGGCCCCACACCCGGAGCCCGGCCCGGGTTCCATTCCAAGCGGGAGCCCGGATGTCAGCATCCTCCCCCGCCCCCCGCTGGTTTCCCTTGCAGCAGGGGGTGCAATTGGCCAAGGAGCCCATGACAGTGGAGGAAAAGGGGGGGTTAAGAGCAGCAGCAGGACGGGGGGTAACTGGGGCATTTCCTTCCCCCCCTGCACTGATCCTCCTGCCTCGGTCCTGGCCTGGCCCTGCCTGCAGCCCCCCCGCCCTGGCTCCACTCTGGAGCGCTCCCAGCCAGTTCGCACTGGCGTGTGTGGCTAATGCGGAGTCCCACGGGTGCCTGTGGGCTTCAAGACTCTGTGACCAGGCGTCTCAGCACGACCCGCCCCCCCCGGCCTCGGCGTGTTGACAAGGTACCCAAAGCCAAACACGTTCTGCCGTGAAGGCCAAGAGCACAGAGAGCAAAGGTCCCAGGAATGCGCTTGGCTGGGAGAGACGTGGCCACAGGGGGGGGAAATCTGTTCTAAGGAAAAGGGCAGTGCAGCAGGGCCCAGCCCCCGGGGGGCTGCCGGGCTCCCTCCCTCCCTCAGCTGCAGGGCTGTGGGGCTGGGCAGGGGAAGGCCTGGGGCGAGGGAGGGAGGCCGTGGGACGCAGGGCGCCAGCTGCGTCTGCAGGGGGAACGCAGGGGAAAGGACGCGCGAATCTCCTGAGCGAGTGACCTCCGGCTAATGCACCCGCCCCCCTGCCCCCTTCTCCGGGGCCCTGTGGGCCGGTCACTGTGGGATGCACTGGGCACCCCGGGCCTCGGTTCCGAGCCAGCCTGGCAGTGCCGCGCCCAGGGGAGCGCGATGTGGCGGCTCGGCTCTGTGCGGAGCGAATGACGCCCAATTCCGTCCCTCCCGACCTTCCTTGGGGCTGGGGCCGGCTGCCAGCCACAGCTCAGCGACTCCCCAGGCCAGGCTGGCTTGGGGACCCAGTCCTGGGCGCATGACTCCATTCTGAAGTGATGCCCAAAGCCCCCTTCATCCCTCCCTCCTCCCTCCTCCGTCGCTGGGTGAGGGGGATGTGTTCCCTTAGAGCTGGGGGCTTGGCCCGTTCTCATGGTCCGGTTTGCAAGCGCTCGGCACCTCATGGTGCTGCTTGGAGCTGGGGGGGGGCTCTGAACCCCAGAGTCCCCCCCCCAGCTTTGCACCTTCTAGGGCTGTCCCGCTGCCAGGGGCCCAGGAACGAACACGCCCGCCGGGCTGACATGCTCACCCAGTGTTGGGTGGCGTTTGACTTGCTCCAGCCCCAAGAAAGGCCGGGAGGGAAAGGCCAGCTCTGCATTGAGACAGCCCCGGGCGCTGGGCGGGAATTGCAGCAAGCACTTTGGAGGAGCGGGTCCCGATTCCAAATGATCTGGACAGACCGGAGAAATGGCCTGAGGTGGCCTAAACAGGGTGACGTTCAATAAGGACCAATCCGTCCCACACCTCCAGAATGGGAAGTGACTGTCTCGGAAGGAGCCCTGGAGAAAGCGACCGAGGGGTCACAGACGACCACAAGCTAAATATGACAGGGTTGCAAAACAAGCAAATGTCATTCTGGGCTGCATGAACAGGAGTGGGGTGAGCAAGACACGCCAAGTCGTTCTTCCGCTCTACTCGGCGCTGATTCGGCCTCGGCTGGAGCGTTGTGTCCAGTTCTGGGTACCACAGTTCAAGGAAGATGTGGAGACATTGGCGAGAGTCCAGAGAAGAGCAACAAAAATGATGAAAGGGCTTGACAATATCACCTAGGCGGGAAGGCTGAAAGAGCTGGGCTTGGTTAGCTGGGAAAAGAGAAGAGGGAGAGGGGCAGGAGAGCAGCTTTCAAGTATCGAAAAGGGGGTTACAAGGAGGAGAGAGAAAAATTGTTCTCCTTGACATCTCAGGATAGGACAAGTAGCAACGCATGAGAAGTTCAGAAGAACTTCCTAACTGTCAGGGCGATGGAGCACGGGACGAAATTGCCCAGGGGGGTTGTGGATTCTGCATCACTGGCCATATTGAAGAGCAGGTTGGAAAGGCCTCTCTCAGGCATGAGCTAGATCAGCGTTTCCCGCTTGGTGCTCCCTGGAAGCCCGGAGTTCCGCGAAGTGAAAGTAACGGTTCCGCGAGGGGTCTGCACTCCCCCGCCCCCTCTTAAAGAGACAGTGCTTTTTTTGCACCGGGACTCGTTTTTTTTTTCCTTCCTCGACGAAAAGCGGCGGCAGGTCTTTTTTTCGCTTGACAAATCGCGTGGCTCCCCTAGGGGTTCCGTGGCCAAATACAATTGGGAAACACTAATCTAGATGGTGCTTGGTCCCGCCGTGAGGGCAGGGGACTGGACTTGATGATCGCTCGCGGTCCTAGGATTCTACGAGTCTGATTCCATTCGGGGCAGCTCCACGCTGAGATGGCCCTGGGGGGCTGGTGTGAACTGGGTTGGGAGCTGGCGTCTGGTTTCGGGCCCAGCTCCAGTTACAGGTGCCTCCGAGCAGACGGCCCTTGTTGCACGGCTGAAAGCTGCTTCTAGTTATGTGCAGCTGCCCCTAGCACCTGCTGTTGCGCTCAACCGCCCCACTGCCCCCAAATATCCCACCCGTGTTAAGCAACAAGGGCAGCACGGCCCACGAAGCTGCCGCCCGTGGACCCCTCCAGGAACACAACGCTTTGTGCCGACCCGGCAGAGGAGACATGTTTCCCAGCGCGGACGCCCCGGTGCACGAACGAGGCGGGGGTGTGAAAGAGCCCCGGTGATCCAGCTCTCGGCACCGGGCTCTGGGCCGTCGACACACCCCTAGGGCACGGGGTCACTCTCGCAGCCAGCGGAGAAGGCAGAAAGTCAGTCGTGTGGTGCTCTGAAGAGAAATGTGCCTAGAAAGGTTGGACGGCTCAAAGCCCAGAGGCTACCCGGGGACCCTCGGCATAGAGGTTTCCTGGTGTAAATGCAGCCAAAAGTCACCGCCCTATGAACCCTGGAGACCAGGCTCCTCCGGACGGGGAACGTTGGCCGGGCCACGGGGGTGTTGGCAGGCGGCTCTCTCAGGAGTGGCCTGTGAGCGGGATTTGCACGTGGACGGCGGCTGGTCTGGCACTGCCCGTGCGACAGGAAAGCGTTCAATCTGAGGGCTCTGCAAAGCCATCGGCATCTGGCAGGGTGACGGCTTTCCCCGGGAGAGAGCCGGCTCCTGGCACAGCTCGCTTCAGCGCCATTTACAGGCTGTGGCAACGCTCAGCTGAGCGACTAATAAACAGCCACCAGCCATGATTAAGACAAAACAAGCGCTTCGACGCCAAGCTATTTTTCATTGTGGCAGACTCTGCTCCTGCAAGCGGACTGATTCTTGGCTCCCTCCGGCCTCTCTCCTTCCTCCTTCGGCTTTTTCTTCTGGGTTGCGCTGCTCTCTCCTGCCTCCTGTGTGTGTGTGTGTGGGGCGGGGGGCAGGGAAGGTGTGTGGGAATCTTTTGCATTGTGCCAGGTTGCCACTGCAAGCGACCCCTCCGTGGAACTAGAGAAATGGGGGTCTGGAAGGGACCCACTTTCTGCACTGAGGCAAGACCATCCCTGACAGGAAACCCTGCAGCTCCAGTTCCAGCATGTATGTGCCAGTGATGTTAACCAGTCCTCGGAGGGCACATTTTCTAACCTTTGGATTGTTTTCATTGCTCTTCTCTGGACTCGCTCCGATTTGTTCCTGTCTTTCCCCCAGTGTGGTGCCCAGAACTGGGCACCAGTGCGGGCTCCCCTGTGCCTACCAGAGTGGGACAGTCACCACCTGTGTGTGCCCTGTCCCCTGTTACTGCACCCCGGAAGGAGCTGGGCCGTTGGCACGGAGGCAGCACGTGGCCGAGCCAGGGTCCGCTTGCAGTAAAGACAGAGGTTAAACGAGGCACCGGCCCTTGGAATTCCCCGAGGGAGCCGGCTGGGAGCCGCCGGACTGGGCTGGGCTGGACGGGGGCCTTGCATTCCAGGCAGGCACAGCCCGGCCGAGGGGCTGGCAGGATGCACTGCGGGTTTGCATTGCTCTGTGCAGAGCTGGACGTCTTGCAGGGTTGACGGAGCCAGCAGTGGCTGCCGCAGCCTTCTGTTCTCCTGCAGCCTCGCTATTCCCCTCGCAAGGCTTCCGGCCCCCCCCCCCCCGCCCTCTCAGACACCCTCCTGCGTATCTTCGGCTCCTGTGGCACAGATTGACCGGCAGGCAGAGGGGCAGGGTCTAGAGGACTTATTTCCTGGGAAATCCAGCCCAGTCCAGTGGCTGCTCGAGCTCCTCCGGGCCAAGTGTGCCCATCAGAATATATCAAGGCAGGACATAAGGCCGGGACAGTGACTCTGGAGCTGGCTCTGGCTAGCAGCCGCGGTGTCCGCGCTGCCTTCGCACTGGCTCACGTGAAAGGCTTCGGCCCTCGTGGGGCAGCCACCAGACCAAAGCCGGGGGGCGCCTGCGGCTGGCACCGGGGCGGGGACATGCACCAGCCCGGTTTCTGGCCTTGGTTGATGCCTGGCACAGCAGCGTGAATCCGGAACCGAGAAGGTCGCTGGCTTTATCCCCCAGGCCCGTGCTGTCCCTGCGGCCCGGGATTTCGCTTCAGTGGCCAGGCCCCGCCGAGGCCACCCGTGTCTTTGCCTCGCAGGCTGCTCGCTGCAGGCCCCCCCAGGTGGCAGCGCCGTGCGCCGAGAGGGCCGGCTGCATTCCTGCGGGCCGGGCGGACATCCCTTTCCTGTTTGCTCTCAGGGCAGGCTTGTTATTGTGACCCCTCCGAGAGACCTTTCCTCTCCGAGATGCCTTCTCCTCCCCCCCGGCGCATGCAGCCGCGCGGCCCTGCCCGCCCCAGCGCTGGCTCGCGGCCCATTGTTCGGCCGACCCCTTCCTGGCCCGGCCGCCCCCTAAAGAGCCAAAGGCCTTGATCCCATTTCCCAGCGCCACCATGCTGGGGAGTTGTGCCGGAGGCCGTGTGCTCAGCTGGGTTAAGGTCGCTTCTAAGCAGCCTGAGCAATGACCCCTCTCGGGCGGTGCTCTCCAAGCCTGATCCGAGAGCAGCGCCAAAGACAGCTGAGGGCACCCCCTTAGGAGGGAAGGTGGCATGCGGCTGCGGCTGGGGAGGCTCCCTGTCCCAGCATGCAACGCTCCACACGTACAGCCTTGCATCCTGGGAACGAAACGGCCGCCCTTTAGGGCAGAGTTTGGCCAGCTGGGCTGAGCCCCGGCGTTGGCGACTTTGAATCAGGCAGCGACAATTCCCCTGGCCCCCTGGGAGCTCTGGGATGCAGAGATACGGAAATGTACCAGCGGGGCCCGAAAGCTTCTTTCTTTCTTTCTTGCTCCCCTGGCCCGTGCAGAAATGCCAAGATCAGCGTGAGAGCAGCAGGCTTGGGGCCATTGTACTGCTCAGGAACCGGTAAAAGTGCCCCCCCCAGAGCAACTAGCTTCAGCCCCCAGCCGTGGGAACATCAGACCGCGGCAATTGCCTGGGTCACGGCCGCAGGCCGGATTACGGAACCGGCTCATCAGAAGCACCCCCTGGTCCCTCCAATCCTGCCCAAAGGGTCTTTGTGTCGGGCTTGATTTGAATCACTTTAAACGGGCCCATTTAGATGCAACATCTCAGAGCGGGGAGAGAGGCCTGGGGGGCAGAGGGAGCTTGAATTCCCTTGGTAAAACTTTGGCTTCTCCGCCCCGGGGAGTGACAGGCTCCTGCGAAGTGCAGTGAGCGCAGATCCGCCTGCGTCACCACGGACTGTCCCCCCCTCCCCCCAAGCAAAAGTCCATCTGGCATGGCAGACGACTCATATACCCCAGTTCGGAGGGGAATCCCCCCCCGACATGTAGTAAGATCCCAAACGGGATGACCACGGCAGGGCCGACTACCGCTCACGGCGTATGGCGTGGCCGTGCCGTGGGGCAATCAGCAGCCAGCGCCAAGCCTCACCCTGCACTGGCAAGGCCTGCCCTAGTCTGAGCTCTGCGGCCACGGCCACCTTTGGGCTCCCATGTGGCATGTCAAGGACTTGCGCCATTTCCTAGAACTGGGCCGATTAACTGGAGAGCAAACAACACACAGAGAAGGAGCCGTGCCCGCAGGGCCGCACGGCGGACTTTGACCTCGTGCCTGGCACCGGGGCTGTAAGTACGGCCCTGGGCCAGGGCAGCTCTGCTGGGGAACGGAGGCCCACTGCGTCCTACCCACAGACTGGCTTGGGGACAGGGCACTGCCAGGGCTGTCTCCTTGGCCTGCCACTGATCCCTTCCCCTCTGTCCCGTGGCTTGTCCGGTGGGACGGTAGGTGGATGCTGGTCTCCCAGGCTCAAGTGCAGCTCCTAGCACGGCAGCACCATGGGGCTACCGAAATATACACACTGCCTGCCCCTGGCATGTGCCCCTCCAGCCGGCCCCGAGGGATTTTCACTGTGAGCACGGGAGCAGAGATGCAGTCTAGCCCCTGCCCAGCCTGGGGAGGGAGAGCTGGCCGCTGGCAGGAGGTGGGACCCAATTTGACGCCCCCTTCCCATTCTCATGAGTCATTCCCATCTGGCGACATTTGCAGGGAGAAGGAGCCTTTATTGTCACCTTTAATTCGGCTTGTTCGTGCATCGGAACCTCAGGGCAGCGGGTTATTGTGTTTACAGCCTGTCTCTGCCCCGACGCCCTCGGTGTCGAGGGACTCGAGGCACTGCCCTGCAACGTGCCTCAGTTTCCCCCCATCTGTCTCAGGGTCAGTGATACTGACTCCTAGCAGGGAGGCTTGGGAGTGGCAGCGGTGTGTCTTCCCAACTCCCTCTGCCCACAGGACCCTTTCTGCCTGTTGTGTAAGGGTGTCGGTAGGGCGCACCCCGAGGCCCCCATAGAGCTGGGGGTCCAGCCAGACTGCCCAGGGTGGCAGCTCTCAGACCTGGCCAGGTTTGGAAGCCAGCCCTGCACTGCAGCTTGATTCACTGCTTGGGAGGGAGCCTCCATACACAGCCCCGGGGGGACCCACCGACTCGCTTGCCTTGTGGTGTCATAGCCGGGAGGGGCGGGTCCCTGGCGTCACAGACAGGGAAGGTGACACCTGAGCCCCCCAGATCACCCGGCGAGTCACAGGCTGACCTGTATGCCTCTCTGCAGACACCCCCTGGGACAGAGCAGCTGGGGTCTCCGCTGACCCCACCCAGAGCTGCTCTGCTGTCCGGCCCAGTGCACACCCCCCCAGCAGCCGGGGGTCTCGTCTCCCAGACACCCCCCCAAGGTGCCCGTCGAACGGGTTTCCTCCTCACGCCCGGTCTCTCAAGGTCAAAGGCCGCGGCTTTGGGAACCCCCCGCCTTGTCTTGCTCAGGGCAAGCTCTGCTCTGCCCCCTGGGCACTGCTGCCGGCGGGTATTTTTGAATGCCGGGAGCTGGTTGGAGTAGGAAATGGAGCCATTCCGCCCTCCGGGGATGCGGGGTGGCCTCGCTGCACTACCCGAGGCACGGCCCAGGCCCAAGCCTTGCACCCCGCCTCGCCTCTGGGGCAGGAATGCTGCTCCGCCCGCCCAGCGAGCAATGGGAGCCGCAGAGCTTCTCTACCGGGTGTCTCCGTGATCTGGGGGTGGGGCGATAGAGTGAAATGGATGAAGCTGCTCCCCTCCCCCAAAAGAGCAGCCTGTCTCAGAGCTTTGACCCACCCTCCCCTGTATCACTGTGTCCTGCAGTTTGGTTTCAAGTGGGGGTGGGGAACCTCAGGCCCCCGGCTTGTTTGGGTCCGGCCTCCAGGCTCAGTGCACTTGGGGAGCCCGTGCTGGCGCTCCAGCCTCCCTGCGGCCCCTTCGCAGGCCTGGAGCACACAAAATCTAGTAGCCGGGGCCCCCTCGGCTCAGCCGTGGGAGGGGAATGTGGGAAGGGCCTTTCTCGTTCCCGGCAAGGGCCCACGGCAGCGAGGGCTTGCTTTTGGGGTTTTCCCCCCTTGCTTCTCACTTGTGGGCGGCCCCCGACTGATTTTTCTGTGGGTCAACGGCCCCCGACCCAAGCAAAAGTTCCCCGCCCCTGGTTTAAAGGGTTCCCATTAAGATCCCCCCCGGGATCTTCGTGGGAACGTGGCTCCCCCCCCTCCCTCCAGGCCCTGTGAGGTGCAAGCTGGGAGTCAGGCAGGTCCAATCAGCAGGGGCAGCCACACCGGCCACAGCTCTCCTGCCACGCAGACTCTCCAAAGTGCCACCGGATCAGCGCCGGGGGCGGGGCGTGGCTCGCAGGAAGTCAGGCTCGCTGCACTGTCCCTGCACCCCCCCCCTGCACCGTCCCCCCTGCGGGGAGACAAGGGGCTGGCCCTGTTAGCCCAGCATCCCCCGAGGCCTGGGGTCCGTCTGTGGGTGAAACCCCAGCGTCTTGCAGCCTGAAAGCTCGTTCCCCCCTCCCCTGCATGCGAAGGCAAGTGGGGAACAAGGGCCGGGCCGGGTTCCTCCGGAAAGGCATTTTCTGGAAGGCAAGGCCCTTGCTTTGCAAAGTCTCCTCCAGCGCAGGCTACCGAGCAGTCCAGGAAGGGCCCTTGCAGCTTGCTGCGTGCAGGACTTTTCACGCCCCTCCGTGCACAGGGCCCTGGCGCTTTGCGTCTTGGCAGAGGCAGGCACGTGCGCTGCAGGACTCACCGGGCACGGGGGAAGCGCAGGAAGCGCTCACTCCTCCAGGCAGGGTTCACCGACAAAGGCTGGGCTAGGCAGGGCTCTGCTCTTGACCAAGTTACCCATAAAACTGCTACACTCTGGCCAATCCGCAGAATGTCTCGCCTTCTGGGGCCACGCACGCTCTCCGTGGACGGGGCCCTCCGTGAAGCCGACACAGCGCCGGGTTGCTTCTCTCAGCCCGAGTGGTTAGATTAGGGGTCGTGACTTCCACCCAATCTGACCTCATTTCATAGAAGCGGGTCCACCAGGAATGGCCTTAACTAAGGGAGTTAAGCTTGTAAACCTATCGCAGACAATCTATAGCTTCAACCCAGAGGTCTAATACGTGTCTTAAACTCCAAGTGTTGCCATCGTCTTGCGCCTTGACAGCCTTTCGCCAAATTCCTTGTGGAAACTGCATCTCCCTCTCCGCATCTCCCTCTGATCCGCTTGAGCTGTCGGTGCACTTGGCAACGGGCAGTGTGCGGCACCCTGTTACCAGCGGCGGGTTTCCGATTCGCTGGGTCGGCCTGCTCCGCGACCCTGGGCTAACGATGTCCAGGAGGGAACGGACTTCTTGTGTTGGAGAGCAAGCCGAATATTTCAAACCCTCCAGGGAGCAGGGTTCTGGAAGCGGGAAAATCTTGTGTATGTCGTTGTGTACGTGTGTGAGGGGTGTGTGTGTGTGTGTGTGAGGATCTGTGTGGGTGTGTGCAGATGTGTGTGTGAGGGAGTGTGGGGCAAATATGTGTATGGGGGATGTGTACGTGCATGTGAGGATTGTGTGTGTGTGTGAATTGTGTGGGCATGTGTGTGTGAGGGCATGTGTGTGTGTGAGGGGGATGTGTGTGCGCATGTGAGGATTGTGTGTGTGTGTGAATTGTGTGGGCATGTGTGTGTGAGGGCATGTGTGTGTGTGAGGGGGATGTGTGTGCGCATGTGAGGATTGTGTGCACATGAGGGTGTGTGTGTGTGTGCGTGAATTGTGTGGGCATGCGTGTGTGAAGGTGTGTCAGGGGGATGTGTATGCGTGTGTGAGGATTGTGTTCATGTGTGGATGTGTGTGTGTGTGTGTGTGAATTGTGTGGGCATGTGTGTGTGACGGTGTGTGTGTGTGTGTGCATATGAGGATTGTGTTCATGTGAGGATGCGTGTGTGTGTGAATTGTGTGGGCATGTGTGTGTGTGTGCATGTGAGGATTGTGTTCATGTGAGGATGCGTGTGTGTGTGAATTGTGTGGGCATGTGTGTGTGTGTGCATGTGAGGATTGTGTTCATGTGAGGATGCGTGTGTGTGTGAATTGTGTGGGCATGTGTGTGTGTGTGCATGTGAGGATTGTGTTCATGTGAGGATATGTGTGTGCGTGTGTGTAAGGGTGTGAGCGTGCGCTTCCTTATTTCCTTGGCACATCTGCAAAGCCGGTGCGGCTGCAGACGTAGTACTCTCCTTTGCTGATGGAGCCCGATCCCATGAGGTAGCCAAAGTGCACGTAGGAGACCTCGCCAACCACCTCACGTCTCCACCCCGCGGCTGTGCCACAGGACTGGGCGGCAAGGAAAGGAAAGAAACAGCCCCGCACCCACAGTGGGAAAATGCTGCTTGACCCCAACCCGGAGCATTAAGGATCCTGAAATCGGAGGAACCTGCAGCTTTTCAGCTAACCAGCTCTGGTCCCATGACAGTAATTTTCCGGCCGCCAGCGTCTGGTCATGCAGGCCTGGATTCGCCCTTACCCCAGCGAGGGAGAGCCAGACTTCTGGGATTCAGAAACACACGCTGCTTGAGGGGCCCGTCTTTATTCCTGGAACGTTTTCCTGCTTTGCCCTTTTGTGGGTGCGAAGGACCGGCGGTCTTCGGCTCCCCGGCGCGGCGGGCATGGCTCTTGGGCCTGTGCCCGGCCAGACGAGCGCTGGACGGCCTGCGTACTCCAACACCCGGCTCAAAGGCCTGCCATGGCCTCCGGCCTGGCCGCTCTCCGCCCAGGACACTGCCTGTTGTGCCCACTTCCTGGCCCCCGGAAAGGCTCCAGTTTTTTTTGCAAGTGACGGCTTGTAAATGAATCCACAACAAAGCACCCAAGTGGGCGCGGCCCTGTTGCGAACAGCAGTGAGCACCCTGGGAACAGCCCGCTGCCCTCAATGGGCGCCGTTCGGATGCCTTTGGCCTCTGGCATCCGCCCCTTTGGCAGAGCATATGGGCTGGGGGAGACACTGGCTGAGGCCGGGCCCAGGAGAGCCTGGACCGGATTGTCCGGCTAGGTAAGGAGGGCTGAGTGAATGGAGCTGGGTTCAGAATCCCACCCCAGCTGGCGTCCGCCGAGTCTGGCTGAGGGAATGGCTAATGGTCTCGCGGCATTCCCCAGAGGGTGAGCAAATTGGGTTCGCACTCGCTTTTGCTTCTGATGTCCTTGGTTTCCACAGGATGCGTCTGCGCGCAGCTGGGCGTGTCTGTGCGCATGCACATGTGTGCACGTCCGTGTATGCATGTTCATGAGCAGGCATGTACACACGGGGGCACATGCACACGTGTGAGTCTGCATGTGCATGCACCTGGGTGTGCAAGCACGTGTGAGTATGTAAGTGTGCGCGTCTGTGCATGCATGTGTGAGAGTACGTGCGTGAGTTTGCGTGTGCATGCACGTGTGCGAGTATGCATGGGAGTGGATCTGGGCATGCATGGACTGGGGGAGACAGCATGCGTGGCTGTATGTGCATGGACTCGTGTAAATAGGCATGTCTGTGCGTGTATGCACGTGCGTGAGTATGCACAGGAATGTGTCCATGCATGCACTCACAGGGTGAGACAGCATGCGTGTCTGTGCGTGCGTGGATGCATGAACGTCTGTGCACACACGGATTCTATGCGCAAGTACAAAGAAATATCCAGAGATAACTGAGAACCTGCAGCTGGCGTTTGGCGAGGGTCTGAGCACCTGGGGGTGGGGGGGTGCGTTCCACAGGCCAGCAGAGGCCCCCTATGTTTGCTGCTTTCTGTCAGGCGCGCGGTCCAGCCCCCCCATCTGGCCAGTACCACGTGTGTTAGAGGAAGGTGCTGGGGACCTGCAGTCAGCAGACTCTGTTCCTAACCCGTCGCTGGAGAGTGGCACGCACCCGGAAGCCGGTTTAACAGCCTTTCTAGAGCTCTTGTATGCAGGATTTACTGGTGAGCTAGTGAAGTGTCCCGTCCCGCACTGAATCTTGCTAAGAGCTTCACTTCAGGAACATCTTGTGGCAGTGAGTTCCACCGTCTCATCAGGCATCCCCTGAAGTATTTCCTTGCATCACTTTGGAAAGCCCCTCCCCCACTTTCCAGTTCATTGAACATTCTTGTGGTCTTGTGTTGAGAGACAGGAGAACAGAAGAGACCTCCCTCCTCTTGACTCCTCACTGCGGCCCCGGCCCTCTTGGGTCCTCGCTAAGGCAAACGATCCCCGTGCTTGCAATCCCGTTGCTAGGAGCGTCTTCGCCGAGCCCTGATCATCCGGTAACGCTGCAGTCTCCTGCCTGAGCGGGGAGGCGGCTTGTGCCGTCCAGGTGAGGGCTTCTGGGCGAAGCCACCGGAGCTAACCCCGGCCAGCCAGGCTGTATTGCTTCAAGGGCAGTATTGATGGCCCTGGCCCCACTGTGTCTGGAGAGGCGCAGAGGTCACAGAGAAAGGAACGGGGGGAGGCGAGCTGGATGAGGGGGGTAGAAGTTGAGCCGAACTCTCGTGAGCTCCCCCCAAAGGTCAATGGAAGCTCAGGGCCAGTGTGTGGGCTGGCTGGTTGGTGCGCTTGGGCTGAGACATCGGGGAGGGTGGGGGGGCGGCCAGCCCCCCGCTGAGCTGTGGCTGTGAGCGCTCGGCCGGCAAGCCCGTCCTCCCTTGGCGGCCCGTGCGGCTGGCGCTCAGACACTGAAACCCGAGCCCACTGGCCACGGTGCATTTCCAGCGCGAACGGCTCGGCCAGGGAACGGAGCGGGTGTGCAGGGCCTGGCGGAGCCGCGGGGATAAAATGTTAGGACGGAGAGGGGGAAGGGCCGAACCAGCCTGCCAAGGAGAGAGCCATGGGGCGGAGGAGAAGGAGGGGGGCTGGAGCTCGTGCTTGTGTAATGAGGCCCCTTAGGCCTTGTATAGCCCAGGTGGGAACAGGACAGAAGCTTTGCTCCAGGCCCCGGCATGGAAGGGCCCTGCCTGGGTTCCCACGGGGCTGGGGCGACGGGCAGTTTGCCATCTCCTGCCTAGCTGGTGCAGACAGCCGGCTCCAGCCCCGCTGGGGAATTCTGCAACCCCCTTGGGCCGCACTTTTCAGGGGCAGCCCCTGGTTCGGAGCACCTCCCTTTGCGGGAGAAACGGGGGGGGCTTTTCCCCAAACCTTCCAGAATTGGGGAGCCCAGCAGAGGAGCGTTGGCTGTTTGCCTACGCACGTTGGCCCCCTTGGGGGCTCGAACCCACAAGCTCTGGGTGCAACCCTCGAGCTGTGTCGCATTCAGCGCCGGGTGCAGCTGTGGCTCTGGTGGGGGCAGGCGAGACTCCCCCAGAGCCGGAGCTTACCTAGGGAGGGGGGACAGGCCCGTCCTGAGAGCACCCCGAGATCTGGCCCAGTTGGACCCCACATCCTGAAGGGGATTTGGACCCCACCGGGAGAGGACATGCTGCCGCTAAACCCATTCCCCAGCCGGCATCAGCCTGCCTCAGTGCTCCGGCGGTGCTGTGCTCGCCCCCAGTTGGCGCTGGCAGGTCTGGCCGCCGAGACGCCCGGGGTGAGGGCTCTGGCATGAGGCAGGGGTCCTGCGTGGGCCCCGCTTTGGCTCGCTGGCCATCTTGCCGGGTGCACCCAGCGCGCAGGGAGAAAGGTGCAGCTGTCCTCTTGGCGGCCCGCCCGCCACCGGCTCCGACCTGGCGGGTATAAATAGAAGTGGAGGGCCGGGCAGGGGAGGAGTTTGTTGTGGTTACCAACCCGGGTAGCGAGGGAGCTGGGCGAACGGCAGCCGGACAAGCTGTCGCATTGCTCTGCGGCCCAGCCGGCCCGCGGGGAGGGGGTCCCAGCACTGCAGAGCCTGCTGTGTCGTCTGGCCGGATGGCCCCGGACGCCGTTAGCAAAGGCAGCCGCTGGTCCGGACACGTCGTCTGGCCCGGGTCAGGCCTTCGGAGCAGGGAGGGGCCACACGCAGAATGTGGGATGTCATCCAGGTCGCCCCAGCAAAAGCCGTCTGGGTCCTCCCGGATGGGACGTTCTCCCTTAGGGCACGAGGGAGGGGTGGGGGGCACAAGGGGATGGGGGTGAAGTTCCTGTTTGGGGACCACTTAACATGTCTGCAGCTCAGCCAGCCAGCCGATAACAAAGCTGCGAGTGTAGCCCAGCATGCATCATAGGAGACCCTACAATAACAAACCAAGGTCCACAGGCTAGCACCCTGAACAACTGCCAGTAAAAACCCCCAACGCTTATATGCAACCCTACACTAACGAGCCAATGGACACAGCCTGGCACACAGTCCTGTGGGCACCCCTAGGATAAACCAGCGAGCAAAACCCACCACTCATGTGCCACCCTACAATAACAAGGCGGGCTGAAAAACACTGTGTCCTACACATGGCCATTTGAGAACAAAGATCGATGCTGATAAATGGCTGCGGCTGGGAAGTGATGGGGCTTATAAGAACGGCCATAGTGGGTCAGACCAAAGATCCATCTAGCCCAGAGGCTAGAGACGCCATTCCTACCCATCCTGGCTAATAGCCTGGATGGACCTATCCTCCATGAATCTATCTAGTTCCTTTTTGAACCTTGTTAAAATTCTGGCCTTCACAACATCCTCTGGCGAGGAGTTCCACAGGTTGACTATGGCTGCGTGAAGAAAAACGTCCTTTTGTTTGTTTTAAACCTGCTGTCTATTCATTTCCTTTGGTAACCCCTAGTTCTTAGGGGAACAATTTTTCTTTATTCCCTTTTTCCACATCAGCTATGTGGCTTGGCGGAGGGCTGAGGTAGGGAAGGTCACCTGGGAAGCCGGAGGAGCGGTGCAGATTAGGGGAGAAGGCATTTTTAAATCAGGCTTTAAAGCAGGAGTGGGGAACCTTTTGTGGGTCCAGGGAGCCATAGGAAAAAAAATCACGCAGAAGTGCACACACCGGAGCGGAGGGAAGCCTAGGACAGTATATTTTGTGTGCTCTAGCCCTGGCAGGGGGCTGGAGTGACAGCACAGACCCCCCCCATTCTGAGAGGGGGAGTCCCGAGCCTCAGGGGGCCAGATCCAGGCCAGCCAGGGCCACATCTAGGCCTTAAATTCCCCATCCCTGCACTAAAGCTAACTGCTCCCTACCCCACCATGGCCATGCATCGGTTGGCTCGGGTGGGAAGGGGCAGCTTGTGCTGCACACGCTCCGGTCTGCCGAGGCTGCTCCGCGAACCCGTGTGCAGGCTCCGTACATTCCGGGGAGCGAGGCCAACTTTTACATAACGAATGGAAACTTTGATTCAGCCCGTTTGGAAAAGGGCTGGAGAGCAAAAGTGGTTTGAAGTCCCGGAGGGAGGCTGCGAACTGGGCACAGAAAAGGAGCCGGGAACTCGCCCAGAAAGGGGCTGTCCGTGGGGTGGGAGCAGGGCGGGGGGGGGGGGGGGGGCTGAGGCTGGCAGAAGAAACTCTCCCCAGCCCTTGGGGCTGCAGCCGGTGACTGCTGGGGAGGTGCCCGAGCCAGGCTGCGGAATGGCTCTTGAGCAGCAGGCCGGGCAGCCGCTGGGCACCATGGCGGGTGGTTTGGGAAAAGCCCGCGGTGCTAAGTGGCACTTGGAAGAGTCTCATGGAAACAGAATTGCTGGTGCCAAGCTCCCCACTGGCCCCGCAACAAAAGCTGGGCGGGAAGGAAGGCGACATTTCCTGTGTCCCTCTGTGGCTGCTGCCGTCCCGGAGAATTTCCCCCCAGAGCCAACGGCTGGGAGAAGGAAGAGGAAGATGCCTCAGAGAGGAAGAACGGCCCGGTGCCTGGGGCGCTAGCCCTGTTGGCTAGTTCCTAGCTCTGTCCAGGCTCCCTGGGGCATCCTCGTGCTTTGTCAGCTGTTGCAGGGACAACAGGGCCATGGCCCGGGAGCTGCCACCCGGGAGCCAGAAAGATGTCTGAGTACTATGGTGTTGGGGGGGGACAGACACCCTAGTGACATGCCAGTGAGCACTGTGGCCCTGCACTGCATCTCAAGGGACCTCAGTCCTAGTCCCAGCAGTGCTGCTGTTTCACTGTTCAACCTTGGGCGGCTCCCTTCGTGCCTCAGTTTCCCCATCTGCCCAACGGGGAGTAGGAGCCTATCTTTCTCTTGCCTCGTGTCTGTTTAGACCGTAAACTCTAAGTTAGTTCGAATTAGCGCTGTAGTGTAGACATACCCTGGGAGAGCAGAGCACGCCGCCGACTTCTCTCTCCCCTCTCAAGCGCGCTACCAGGGCTTGGATTAGCCAGCCGGGCCTTCCCCCAGGGCTGGGAGGGGCAAAGGGGACTCGCCAACCATGGGGTGGGGCTTCCAAGGGGGAGCGTTCGTCGAGTGAGAGCTTGATGTGGGACCAAGAGGTACATGCGAGGGGGCCTGGAGCAGAGGTTTCGGTTCTGCTAGGGGCCGGCCTGAGGCTTCGTTTCACATGGGAAACAACTAACCCTCCACGGGCAGCTGCAGACCGAGCTGAGCTCCAGCGAGCCAGGGCTAGCCTAGCGCCTGGGGCTCCTTCGCCCGGGTGCAAAGCATTTGAAAGGGCACGAGGGAGCCACACGCTGACTCAGTCCTGCAGCAACCCCCCTGCGGCCTCATCGCCCTCGACCCGGCACCTCCGGGCGGCGGAGGGGGAGGGGAGGCGGCCAGGGTGCAGGGTTTGGCTCCGTGAGGCTCCGGCACCGGCCTGCCCGACTCTCCTCTGACCGCCCTCCTCTCTTTGCAGACAAGGAGGAGGTCGACCACCCCAACAACAGTTTCAGCCCATGCAGCATCCAGGACCGGAAATGTCTCCTGAAGCATCAGGCGAAAACCCGCGACCGGGTGAACAGCGGCGTGAAGATGAGGAGCAACGGGAACCCGCAGCATCGGGAGGAGACGCGGCCGATAGTGAGATGCCTGGTACCTTCAGTTTGGGGGCTGCTGCTGCAGGGGCCTGTGCTCCCCTCCCTACCCCTCCTCCCGAGCTGGTGCCTCTCAGTGCCCAGCAGGGGGTGCTGTTAAGCAAGTGACTGGGGTGTAATGGGCATGTCTGGGTCTCAGACCAGCAGGTGGGAGGGTGGTGCCAGCGGTCGGCTCGGGGTGGCTTTGCTTTGCCAGGCACACTGAGCAGCGTGGTAGCTCCATGCCACTCAGAAAAGGAAACTGCCCCCAGGCGCGGGCTGTGCCCGCTCCCCAGCACCGACGAAGGGGAGGGTTAGGGTGGTGGTCGGGGATTGCAGCCCCCGGGGAATCGGGTTGGTGTATCAGGGTCTGATTGGTGGGAATCTGACAACGGATGGGAGAGGGCGGCCTCTGTGCAATGCGGGGGGAGGGGACTTTATCCTCCCCGCCCCCCCAAGATGCTCCGACCTCTGCTGTCTGTGCAGGCCCAGGGGTCGTGCCAGAGTGAGCTGCACAGAGCCCTGGAGAGACTGGCCGCATCCCAGACCCGCACCCACGAGGACTTGTACATCATCCCCATCCCGAACTGCGATCGCAACGGGAACTTCCACCCCAAACAGGTACAGCCGGTGGCCCACGGCCAGCGGGCGCCCCAGCCTGGCGGTCGGCGACACGGCCCGGAGAGGGGCCATGCCCGTGGTACAGCTAAGCCAGTGGCTGAGCCTGCGGCATGGGAATTTGGACACACGGGTTCTAGCCCAACCGGGTGTTGGAGGGCTGGGCTACAGCCCCTCACTTGTGTGTTCAGCACCCCCAGCGTATAGATCTCGGCCCCTCTGAACGCCTGGCCCCAGCGGCCTCAAGTCAGGCACCCAAACTTAGTGGGGCTGACTGCTGGAAACGCAGCCTGGGCTGCCCTGTCTTCTCATTGCAAAGGGGACCCTGGCGCTTGCTCTCCGCACTCGCAGGAGGCGTTGCCTGGCTACGAATGAATCACAGGTGAGGGTGGGGTTAGTCGGGGGGTTTCCAGTACAGCTGAGGGACGGATCACAGGGTGTGAATTTTTGTTTATTGCCCATGACCTGGCCACGAGTAGGAATACCCCCGATTAAATCTGAGCTGGGGAGCCACTGGCCAGGGCGTAGCGGGGGGTGTTCTCAGGGCCAGAGGCATCAACTGCCAGGGGCCACCAAGCAGTGGCTCTTTCTGGACCACTGCTCAGGCAGTTCCTGGCTGCTGCAGAAATCACGGAGGTGACAGGAAGCTCTGGAGTCTAACATAGAGCCCTCGCTATGGAGGGGGCGCTAGGATCCTGGGCAGGGAGTGGCAAAGGCTGGGCAGGGGACCACTCAGGGCACTCACCTGGTGGGAGGTATGTTGGACCTGCCTGGGCAGGCCCGGTCGTGCCCCTCTGCCAGTCCAAGGCCAGGAGGTGCCCCCGCCTGGGCAGCAGGGACTAACCAGAGCCTCCTGCCCCATCCAGTGTCACCCGGCCCTGGACGGGCAGCGTGGGAAGTGCTGGTGCGTGGACCGGAAGACTGGCGTGAAGCTGTTGGGCAGCCCGGAGCCGAAGGGCGACGTGGATTGCCACCAGTCTGCGGACGGCCTGCGAGAGTGACTCCGCGGCACACAGGGGACAGGGAGATTTCCTGGGCGACTGGCCGGGGCCACACAACCTCCTTGGTGCTGTTTCTGCGTGGAGAGGAAGGGGACACGAGCACACACAGACCTTGCTGGGTTCGGGGGACACCGAGATGTGCTCATGCCCTAGCGGGACTGCCGGTGCGCCCCTGTACCGCAGCGCCCCCCTGCCCCGTGCCCCCCGCCCTGCGCCCCTTCATCCCAACTGCAATTCCACCCTGGGCTCTGTGCATGGACGGGGCGCTCCCTGGCTAATGGGGGGGGGGTGAGGCTAGGCCTCCAGGCCAACGTGACCACTAGCCACGAGTCATTCCAGGGCCGGCACTTTCAGGGGTTCGCTCCCCCCCGCAGCCTTTCCGGCTCTGGCCTCTGGACAGCCTCTCGGTGTGACCCCTCGCCCTGCCTCAACTTCCCGCCTTGCGCTGGCAGAGACCCTTCTCCAGGGTGTCTGTGGAGCTCCTGCCCGGGCGAGGGGCTGCGTGGCACCCGCGGCCTCTCCCCTCTCCCTCGCCCCGGCCAGCGGGGGGACGCCGCGGGGCTGCGGCTTCCTCGGCCTGTCTCCACGACAGCCGCTGGAGCGAAGGGGCGGTGCCACGTCCCACGATGGAGAGCGCGAGGCGCGGGCTCCCAGGGACACTGCGTTGCTGTCGCCAAGTCTTTGCCTTCTCCTCGTGGCCCCGCGTAGGGTGGCTGCAGGGTGTCGGCCCTGCCCCTCCCCTCTCCCCGGTGCAAGTTTTTTCAGCGTTTCTTGCACCCGTAGGTGTGCTCAGCTTTCCGGCCTCTCCGTGTGCCCGCCCGCCGCGCCTCAGTTTCCCTGGGCTGAAGGAAGACGCACGTCGCTAGCCCGCGTGGCGGCAGAGAGAGGCGCAAGGACACGAACCCCGGGCTACTGACGGTCGGGGTGGGGCGCGGGGGGCTGCTCCGCTCATTTCAATGGGGTGTTGACTCTGGGGGCCCTGCTCTGGGTGGTGGGAAGAGACGCGTGCTGTGGGTCCCCCGTGCCCCAAGGAGATACGCCCCCACGAGTCGGGTGAGTGCAGGGCCCCCCCCTTGCCTGTCGGGGGAGGAGGGGAGCCCCCCCAAGAACAGTACGAATGGGCTGCCCACCAGACAGTTCCGGCGGGGGGTCTCCTTGTGATGTGCCTGTCGGCACGCAGGGCAACGTGTGTCTGGGGCGGTTTTGGACGGAGCGTGTGGGCAGGGTGAGGAGAGGCTGGAGGCAGTTGCAGGGAGGCAGGTAGCAATGGCTAGACGAGCCCTCTCCCGCTTTTCTGGGCTGGTGGCCATGTCGCCTGCTCTCGCACGCTTCTTGGGAGCCCCTCGAGGGCTGACCCGCTGAGTCCCTGAAGCCACGAGGCGGGGCGAGAACCGTGGCTTTCCTAGAAAGAGCAGGGCCTTTGTCACCCCCGCCCCGCTGCAGAGGAAAGCCGGACGCTCGACCCAGGGGCACCCGAATGGCTGCAAACCCAGAGGGCAAATCAAGCGAGACCCAAACCGATTGCTTTTAAATTGCCCCCTTTTTTTTTAAAAGGCAGCCTTGTGTGTTTTGAGGCTGACTGGTTTGCTAGCCCTGCCGCATGCAGCAGGTCCCTGTGTGTCAGCGTCCCTGCAGGCAGCCAGGAGAACGGTCAGGGCGGGGGTAGAGGGTAGTTGCAGGGGGTAGAGGGAGTTGGACCCGAAGGAGCACCCCCCAGCCGTGATCCGCACACCCCCAGGTCCTGCCCTGGTCCCCCTCCCAGTGCTGAGCCAAGCTGGCGGGGTAGGGGCCCGGTTCCTCTCGCAGGAAGACCTGGGCAGCCGTAGCAGCAGCAGATTTGTCTGGAGGAAGAGTGATATTTCTTCTTCTCTGTTTTTCCCTCTTGCTCTTCACCATTGAACCAGACACAGCGGCCAGACGGGGCCGGTCATCTCTGGTCCTGTTGGCTGGAGGCCGGGGAAGGGAGTGAGTGAAGAAGAGGCAGAAATGTAAAGTAATGCACATTGGAGAAAATCATCCCAACTAGACATACAATATGATGGGGACTAATTTAGCTACAACCGCTCAAGAGAGAGATCTTGGAGGGATTGTGGACAGTTCTCTGGAAACATCCACGCAGTGTGCAGTCACCATCAAAAAAGCAGACAGACTGTTGGGAACCATTCAAATAAGGGATAGAGAATAAGACAGAGAATATCTTATTTCCTCAGCATAAATCCATGGTACTCTCTCCTCTTGAATACTCTGTGCACATGGGGTCGCCTCATCTGAAAAAAAGATCTCTTGGCATTGGAAAAGGGCAACAAATATGATTCGGGGCTTGGAAGGGGTATTTTATGAAGATTAAAACAGACTTTTCAGCTTAGAAAAGAGGAGACTAAGGGGGGATATGCTTGAGGTCTATAAAAATCATGCCAGATACTGAGAAAGTGAATAAGGAAAAGTTATTCATGTATCCCCATACGATAAGAATGAAATGAATAGGTAACAGGCTTAAAACAAACAAAAGGAAATTTTTCTTCACTCAGCGCACAGTCGACCTGTGGAACTCCTTGCCAGAGGATGTTGTGAAGACCAGGACTTTAACAGGGTTCAAGAAAGAACTAGATAAATTCATGGAGGTTGGGTCTATCAATGGCTATTAGCCAGGATGGGTAGGAATGGAGCCCCTAGCCTCTGTTTGTCAGAGGCTGGAAATGGATGACAGGTGGGATCTGTTCATTCCCTCTGGGGTACCTGGCATTGGCCGCTGTCGGCAGACAGGCTACTGGACTAGATGGACCTTTGGTCTGACCCAGCAAGGCCGTTCTTATGTAAATGGCCCCGATCGAAGTCGAAGTCTGTAGCCGCCAGGTAGATTTTTAGCTCAGACCCTCAGCGGGTGGAAACCAGCCCCCCCAGGCCTGCGGCTTCCCACCAGCTTCCCACAGAGCTCAACAGTGGCTGTGTGAGCATCTCCTCCGCACAAAGAGCTCATTAGGAAGAGCAAGACGAAGGGTGAGAGGCTCTGGGGCCAACCGGGGCCCTGCGAGCACACAGCAACCAGGCTCTGCTGGCGGGGCGTCGGATGACGAGTTCTGGCCGGTGGGCTCAGCTGAGCATATGTAGGTAGGGAGAAGATGCATTTGGAAAAAGGCTCCGGAGAATAGCACTGGAGCCTGAAATGTCTGATCTGGCTTCCCTGTCTTTGGAAACGTAAGAACGGCCACACTTGGTTAGACCAAAGGTCCGTCTAGCCCAGTGTCCTGTCTGCCGACAGTGGCCAGTGCCAGGTACCCCAGAGAGAGTGAACCGAAGACGTAATGATCAAGCCATCTCTCTCCTGCCATCCATCTCCACCCTCTGACAAACAGGGATGCCATTCCTTACCCATCCTGGCTAATAGCCATTAATGGACTTAACCTCCATGAATTTATCTAGTTCCATTTTAAAACCCTGTTATAATCCTAGCCTTCACAAACTCCTCAGGCAAGGAGTTCCACAGGTTGACTGTGCGCTGTGTGAAACCTCTGTTCTGAGGCTTGCTCAGCTCCCGAGCCCAGTGCCCCTTGCCGGGACAGCAGCTCCCTGGAGCCAGGGCTGGAGGAGCGTGAAGGCCGCAGCTCTGAGGGGGATCCCAGGGTTTGGGAGACAGCCACAGCTGGAGGGCGTAGGATAGGGCTAAACTGAACATGTCAGCGACGTTTCCTTCCGCTGCATTCTGATCACACCGAAACATTCCATGGGGACAGATTCCGAACGGGCTGCTTCACCTGTTGGAGTTTTCATTTCAAAATGACTTTTCCGAAGGCAAGTCTAGGGCGGGGGGGAAGGAAGGGGTCTAGTTCATAACGGGTTGCCCCACACGAAAGCAGAACAAACGGTTCTGAATTTCTGAAAACGAAACATTTTGCTCAACCCAGAATTCAGTTGCTTAAGAACTTTGCGGCATGGGACATTTAATTCCCAGCTCGGTTCTGTTGCAGAACAGCAAACCTTCCAGAACCACGGAATTGCTCATGACATGGACCATGTGAGGCCGGCCTAGCTCTAAATAACAGTGAGATTTTTCCTCCTGGCCTGCGTGTGAGAAGGTGTCTAGGTTTTAAAAAGTGAGTCCGTTAGGACATGCCAATGGTGCTGCATTTAGCGCTCAGCATGGTGAGGTATTTTATTTCATGTGGCAGGGAGTTCCACAGTCTAAGTACCAGCTTCTCGGTAGATCCTGGCTCAGTGCATCCTGCTCTTGGCTGGAAGTTTTGTTGTTCCTCTGGAATATAGATGCTGGGGAAGTCCAGGTCGGGGTGCAGGCGAGGGGGATGAGATCTCTCTGGTAGCCAGGACCAATCCCATGGAGAGCTTGGATGCTGAGACCAAGACCTTGAACTGGGGATCTGTAGTTCAGTGTGCTGTTTGGCTTTCCCTGTGTTTGTATAAAATGACATGCAGTGTAAACAGCATACACACGCACCCCCCCGCATACCCGTGCACCCTCCCTCCACACCCACCAACATGCGCGCGCGCACACACACACACACACACACACACCCCCTCTTCAGGTGTTGTGAAGTCAGTCAGCGTCCAGGGCGGTGCAAACATTTACAAAATGATTTCAGGAGGCAGAACGAGCCAAACCCGCAGGCCTCCCCCACTGCAGCAGCATCAACCCGCGTGTGAAATGTTCCTCAAAGCGGGAGTGTTTCGCGCTCATTTTTGTAGCTGAGGTTCAGTGTGTGTGTGTGTGTGGGGGGGGGGGGGGGGGGGGGGGGCTCGGCCCCAGAATTTGTTCTGTTCCTTTGTCAGCTCTTTCCTTTGCCCCCACCCACCTTTTCGGAAGCTCAGTCTCGGGGGGGGGGGGGGAAGGGTAATCCCTGGAGAAGGAACCTGCCTTGAGCACGACCGAAAAGCAGAGGGCAGCCTGGGAGCTCTGGGGTGCTCCTCCTCGGGGGGGAGGACAGATGGGGGGTGCATGTGGAGGGGCGTGTTCAGGAATGACACATGGGTGGCTGAGCGTGTGCCACTGTGCATGTGGGGGGGCGGGTAAACGCACCCCCCCTTCCACAGCAGAATGGGTCTCTCCCTTCAGCCAGCCCTTGGCGCTTCTGCGAGGCCCCTGCAGCTATTCCCGCTGTGGGCTGCACGTGGGCCACCTCCATCCCAGGCCGTTCCACCCGGGCAGAGCCGCTGCCACGTGCGTCTTTCCCTTCTCGCCATGGTCAGAAAATGCCCAGCCTGAGGCGGCATTGCTGCTCCCGGTGCCCCAGGCCAGACGGTACCACCCACCGGCCCTCGTGGCACCTCCTGCTGGTGGCCACGGAGAAGACCGGCAAAGCCTGCAGGGGTTTGTGATGCCAGTGGCCTTGAATTTTAAACTGAGCCAATTTGCTGGGTAGCCCGCGGGGGGGACAAGCAGGGCCCCCTCCCCTGTGGCCCCTCATCCAACCCCTCGCTCAGGGCAAACCCCATTTGAAAAGCAAGCCCGCAGCCAGGGCTGCCAAGTGGCAATTTGCCCCAGGCCCCGCAGGGACCCCCACGAGCATGTCTGAATCTACACTATTTTTTTATGGATGGGGTCCCTGAAATTGCTTTGCCCCAGGCCTCCTGAATCCTCTGGGCAGCCCTGCCAAATTCTGGGCAGCCACACATAATGGACTATGGGGTGCAGCTGACCCCTAGGAAGTCCCTGCTCTTCCTAGCACATCCCAAAAGCAGCAGGGGAGGTTGGCCAGGACCCAGCTGCCTTTGCCACCAGCCCCTGGGGCTTCTTCCAGGAGGGTGGTATCCTCCAGGAAACAGTGAGGGGAAGGGGGCATCTTCCAGGAGGTTCCAGATCCTGCCTCCCCCTCACAGCCAGCACCCTCATCCCCTTGCATTCCAGAGCTCAGCCCTGGGGTCCCCCAACACTTGAGGTCCCAAGGGCAGGGAGCTCCCTACCCCATCAGTCACGCTCCAGGGAAGGGAATTTGGTGCTACACAGGCAGTTTGCACCATAGGCTCCTTGCTGCCTAGACCTTGGGTGATTCACCTGCACCAGGGGAAAGGAAGGTCACCCTCTGCATGTCACTGGACCAGTTGCTTGCTCAAGGGTGACAGCTTCACTCTTCCGGCATTTGGGGGAGATTCCACTAGGTTTCATCTGCTGATTCTTTGCTTTAACCCCCTTCCCAGTGATCCTCTGAGTGGCCTGCTATTGTAACTGCCCCCAGCTGGATTTGAACCAAGGACCTTTGTGCAGGAGCCGCTACAGTTTGAGCGACAAAGCCAGCTGGCTCACAGGTTAAACTGCAGCGCTCCTTTGTTCTAAGCTCTCGCTGTACAAGGTCTAAGTGCCACTCCATGGGACAGTGAACCCCGCTAGGTGTGTGGGTGACTGCTCAGGAGCCATCTGAGGGACGTCACGCTCCGCAGCACAGCATGTGACGCCTCCGTGGACTTAGCTGATACATTCAGCATCATCGCAGGTGCCTTCTCCCCGGGCATACCGGGTCCAGTTAGCTTCATAGCAGGCGCATCCTGCCTGCTGCATTTAGCACCACCGCCGCTCTGTTCTCCCTGGATTCACTGGGGACAGTTAGCTTCATAGCCGGTGTATGCAAGCGCATCCAGTAACACAGCCTGGATGGACTCATCCCACCCTCATGCCTTCCCTCTGGACACACCCAGGACACTTTCCAGATCCAGATTAAGAAACAGCTCCTAGTTGGTTTCCCAAGGAGCAGGGTGAGCACCTTATAAAAGCAACAGACCTCCCCGTTTCATGGCAGCCTTGCCTAAAAACTGGACATTTTGGAAAAAAGGGATAGCGGAATCTCGTGAGGGCATTATGTTCTTTGTTCATTATAAAGCACCCAAGCCGAAAGGACTGGACCCTTGTGTTGCCTCCCTTCGTTTGTGTCATGCTGCATTTACACACGTTCATTATACAAGGGCAAGGCCCGCTAATCTCTTCCTCGGCTTCTGCACCCACAGGATTTTTTGTCTTTACTCTTCCGAGGGATCCTTCGGTGCCTGGCTCCGAGACCCCTCTTGACACCGTAAACTTGAAGCTTTACATTGTCAAAAAGACAACCCGTCATTGCTCTATTTAATTGTCACTGTTATTTAATGTGTGTCGCGTCCATGTACTTTCGCTTCCCGCCGCTTAAAACAGCAAAAAGCCAACGACACACGAACCCTCCCCCCAATCCTGCAGGTCCTGGGGTGTCCGTTGGGGGCCTCTAAGCTGTGATTTTCTATGAGACGATTTGTACGTTATATGAAAACCTATTATGCTTTCACAACCAGCCGAATTAAAACAGAAACCGTACACGACTTCCCCTCCTCTCTGCCGTGTTGCGTCAGCAAGTGGATCGTTCGCACCCCCCGAGAGGGGGGCTGTTTCCCAAACCCCCCTTTCTCTCTAGGCTTGAACTGGCTCTCAGGAACCTGCTGGGATTTCAGCACCACAACACGCCTGGCAGGGAGTGAAGAGTCAGGGCAGTGGTGGGCAGCAGAGACATTTTGTTACCGTTGCCCACGCGCTGGGCTGCCAGTTGGGAACCAAGCTAGCGGGGTCCTACCCCTGAAGCAGATACAGCGGCTTGTGGTCAGCAGGAATGCAACCCACAAAATCTCTAGACCAGCTACTTACTGCAGCCACCTGGGGGGGGGGGGAGGGGAAATGAGGTGCAAGAGGCCTGTGGGGATACGCAGAGCCCGGCGTTCATGTCGGAGCCGTCCCGATGGGACCTGTGTATAAAGGCAAGTGCTCTGCCAGCTCCTAGTGGCGGAACACCTGTGCACAGCCACCGGACGGGGCCTCCCGGAGGGGGAGAAATCTTTGATACGGGCTACGACAGGGGTCTCTTAAGCACGAGATCGCTTTCTGAATTGAAGTGCAATCCAGCATCGACCTCAGACCCAAATACCCTGGCCCCGCCTCCTTCCCGCCCCTTCTCTGAGGCCCCGCCCTTCCTCCCTCCCTCCCACCAGGCAGGGGCCAAGAGTTGGGGTGCAGGCTCTGGTCTTGGGCTAAGGGATTTGGAGGGGGAGGGGCTCTGAGCTGAGCCTGGGGCAGGGAGTTGGGGTGTCAGAGGGGGTTCAGGGTGCAGGTTCTGTAAGGGCATTTGGGACCAGGAGGCAGGGACAGGGGAGGGAGTTCATGACTGGGGAAGAGGTTCGGAGCTGGCTCCAGCTGGGCACTGCTGACCTCAGGTGGCTCCTGGGTGGTGGGGCAGTGTGGGGCTAAGGGGGTCTCAGCCCTGCCCTGGCCCTGCACCACTCGCAAAAGCAGCCAGCAAACTCCCTCCATCCCAAGCCCTGTCGTGCCCCCTCCTCGTTCTGTGGAGACAGAATACAGTGTGGGACGGGGCACCCTGACATCGTCGCCCCTCCTCTCCCTTCCCTGCTCTGCAAAGGGCAGGGGGAGCACAGCAATGTGTGTGTGTGTGGGGGGGGGCAATGGAAGTGCAGGCGCTTGATAGCCTCTTGGTCAAACCAGTCAGGACCCCCTGTCAGAGGCTCCAAGAGTCCCGACCAGCAGGCTAAGACATACGTGGAAGCATCCGAGGAATCCAAAGGCAGAGATGAAACACAGGCCTGGAACAAATTCGCTTCCAAGCAACTGAACCCAGGTGCATTCCAACCTCGGAGTAGCCAGCTGGCGAGAAGGAGCCCTGGGCTTTCTTCCCGCTGCCTCCCCTTCTCTCGGGGCGCGCGGACGGTTTCTGGGGACATGCGCAGGCCCGCGCGATTGGCTCCGGACTCCTGTTTGCTGGCTGCCTGTCCGACTTCGATACACGCAGTGCCTCTCTGTCGAGCTCTGCAAAGGGAAATACCAGCAGCAAAGTCCCCTGCTGAAAATACTGATGCTCCGTATGTGTGTGTGTGTGTGTGATGCTCTTTGTGTGTGTGTGTGACATGGTGGGGGGGCTGTCTGCTCTGTCACCGGGGTTCCCCTGCGCTGTGAGGTGCGATTCCCTCTGACTCACCCACATGTGGATTGGCCCAGACACCTAGTCCCAGCATGGGCAGATAACACTGCTCTTCCCAGGGGGAGAGACAAAAGGGAGGCAGAGATGGGGCTGGGGGGCAGGTTCTGGGAGCGAGGCAGTTTCTGGCTAGAGAGCATGAAGGGAACAGACTAAACTGGGTGCTGAGGGGGGGGTGATGGACCCCCTAACCCAAGGGGTCTGAGGCACCCTGGCCCTGACTCCTGTAGCCACATCATGTCTGTGCTGTGCTGTATACTTGAGAAGCAAAAAGCCCTCTGTTCTACTGGCTGGTGGAGTCTGTTCTGGCTGCTACGGGGATGCAGGATCAGGGGGAACCCCAACGCGCTGTCACAGTGAGACGCTCTGTTGGCACGTCCTCTCCCCCAAGATTAGAACCAGGTGGGGCAGCGATCTACCAAACAGCTGTGGAGCTGTGCGCTGTGTGTCTCAGCTGGCTGGAAATCACAAGCTGGTGCAGAGTCTAGTGCTAAGGGGAATCCCCTGTCTGATACCTGCGTGTGATACATGTGTGAGAAACAGACTGTGCAAGTGCGTGTGTGTGTGTGTGAGAGAGAGACAGTGCGCCAGCTGGAGAGATTGTGGGTCTGATTTGCTGAGTCGTTGGGCACTTACTTTTTGATACATTTTGGTGGGGGCAGCCGCCAAACAGGCTGCTGGGGGCAAGTGAGTTCACACGGTTTGTCCCCTAACCAGCCCAGATTAAAAAGACTTTCAGCCTCTCCCTGGTCCCCTCCCTGTGCAAACCTGTTTCTGCCCGGCAGTGGCAGGACTCGGAGCCCTTTGGGCGGAGTTTCAGAGGTAGGGCCAGTGATGGTAGCGCCGCCCTAACCAATTGCTCTGCGACTCCACCTGTGAGCCGTGCGCAGGGTGCTCTGCCAAGGAAGGTTAATTGTGCGCATTCGTCAGTGCGACAGGGGCAGATTCCCTGCTGGAACTCTCCGGGCTGGGAAAATTGCCCCCTTGTGAGTGACGGAGCCTGCTCATTCTTCCCCCACAGAAATGGACTCCAGTTAGAATCCTGCTTAGCAGTTTCTGCACCCTCCTCCCTCTGTGTCTCAATCTTATTTCTCCTTCGGGGCCTGCCCCCCAACCCCGCAGGGCTCTGTGCCCCGGGGCGAGCACCTGTCAGTCCTGGAGCAATTTGGTTTCAGTCATCTAGCTTCTTTTCTTAGCACGCCCAGGGGAGAAGGCGCAGAATTGGGCCAGGTTACGTGATTCTGCACAATCCGTGTGCTGACGGGAGCGGAGGGGGTTTTGTGTCACGAGGGCTGAGCCGAACAAACGGAAAGGCCTCGGGCCTGGCGAGGAGACCAATGACCCCCTGACTTCTGCATACTGACATTACGGCAGCAACCGAGATGTGCTAGCTGCCGTCCCAGCGCATCGGAAGAAGCAGCTCTTGCGTTCAGCTAGGCAAGCTGGCAAAGAGGGCTGATCTCCTCTATGGTCTAGACAGGGGGGAGACAATGGTCACGCTGGGAACCAGTGATGGAGCCAGCCACGGAACTGCGCGCCATCAGGAGCGGATCCACGGACAGCAGCTCGTAGGAAGGCACGTTCTGGGAAAACGAAGGACCGGATCCTGGCAGACACGCTCCCGTTCATTCCCGTGAGCCTCTCCAGTGCCCTCCCTGCCCTCACAATGATACTTCAGGGAGCAGCACCAGACGGCCACATCCGGAAGAGAGCCCAACGCTTTGTGGGGTAACTTGAAGCACCGTCTGCTGGCAACGTGACCTTTTCTGTCGTGGCCCAGACGGAAGGGACCTCATTCCCGGAAACGAAGGAGAGCCTTCTGGAGAGGAGAATCAAAGCCATTCTCACTCAGGCCAAACCACGAGCCACCGACATAAGAAATGACCTTTCATCATTCTTGTTGCTCTTCTCTGGACCTTCTCCAATTTCTCCACCTCTTTCCTGAAATGTGGGGCCCAGAACGGGGCCCAATGCTCCAATCGAGGCCTCATCAGCGCAGAGTAGAGCGGAAGAATGACCCCTCGGGTCGACTTCTGTCAAGGTATGGCAGGAGAAAGGCAGAAAGCTGCTGCCACGGTGTGTGAACCAAGCTGGCGTGGGTCCCGACAGCGGCACAGCGGAGGATGCTCAAGTAGGAACCCAAGCTTTGTGTATAATTGTAACCCCAATGTGCCAATACCCCGATCTCATGGCTATGGCCGGATGTAACCCTTCATGTCCAAAGCAGTCTCCAAAAATAGAGTTGAGAAGAATAGGATGGAATAAATTGCTTGGGGGTTGTGGAATCTCCATCACTGGAGATAGTTAAAAGCAGGTTGGACAGACACCTGTCAGGGATGATCTAGGGCTACTCCACATGTGGCCCGTGGCCCGTTTGTTTGCAGCCCGCGGGGCGGTTTGGGTTGGGATCCTTTGAACACAGCCTCCACTGGGAACACGCTCCACAACCGCGAGGCGTCTCCTAGGTGGGGCGAGCACTGAAAGACACAAGCGGACGGGCTGGCTGGAACAGACGGTACAAGGTGTCGGCCTTTCTAGCCCCCAGGGAGGAGGTGTCAGGAGAGCCGCAGCATTGTGGGAAGTGCTTTGTATTAACGCCCGTCAGTGTGCACGAAGCTATTTGCATATATTTGCATATATATTTGCATGTATATGCAACCACACTTATGCTGCGGCCCCCGGCGTGTGCTGAGGGTATTGCTGCGGCTCCTGGGGCTTCCAAAGTTGAGTAGCCCTGAGCTAGATGGTGCTGGGTCCTGCCGCGAGGGCAGGGGACTGGATTTGACCTCTCGAGGTCCCTGCCAGTGCTAGTGTTCTATGATTCTAAGATGCTTGTTGATTGTCAAGAACACGTCGCCTGAGATGTCTTAACTGTAGAGAAGAGTCCACCATGACGGCCTGGCTAGGAGACCCTGAGCTAATCAAGTCATTCTAAACAAGCGCAAAGCTGGCTGATTATTTAACCCATATTTTGCTGGGTGAGCAACCGATCCCTCTCGTGGTGAGAGCCGCAAACACGCCTGGGTCGCTTCCTTCCAAACCCAGCCTGTTCCTCCCACTTAAACACTTAGCCAGGCAGCAGAAAGTGACGCTTGACCATGACGGTGCCCGGTGCGGAGCTTTCCGGGGCAGGAAAGCCTCCCGAAAACACAGCCCCGCGCTGCTGGATGGTCTTTTTAGGGAAGCCCGTCCAGCTTGAATGGCAGCGCGGCTGGAGTTTCCAACGGGCGGGGGCGTCTCTTTGAGAAATTACGGTACGCGCCTGCCTTCCAGAGCCTCGACCGCAGAAGGGTTTGCAGAGTTCAGCGAGACAGCCAAGCCGATTCAGTTCCATCTTCCTGGCGAGCTGCTAAAACGCAGCGCGGAGCCCTCAGCTGACCTCCCCGACGGGGCTCAGCTCGCCCAGGAGGGGGGTTCGGTTAAGGCATCGCCCCCCCCTTCCCGGCTGGCCTGGAGCTCGAAGCAACCTGCCTGCCCCTCCTCCGACATGCTCCCATTCCCCCACTTTGCCTTTGCTGTTGGAACCCGAACCAGGGCGGAGGCGCTTGGCAGCTTTATGGCGCTGGCCTGGCCCCAAGCAGAGCGGGGACCGTGTGAGCTCAGGGTGGCAAATCCTGCTCCGGGGAGAGGATGTGGGATCAGGATGGCCAATTCCCCTTCCCAGCCCCCTCTGGCTCCAGGGTCTTGGGGGTGGGGGAGGGGAGTGTTTCCTCCTCTGATTTCTTTTCGCTCAGATTTACAAAAAAAAAAAAAAAGTCCGGTGACTTAAACTGAGCGCCAAGAGTGTCGGCAGAGCCTGGCTCTGGGCCGGGCCGTGTGACAAGGGCACAGGCCGAAACAGCAGCCCCAGGGCACTGGCCAGCCAGGTTTGGCTTTGGCACGGAGCTGCCGGAGACGTCCAAGGGCTGCTCTCCGTGTGCTGCTGCCCAATGTCCTTTCCCAGCATCCAGTGCTGGGGTGTCCCTGGCCAAAGGCCGCTCATGCTCTGGGGGGTCCAACGAGAGACTATTTTAAAAGGACCCAGGCCGGGTGCTGAGGAAGGCAGCCCCTCCCGCCCTCTCCTGGCCCCCTGAAGGCCTCCCCAGTCCTTCCCCCTCTCCATCAGGAGCCACTTTTGAAAATTCTGGCATAAGGATTTTTTCCCACCTACCATAGGCAGCAAGTTTAAAACAAACAGTAGTCGGAAGCACTACCTCAGGCAGCGCACGGTCAACCTGTGGAACTCCTCGCCAGAGGACGTTGTAAAGGCCAGGACTTTAACAGGGTTCAAAAAAGAACTAGATAAATTCATGGAGGTTAGGTCCATCAGTGGCTGTTAGCCAGGCTGGGCAGGAATGGTGTCCCTAGCCTCCTGCCCAGGGAGCCTGCTGACCCCTGGCTCCCTACAGCCAAGCTAAGGAGAGGACGAGGAAGGCCAATGGCCTCTCTAGGTCTTAAAACAGCAGCCCCCACCAGGGTACGCGGAGTGACGGACACGTCCCATCGCTGGGGTACGCGGAGTGACGGACACGTCCCATCGCTGGGGTACGCGGAGTGACGGACACGTCCCATCGCTGGGGTACACGGAGTGACGGACACGTCCCATTGCTGGGGTACACGGAGTGACGGACACGTCCCATCCTTGGGGTACACGGAGTGACGGACACGTCCCATCCTTGGGGTACACGGAGCGACGGACACGTCCCATCCTTGGGGTACACGGAGTGACGGACACGTCCCATCCTTGGGGTACACGGAGTGACGGACACGTCCCATCCTTGGGGTACGCGGAGCGATGGACACGTCCCATCCTTGGGGTACACGGAGTGACGGACACGTCCCATCCTTGGGGTACACGGAGCGACGGACACGTCCCATCACCGAGGGTATTAATATACCGGGGGAAGTGCCTCTGCCCCACAGAAAAGAGGGAAGGAAGCCAGCGGGCAGGTGACCTTTCTGTGCGTGCACAAGGGCGTTTGCTCATGGGGCTGCGTTCTGAACACAATTGGTGTAAACTGGCTCAGCTCCGTCGACCTAAGGGAGCTGGATGCATTGGCTCGGGTCCAGCACCAGCAGTGTCACAGTGCTGAGAACATTTGCCCCGTGCGCTCTGTACCAAGGGGATTGCGGTGGGGCCCCCTCCTGCGCTAGCACAGCCCATGGCAATCTACCCTCCAAGCTTTACCCCGCCCCCTTGTCAACTCTCTCTCCTGGGGCCAACCCTGCTCTCGTGACACCCAGGCCTGGGCTCTAACTACTGGACCATCCTATCACACTTAGTGACCTGCATTTTCCTGACACTGGAGACTCCAGGCCGACTGTATCCCTAGCACAACCCCAGTCGCTTCACCAGCCCCGCAATCTCCTGCCCCAGAGAACCCCCCCTGCCCCATACAACGGCCTCCGGATGAGAAACAGGAGGGGGCAGGGATGCTGGGCCCATGCCCAGACTGACTCTGGAGGGACGTCGGGGGGGGGGGGTAGTTACTGTTCCCGGCCGATGAACCTTTTATCTCCAGGTGGCTCCCGGTGGCTCCTCTTGCCAGCCTGGCTTGCGCGTTCGCTGTCAGTCCAGGGGCTGGCAGCTACGCAGCTGCAGATGGCTGGGTTGTGCTCAGCCAGGTCAAATATTGGACAGTTTTTTCCATGCGATGACTATCTGCGCTGGAGAGCGCGGCGGCCTGCAGAGGAGTCCTGCACATGTGCATGTAATCAGGGGCTGGAATCGCCTGCCGAGCTCAGGTCAGCCCCTCGGTTTTGCTGTCTCGCCCTGGCCCTGTGCGAACAGGCCGGAAGCTGCAATCTGAACCAAAGTCCCCCCCTCCCACCGCCGGCTTTGGGCCCTGAGCTCTTGATCCGCATCCTCCCCACAGACCAGCTGATGGGACGGCTCTGCAGGACCGCAAGCCAAGCAGAAAAGAAGGGCAGCACCAAACATGCCTCCATTTTGGCCCGGCGGTGTCTCTCAGTGCTCTGACGAGGGGTAATTAACGAAGCCCAGAGGCAGCGTCCGGGAGAGGAGTCAGCATCCCAATCCCGGCGTTAATGGGAAACTGAGGCACTGAGTGGGCGAGGAATTCCCCAAGGTCAGGGGGCGCGTCGGTGGCAGAGATAGGAAGAGAAGTAAGTTCTGGACACTGGGCTCCAGCCCCGCCCTCTTCAGGGGCTAACGATGACGGGGAATTATTCACCCTCCTCATGCCCGTCTCGTGGCTCCTCTGCATGCCAGCCTGGCTGGAGGGGCTCACAGCGACACCGGGAGGGGCTCCCCTCTTGTCGTGGTTACGCCACCTCCCCGGGAGGCGGGAGCTAGGTTGGGGCCAAGCACCCTTGACCCCGGGCCAGGTCGGTTTAGCTGCGCCCCCTGGTGGTGGTGGTGGGGGGTTTCCGCACTGCCGAGTTGACGAGACTTTCGTGGGTCTCTGCTCAGGGCTGGCCTGGCTCCTCACGCTTTGTTCACTGGGGGGTTGTGCCGTGCCTCAGGGATAATGGCTCTGACCTGGCCTGGAGGCTATTATGTAAGACCCTGAGGAATTCCTCTCTCCACCTCTGGCACTCACAAGCCCTGAGCTCCCTTCCTCCCTTGCCCCACTCACTGAGGGGGTCCCGGGAACTCGTGGGGGGGGGGAGTCTCAGAGGGACATATAATGGCGCAGATGGCCTACAAATCTGAGAGGGTGTCAAGGGCTAGCATGGGTTCCCAAACTGGGGGGGGCGTGAGGTGACCCAGCCACCCCCCATCAATCCCACCCCAAGTTTTGCTGCTATTTTTTTGGGAGGGGGTGTGTGAGGGTTTCTCAAAAAGGGGGCATGATCCCAAAAAGTTTGGGAACCTCTGGGCTAAGGCTTCCCAGGGAGCAAAGGGTTAAACCCACCGTGCCCTGAATGGAGACCAGCCCCGGAGAAGCCTGCATCGGCCCCAGGGTAGCCAAACCTTTGGGCTTGCCCTGGAGCCTCCAGGAAGGGAAGATGACTCTAGCCAAAGACCATACGTGGTGGGGCCTCCAGGAATCCATGCCACCAAGTTGGCAACTGGAGTCAGCCCCTCCGAGACAGCCAGGAAGGGTCCCCTGGGGAGCAGCAGGGAACTGGGTGACCTGCTCATGTGTTAGGAACCGGGTCGGGGCTTGTTTTCCGGAGCCCTGTGCTGCCCTACGCCTTGGCCTGCTCTGGCTGCAGAGAAAACGGGCGGGTCTCGTGGGCTGCCTGCCGGCCTCCCGGCTCCATGGGCACTGCTGTCTGCAGGTGCAGCGATTGGCCGGGTGGGGGAGTGGCTGGCAGGCAGGCAGGCCCCATGGATGGGCAGGGGAGTGGGATGGGCACATGTTCTCCGCCCTGGCCGAGCTGGAGGCTCCCAGCCGCACTTCCCAGCTGATCCCAGCGGGCGGCAGGCAGGGCTTAACAGCCCAGGAGAGGGATACCTGACGGCAGAGGGGAGCCGGCTCCCAGCAGCTTAGGAGTGGAAAAAATGCTTGCAATGAAAAATGGCCTGGGTGTAGATCCTGGGATTGGGCTGCAGGGAGCTGGCTCTCGGCCAGCCTTTGTCTGAACACGGGCTGGTATCTGACACGCCGCAGGCTCAGCCTGCACCGCAGCAGAACCCAGGCCCTGGCATCAAATGCTGGGGTGTTGGCACCGCTCTCCGACCACGGTGGTGGCACAGAGGCCCTCCCTTGCTATTGAACAAGCCATTCCTCTCTCCCTGCAGCTAGTGCGACTCGGTAATATAGGACTAGCAGCCCAGGGTTCTGACTTCTATCAGCAGCTGGTGCCAGGTGTTTCTGGGGGCATGAACAGCACAGGGCAGTTATCAGGCGATCCGTCCCGTCATCCAATCCCAGGTTCTCAGATGTGAACATCTCTCATTCATTTTTGAGCCCAGCTATACTATTGGCTTTTACAACATCCCCTAGCAGAGAGTTCCACAGGTTGCCTATGTGAAGAAATCCACCCTTTTATTTGTTCCAAACCTTCTGCCTATTGATTTCATTGGGTGACTCCTAGTTCTTGTGTTATGTGATGGGGGTAAATAACACTTCCCCGTTCACTGTCTCCGCACCATGCCTGATTTTATAGCCCTCTATCATATCCCCCCTTAGTTGTGTATTTTCTCAGCTGATCAGTCCCAGTCATTCTAATCTCACCTCGCATGGAACATGTTCCATACCCCCTCGTCATTTCCTCCTCTGGATCCACCTCTGGACCTTTTCCAATTCTAATCTCTCGGTTTTGCTATGGGGTGACCTGTCCGGTGCATGGTGTTAAAGGTGTGGGAGTAGCTGGGATTTAACAGAGGGCCTATTGTCTGTTTTATTATCAATCCCCTTGCTAACTGGTCCTAAAATTCTGTTCGCTTTTCTGACTCCTGCTGCGCACAGAGCAGACGACTTCAGAGAGTGCTCCACAGGGCCTCCCAGATCGCTCTGTCTCTCGTGTTACAGCTCATTCATTGGCCTGTATAGTCGGGATTGGTTTTTTGCGCATTGCTTTACAGCCGGGCTACTCAACTTTGGAAGCCCCGGGGGCCACAATGATACCCAGAGCACATGCCGAGGGATGCAACGTAAGTGCGGTTGCATATACATGCAAATATATATGCAAATATATGCAAATAGCGTTATTCACACTGACGGGCATGAATACAAAGCACTTCCCACAATGCCCCGGCGCTCCCGGCACCTCCTCTCTGGGGGTTAGAAATGCTGACACCCTGTACCTGCCTGTTCCAGCCAGCCTGTCCGCTTGCGTCTTTCAATGCTCGCCCTGCCTTGGAGACTCTTCACCGTTGTGAAGCATGTTCCCAGTAGAGGTCATATTCAAAGGGTCCCAACTCAAACCGCCCCGCGGGCTGCAAACAAACGGGCCATGGGCTGTGTGTTGAGTAACTGGCTTTATTGTTATCAACCCTGAATTTTGTCGGCCACGTTGTTGCCCGGTTACTCAGTTGTGTGAGTCCTCTGTGAATTCACTACACAGCCCACATTGGACTTCACAACCTTGAGAACAGCCAGACTGGGTCAGACCAAAGGTCCATCTCGCCCAGTGTCCTGTCTGCTGACAGTGGCCAAAGCCAGATGCCCCAGAGGGAGGGATCACAACACGGAATCATCACGTCATCCCTCTCCTGTCATCCTTTCCCAGACAAACAGAGGCTAGGGACACCATCCTGGCTAATAGCCATTGATGGTCCTGTCCTTCATGAATCTATCTAGCTCTTTTTTGAACCCTGTTAACGTCCTGTTCTTACCCTTTGTTTCCTATATTTCAACCAGTCCCTGATCCAGGAGAGGACTGTCCCTGTTAGCCCAAGGCAGCTCCCGGTGCTGAAGAGCCTCTGGCGAGGGATCTTGGCAAAAGCTTTCTGAAAGTCCGAGTGAGCGAAAGGCGAGGTGGGTTCTTTGTCTATTTCCATCCACAGAATCCTAGAGCTGGAAGACTCAACAGGAGTCATCAAGTCCAGCCTCCTGCCCAAGGCAGGACCAATCCCAACTCCAACACATGGGGAGTGAGACGACGGATTCCAGCCTGTGCCAGCCTGGCAAACAGTCAATCCCAGAGCAGAATGGCCATCAGGGATGTGCGTGAGGGGCCTGCTGGCTGGGAACAGAGAGCTAGTCAATATCACCAGGCCTTAGGTGAGGTTGTGGTCTTGGCCAACACCATGGATTGAGTTAAAAGCACAAGCCTCTAGTGTGAGTTCAGCATTAGGCTCCATAACCATGGCTGGAACAGGCCCCTCTTTTTGTCTCCAATAGACCTGCTCTGACTGCTAGACCACACTGCCACCCCAGGGCTGGGAATAGAATCAAGGAGTCCTTAAACCCAACCCCCCCCCCCCCCCCCCGCCCCAGCCTCATCCCAGGACCAGGAATAGAACCTCATTCCCTGTTCTGACCTCGCACAGACTCGACTAAGCTCTCTAGACACGGGCCCTTCTGCTGCGAGGTTCGTGTTGAAATGGAAGCGGGGATGCGGCAGAGAAAGGGGTGTCCTCGCTTTGGCGCTGGCTTTTCGGGGGGGTGATGGCGACGGGGGGCAGAACGATAAAGTGCTGCGAAGTTAAAACAAACCACACCGCCAAGACGGCAGGAATGGTAAAGCCACAGCGAGTGGCTGCCAACCTGCAGCCCGAACCTTTTAACGTTGAGGGGAGCGAAGCCAGAAAGGAAATGGGAAAGGGGGGGAGGAGGGAAAGGAAAACTAATAATAAAACCCACACAGACAAAAATCCTGCCCCTCCAGCTGGGGAGATTAGCGTCAAATGAGACATTTGTAACTAGATTTCCTGCAGATGTTGTTTTCAGAGCAGTTTACACGAGGCTGGTTGTGTCTGAATTATCCCGGATAGGAGGCTAACGGGGAGAGCATCGGAGCTTTGCTCTCGAGAGGCATTGGGCGCCTCTACCTCTGGAGGTCATCCAGTCCAGTCACTTGCCCTCATGGCAAAGCCAAGCACAATCTAGATCCACGGTGTCCAACCAGTTCTGAAGCAGTAGCCATCATAGTGTCTACTGCTATAGCAAACTAGCCGCATAATTCAAGACCACTAGCCACACTTGACCAACCAAATAGCCACACTCAACCAGCCAAACAACTACTGTGGCTAGTGGCTAGTGTGTTGGACACCCCGAATCGAGATCCTCCCTGACAGATGTTTGTCTAACCTGCTCTTAAATATCGCCACTGATGGAAATTCCACAACCTCCTCAGGCAATTTATTCCAGTGCTTAACCATCCTGACAGTTCGGAATTTTTTCTAAACCTTCCATGTGTTGCTTCTCGTCCTATCGTCTGATGTTAAGGAGTATAATTTTTTTCCTTCCTTCTTGTAACATGCTTTTTGAAAGCTGCCATCGTGTCCCCTTTCAGTCTTCTCTTTCCAAAGTAAACTCAGTTCTTTCAGTCTTCACTCACAGGTCACGTTTTCTAGACATTTAATATTTTTTCTTGCTTTTCTCTGGACCTTCTCCAATTTGTCCATAGCTTTCCTGAAATGTGCCCAGAACTAGACTCCAGGTGAGGCCTAGTCAGCGCAGAGTAGAGTGGAATAATCACTTCTTGTTTCTTTCTTACAACACTCCTATTAACGCATCCCAGAGTGATGTTTGCTTGTTTTGAAACAGTGTCACACCGTGGACTCATATTTAGCTTGTGGTCCACTATGACCCCTAGATCCCTTTCTGCCGTACTCCTTCCTAGACAGTCACTTCCCATTCTGTGTGTGTGAAAATGATTGTTTCTCCCTAAGTGGAGCACTTTGTATTTGTCCTTATTAAACTTCATCCTGTTTACCTATTTCTCTAGTTTGTCCAGATCATTTTGAATTTTGACCCTATCTTCCAAAGTACTTGCAGTCCCTCCCAGCTCGGTATCATCTGCGAACTTTATAAGCGTACTCTTTATGCCATTATCTAAATCACTGATGAAGATATTGAAGAGAATCAGTCCTCAGCTGATCCCTGTGGAACCCCACAACATGACTGTGAATTGTTAAGAATTACTCTCTGAGTATGTCTAAACTACATGGCTCCGTCGACAGAGCCATGTAGATTTGTTTGTTCGGAAAAGGGAAATGAAGCTGCTATTTAAATAATTGCGGCTTCATTTAAATTTAAATGGCTGCCGTGCTGAGCCGACAAACAGCTGATCAGCTGTTTGTCAGCTCAGTGCGCTAGTCTGGACGCTCCCGCACCGACATGAAAGCCCTTTATCGACCTTCCCGGTAAACCTCATCCTACGAGGCATAACGGGGAGGTTGATAAAGAGCTTTCAGGTCGGCGCGGGAGCGTCCAGACTAGCACGCTGAGCCGACAAACAGCTGATCAGCTGTTTGTCGGCTCAGCGTGGCAGCCATTTAAATTTAAATGAAGCCGCGATTATTTAAATTGCGGCTTCATTTCCCTTTGCCATCAGCCTAATCTACATGGCTCCATCAATGGAGCCATGTAGTTTAGACACACCATCTGAGAGTGGTTATCCAGCCAGTTATGCACCTATCTTATAGTAGCCTCATCTAGTTTGTATTTCCCTAGTTTATTGATGAGAAGATCATATCAAATGCTTCATATGATCATGCAAGATCATATCAGATGCTTTACTAAAGTCTAGCTATACCATTTCGACCACCTCCCACTTATCCACAAGACTTGTTATCCTATCAAAGAAAGCTACCAGGTTGGTTTGACATGATTTGTCCTTTACAAAGCCATGCTGGCTAGTACTTATCACCTTATTATCTTCCGGATGGATTCCTTAATTATTTGCTCCATTTTCTTTCCTGGCACAGAAGTTAAGCTGACTGGTCTGTACTTTCCTGAGTTGTCCTTATTCCCCTTTTTATAGATGGGCACGATATTTGCCCTTTTCCAGTCATCTGGAATCTATGCTGTCTTCCATGACTTTTGAAAGATGATAGCTAATGACGCCAATTCCTCAATCTGCCCCTAGAGTATTCTAGGATGCATTTCATCAGGCCCGGGTGACTTGAAGACATCTACATTTTCTCAATCATTTTTAACTTGTTCGTTTCCTATTTTAACTTCTGAACCTACCTCCTTTTCTCCAGCATTCCCTGTGGTGGGCATCCAGTCACCACCAACCTTCTGGTAAAAACCGAAACAAAGAAGTTAAGCCGCTCTGCCGTTTCCACATTTTCTGTTATTGTTTCCCCCTCTTCCCTGCGCCATCAAACTTCGCTCCTTGTGAACCTACTTGCGGATTTCTTACAAAGAAACTGCTGAAGCCCAGCCAAACTCAAAGCCTGGAGTGCTGAGCTCTTTGGCTTTGCTTTGTTTGTGTTCAAAGTCAGACAGGGTATTACAGCCACAGTGGCAAGAATGAAACTCTGGTCTGTGCTCGTCTCTCAGCATGTGCCTCTTGTTAGTCACAATGGCTTCATCATGTGGATGGACCAGACGTGGTGGGCATGCACCGGTGTCATCCGCAGTGCTCCCTGAATTTGATTTCACGAGACGGGCACCGAGCCCAGTTTCTCAGCCGGTGTGATACCACTGAAGCTGACTCTCTGCGACCGCGTTTTCAAAGGCCCGTGGACAGTAGGGCCGACAATCACCCCTGCACAAGATGTGCTGGGGGCCCGGCGCTGCACTCCAGGAAGGGGCGGGACCTCAGGGGGAAGAGGCGGGGCCTCAGAGCCCCACAGAACGCTCGGCGTGGTGCTCCAGCGGCGATTCAATGGGGTTTGAGGCTCTGGCCGCTGCTAATCACTAGGCGCTAGGGAACGCCTCCTTTGCCCCCCCCCCCTCCTGTGTCGGCGGGCCTGCCTGCGGAGCATTTGCAACTCCCACTCATCTCAGGCGGGAAGGAATTCAAACGGAAAAGGACATCTTTGCCGAAGAGCCGCAAAGTGTGATGCTCTGCCACCAGCAGAGGGCGCACCCTTTCCCTGACCTGCCTTTCCTCTTTGAACTGAGCATTTTTGACACCGATAACGTCACTGACCAAGGGCCTGTCCCAAAGCCCACTGCTCTTCCACTGAGTTTCCGCTGACTTTCTGGGGACTTTCCAGGGCTTTGGATCAGGGCCCAATTCAGCTCCCCAGGAAGCAAAAGCTCCGGCGCCCAGGGGACTGAGCCAGCCTTGGACAGGGAGAAGAAGAAAACCACTTAGCAACTGTCCCTCCTTCCTTCACTTAATGACATGTCATTTCAAAGGAAGTGTGTGACCCAGAACACTGACACGGCTGGAGGCGGTGAAAGGCGAATTTCTGAATGGAGACGGCTCCAAGCTGGGCAAAGACACCGCGGCAGGCTTCAAAAGGTCAGGCGAGGACAGGCCCAAAGAGAGAGGGGAGGCGGGAGTTAGGAAAATGAAGGAAAATGACCCAGGGCTGCGTTTTGGAGCACGTCAGGCGGGTGGGCAGAGAGCCTCAGGCAGGATCTGGGGTCAGAAAGACGTTTCTGAAACAGCCACTTCTGAGCACACGGATGAAAGGCCCCGTAGGACATGGCTCAGAGCTCGGACCCACATCGGAGGGAAAGAAACCCAGAGTAGCTGCTAGTCCAAGGAGCCGCCCCACCGCTGGCTGGAGTCATAACCTCAGGTCACAGGCAGATGCTGTTCGTTCGTGGAGGAGCACCTCTGTCCACAGTCACTGAACAGTGCCCCGGGGGAGCCGGCTGTGCCAGACAGAAGCCTTGTCTAGCGGCAAGAGTGTGCAAAGGAGCCAGTGTGCAAGGTGCTGTACAAAAACACTAAGAGGGACAATCCCTGCAGCCATGGCCACAGGAGTGATTTGCTCCCTGCGGCTCAGAAGCGGGACTAGATTCCAGGTGTCTTCACACCTGCACGGCTCCTTGGGACACTCCCTGAGCCAGCAGGTTTCAAACTTTTTTTCCCGACCCAGTTGAAGGAAATTGTTGCCCATGAGACCCAACAGAATTATATCTTCTGGCTGGAGTGTGGGCTCTGCGGTAGGGCTGGGGAGGAGGAATTTCCAGTCCTGCCACTGACGATGTTGCTGCACCCCCGAAGCAGCCAACAGCAGGGCCAGATCCTAGGTGGGGGGGGGGGGGGGGCACGGAGCTCCGCACACTGTTCTCTCCGGAAGGCACTTCCCTCTCATTGGCTGGTTGGGGTAGGGCAGCATGTGGAGCCTCATGCCCTCCCCAGCAGCCAAACCTGCTGCTGGGTGCTTCTGGGGAAGCTGCCTTAGCACCCCTGCTGGTCACCTTATGACAAGGTGATCCGGTGCCTGCCGTTCCGCAACCCAGCACTAGACCTGCCGCCTCAAGATCCCGCTGGCTCACTCTGTGAACCAAGTTGGGCCCTACCTCCGTGCCTCAGTTTCCCCATCTGTCACATAGGGGTTGTGCAACGGAGCCACCTCCCATAGGGCTATGAGGGAGCGTGTTTGTAACATGTTGGGAATTAGTCATACGAAATAAAGACTGCGACTCTTCGGGTGAGGTTTGGCCACCTCCACCCATTTGCCACTCCACAAAGGTTCAGAAAAGGGCAACAAAAATGATTCAGGGTTGGAACTGGTCCCCTATGAAGAGAGATTAAAAAGACTTGGACTTTTCATCTTAGCAAAGAGGAGATTGAGGGGGGATATGATCGAGGTCTATAAAATCATGACTGGTGTGGAAAAAGTGAATAAGGAAAAGTTATTTACTTATTCCCACAGTATAAGAACTAGGGGTCACCAAATACAATTAATAGGAAGGAGGTTTAAAACCAACAAAAGGAAGTTTTTCTTCACTCAGCACACAGTCAACCTGTGGAACTCCTCGCCAGAGGGTGTTGTGAAGACCAGGACTTTTATAGGGTTCAAAAAAGAGCTAGACAGATTCATGGAGGTTAGGTCCATCAACAGCTATTAGCCAGGATGGATAGGAACGGTGTCCCTCGACTCTGTCTGGAAATGGGTGACAGACGATTCCTTGTTGTGTTCCCTCCCACTGGGGCACCTGGTGCTGGCCACTGTTGGCAGACAGGACACTGGGCTAGATGGACCTTTGGTCTGACCCAGTCTGGCCGTTCTATCTTCTTATGTTAAAGGAGCAGGTCCCCTCTAAAGCGTGGGGGGCTTGCATTGTTCCAGCGCTCCGTGGGCTTCCCCATGAGCTCTGCACACCTCCACCCCTCCGCGTCAGCCCACGGACGAAACTCGCAGCCTCCTCGACCCAGAGCCCCACTTCATGGCCTAAAGCTTTGGAACAAAAAACCTCTTTTCCCCTTCAACGTCTCTTCAGGACTTGCTTGTGCTGTTTACGGGGCCTGTGTCACCGTTTGTGCTCCTCCAAGAACATGCTTGGGAGAGGACGGGCCGTGCGGCTGAGAAGCAAAGCGACAGCCGACAGGTTCCCTGCACACACAACTCCCGCGGCGTGGCGCCCTCGTGGAGAGGCGGGTCTCGCAGGGCTAGCGAGGCACAGCTCCTGGGGGCCTGACCTGGCTCGTCACTGAATCAGAGCAAACCATTCTCTCTATGGCTGCCAGAGGCGAGGAGGAAGCCAGGTGCAGTGGTTAGGGCAAACCTAGGCCATGGCATTTGGGTTGTTGCTATCCCCACAGGGTCACTCGGTCTGTCTCATGATCACACGGCTTCTAGGGACCATTCCTTAGGGCTTGGTCTTTGCATTGTGGAGCCCAAACGGCAGGGACGGTGCCTTCCTCTGTGGGGCACCTAAATCAGGGGTTCTAACACCCTTGACTACTAACCCCGGGAGACGGAACCAAAGCTGGATCCCAGCTGCTTCGGGAGGCGGGACCAAAACCCAAGCCCCATTGTCTTGCGCAGGGGGTGGGCAAAGCCAAAGCAGCAGGGGCCTGTAACTGAGCCCCGTCGTCCAGGGCTGAAGCCCTCCGGCTTTGGCCTCTGTTCTGGCTGGTGGGGCTTGGAATTTTGACTTTGGTCCTGGCCCCAGGCCCCAACCCATTGTCTGAGAACCGCTGAGTGAATGAATATCCTGTTCTCCAGGCAGCCCCCTCTTAGATGGGGCAAACTGGAGACCCTCACTCCGTCTGGAGGAAATGCATCCCCGTGAGCGGCTGCAGCAGTAATACCCCATGGGGACACCAGGGGGCGCCATGCTGCTACCAGTGCCCTCTTTGGGATGAGCTGCAGTCCTGACCTCACTGGGGAAGGGGTTGGGGGTCTTCCCTTCAGCACTGCCCCACAGGCTTCAGCGGGAGACTGTATCCCCGCCCCGTCCTGCACAGCTCTGCAGCATCGCGGCCGGACGGTACACGGCCTCTGGGCTCCACCTCAGAGGTGGCCGCATTTCAGGGGCGGGTCCAGAGATCCCGGGGGGTCCGCATTTCAGACTGTAGATGATACATGGATTCAAGGGGTCATATAAAGGGCAATTATTATCACCAGGGGACCATTTGGGGTTTCCTGTCCCTTGCCTCATTCCCATCGCTCTAGGCCATGAACATGCCCAGAGATGAATGAGCATTTAATTAAGAGGAGACAGTCCCTCTGCCTTCTTCTCCACAAGGGCTGTACTTAAAGGACTGCACAGGAGCTTCTTCAGGGGAGAAGGCCACTATTATTGGTAATACATATAGCAATCAACACCTACCGAATGCATATGATGTATCACACACACACACACACACACACACACACACACACACACACACACTCTGTCTTACCAATAGTTGCTTCCCCTAACTGCACTGGCCAGGTGAGTTAGGTGGGGGAAGGGTGGAACCAGGCTTCTGCTGATCCTGATCGATGCTTCCACGTGGACAAGATGAAAACCTGGGGTCCCCCTGAAAGATGCCTTCGATTATTAACCTTCAGAGGGGTAGCCGAGTTAGTCTGTAACTGGAAAAACGTAAAGTTTTTCTTAGGTTTATAGTGGCTTCCCTCTCATGCAGATCTATACCAGTTAGTCATCACATGCATGTGCAAAATCTGTGAGTCCTCATATGCATGATTCTGGGGGGGTGTTTCAATGAGGTGTGTCACCTCCAAAGAGGGGACTTCCAAAAGCAGGCCCTTGCTGCTGACTCCCAGAAGTCCAATCTTCTTTCACAGGTCTCAGTGTCCTTGGATCCAGCTCCCAACCCCTCTCCAACCTTGGAAACGTCTGCATGTGCTTGTCTTTTTCACCGTATCCAGTAGCACCTCATCCATTCTGTAGAGCAATCCATTCAGTAAAAGGGGAGAGATCTATTCTGCTACAAAGACATTCTCATTACCGTATTTATTTGTAGGGACTACTCTACCAAGACTTAATACAAAAGACTTAATACGAAGTTTCTATGTTCTATAGGAAAAGGCACAACATTTCAGTGTACAAAGCTATATAAAGGGGGTGGATACAAAGTTAAAAACTTAACACAGAGATGATATGAAGATGATCCACACACACATGCAAATGATGAATACAGAGATTTATGATGAATACAGAGATGTAGCGACCTTAGGCGCTGGGGGCATCCTTCCTTCCCTCGATTGTCACCTCTTTGCAAAAGGAAAGTGGCAGTATCCTGGTGTCAGCAAATCCCTAAGGCCAGACATGGAATGACGGAGCTGAGGGCTGGCAAATCTTTCTCTGTCAGGGCCCCATGAGCAGAGTATCCAGCAGCTCGTGGTCTTTGCCATAGGGCAGTGAGAGCTATCGGTCCCTTTTACAGAACTGAGGCCCATAGAGGCAGAGAGAAATGTAACCCTCAAACAGCTGCACCATCCTTTCTCTCTAACTAGCAACCATGTTCTGGATAGAAGAGCATTCCACGTGCAGCCAGTCATGCCTGTCTCTCGGTAGGAGACCCTGCCAGCTCTCCATTTAGCTTCGGCGATGGACAGCGAATGGCTCAGGAGCCGTTGAGGGCTACCATCCAGAACCCTTTAGACCAGGGCTACTCGGCTTTGGAAGCTCCGGGGGCCACAATGATACTCACAGCACATGCCGAGGGCCGCAACTCCAGTGTGGTTGCATATACACGCAAATATATACAGGTGGTCCCCGAGTTACGAACGCGTCAACTTATGACCATTCGTACTTACAACCAACCTCCCATTAAGTGCATTACAGTCGGTCCCCGAGTTACGAACACGCGATCCGCACTTATGAACAGCGCAGTCACATTTAAATGAATGGCATCCGACTTACGAACAGATTGAGTTATGACCAAGTGTTTGGTACGTAACTCGTTCGTAAGTCGGGGTCTCTCTGTATGCAAATATATGCAATTAACTTTTTTCACACAGATGGGTGTGAATACAAAGATGAAGGCAAGATGACCCAATACACAAGCCCCATTTAAGTCATTCTGCTGATGTTAATAAAATGCAAGATTGACCTGATTTCTACCCACATGACAGCACTTTTCGTGAGCAATGGCAGTCCAGGAATTGAACTACTAAAATGCATCTCAATGGAAGACCATTATATTGGCTCCCATCCGCAGGCTGCGTGTTGAGCCCCACGTAAACCCAAACTGCACCGCGATCTGCAAACAAACGGGCCGCAGGCTGCATGTGTAGGGTTGTCAGGTGTCCGGTTTTGCACCGGACAGTCCAGTATTTGAGCTTTCTGTTCGGGAAACCCGAGGGCTGTGTCTAGACTGGCAAGTTTTTCCAGAAAATCAGCCGCTTTTCCAGAAAAACTTGCCAGCTGTCTACACTGGCCGCTTGAATTTCCGGAAAAGCACTGACGATCTACTGTAAAATCATCAGTGCTTTTCCGGAAATACAATGCTGCTCCCGTTCGGGCAAAAGTCTTTTTCTGAAAAACTTTTGCGCAAAAGGGCCAGTGTAGACAGCACAGTACTGTTTTCCGCAAAAAAGCCCCGATCGCGAAAATGGCAATTGGGGCTTTTTTGCGGAAAAGCGCGTCTAGATTGGCCACGGACGCTTTTCTGCAAAAAGTGTTTTTCTGGAAAAGCATCCTGCCAATCTAGACGCGCTTTTCTGAAAATGCTTTTAACGGAAAACTTTTCCGTTAAAAGCATTTCCGGAAAATCATGCCAGTGTAGATGTAGCCATTGAGAAAATAGAAATGAGTGAATAGAAATGTCCGGTATTTTCTAAATCAGATGGAATGTTGATTGTGATGGAAGGTCAAGTGTGTCCGGCATTTTTGTTGGAACCATCTGGCAACCCTACTCATGCAGCCCGCAGGCCATGTGTTGAGTAGCCCTGCCTTAGACAACAAGCTGCCAAGCCATGAGGTGTCGCTCCCTTTGATGAGTCCCGAGCTTCGCGGCGGGAGCCAAGCGGCTCTCGGAGCGCAACAGCTGTGGGCGATTTCCTTTGTCCCGCCCCCGCACATCTGGCCGCGGGATGGCCAACGGCAAAGCACCTGTGGGCCAGACGTGCACAAGAGCAAAATGTGCTACTGTGAAGTCGTCGCCACGGATGGGGCCACAGGCAGCACATGCCAGCGGCTCTGCTGTGGAGGCCTGGGAAAGGTCACGCTGGTGGGGAGCCGATGGAGGTTTGCAGCCTGTTGGTGAATCCACCTTCCAGATGCGAGCGGCCAGCTCCCAAACCGAGTGAGGCAGCCTCCTTAAGCTCTTGGCACAACTCCCCCTCCAGGAGACCCTGGAGGGGCTTGGAACTGCAATTTGCCTCTTCATCTCCCTTTTTCCTTATCTCTCGGGGGCCACCAAATGCCAGATCCCTGCCACCAAAGATCTCATAATACAAATTGAACAAACCTAGTTAGGGTTGCCAGATGGTTTAACCAAAAATACAGACCCCCCTCCCCCCAAAAAAACACCGGGGGAAAAAAATCTGTTGAGAAAAGAAAAGGGAGAGACCAAAGTTGTTGAGCAAAAATAAAAAAATTTAAAAAAACAGCATGGCCCCTTTAAAAAATGCCTTTGAGGCTTTTTGCAGATGGCGGTCTTGTTTTCCTGCTCTGAGCCAGAAGACAGCTCCCCTGCGGAACCAGGTAAGCAGGGGAGAGTTGGGGGGGGGGGAGGAACGGGAGGGGGGCGGTTGCTGAGTGTGTGTAGGGTTGCCAGGTATCTGCTATTTTCGCTTCCTGTCAGGGAAAAAAATCAGAAAATACTGGACATTTTAAGTGTCTGGTATTTTCTGAATTTTTTTTACCAGACAGGAGGCGAAAATACCAGACTGTGCAGGTCAGTTCTGGACACCTGGCAACCCTAAACCCAGTCCTCCGATCTGACAATTCCACACACATTTCCTCCCACCATAGTGTCTCAATGTATCTTGCAAATGTTCCAGAAAGAACCTCCGATGTCCCCTTTCTCCAGGACTATTTTACAGTGTGGGAAACTGAGGTACAGAGAGGTGTGTGGGGGGGGGGGGATCAATTTTTTTCAAAAAGTGGTCACTGATGTGAGGTACCTTGAACCTGGTTTCCAAAGGGATTGCTCTTCCTGCGAGGGGCCCATGGAGTTGTGGGTGGAGAAAGCAAGCCCCCCCTCTCCGAATTGGTCCTCTCTACTCCCAGAATGCTTTGCGAACTGGTGCCCTCTGGGATCACTCCTCCAATCTGCAGTTACTGCAGCCTCTGCTCAGCTGTCCCAGAATGCACTGCAGGGCATGGGGCGGGGCTGTCAAGACCGTTGACTCACCGGCGGGGCTGTGCTGCCTAATGGGGCTGCCAACGAATGCCCTGGACTACACTGATGTTCGCCCGCTCCTAAGGAACTGGGTCTTTGTGAGACAGGCCCAACTGGCTGTCTACACAATGGCGTGTTGTGGACAGAGCTGAATATTTACGGAGGCCATCGGGCGAAAGGTCTTGGCTCTGAGCCGGAGCGAAATGTCAATTCTGCCTCCACTCCAGGGGCGGATGCTGTGGATCAAGCCCCCTACATTGGTTTAGAATCCTCGGCTCTGGCTTTGTTATTAAAAAAAACAGAGAGAGTTTATTGACACAGCTTCTCCAAGGGCTGAGAGCGCAGGGCCGAGAAGCTGCCAGCATGCTTTGTAATGGTAGAGCACAGGGTTTTCCCCCAGTGGCTGCTCTAAGCACAACGTGGCTCGGCCAAGCCCAGGCCTGGAGTTGACCCCAAGCTAGCAGCCATCACCAATGTTCCCTCTAATTGTTTCCATCCATGTGTGGAATAAATTTTGTTGCCTGCACTGAGGCATGCACAGATGTGCACCTCCCGTAGGAACATAGGCTGCCTGCTGTGGGTGCTCTGCTAATCAGTTGGGCAGCACTGAAATCTCTCTTGGGTGGCTGCCCAAGGGCACAGTTTACAGGGAACACAGGCCATCACCCCAGTCTCTAGACTGTTCCTGAGTGGAGCCCCCTGCAGCTGCAATGCAGCATCTCTGGGGGTGGCACATAGAGCCCCACACCCCCTTGCACCCGACATGCTGAAGTCTCTGAAGTGGCTAGATCCGGGCTTGGGCGTGCGACTTGTTGGGGCGTGCGACTTGCCCCTCCAGCCGGCGTCCCAGTCTCTGCTAACCACCCGCTCAGCTACCTTATTCAATTGGTTGCCAATGAGCCGATCCCCGACCTGCCACGTCCCAGGCCCTGTCATTTCGGGGGCTCGTCGGCTTGGTTAACCCTGATCCACGGTGTGGGGCGGATTGCGTCATAGCACGTGGCTTCGTTAAAAGAAAGAAACCTGCCATTCGGCTCCGTTGGCTCCTTTTCAGCGAGACCTGGGGGGAGCCCAGCAAAATTCCAGGTGTTTCCCATTAGTCCCTGGCTTGTCTGTCAGTTCCAGGGGCTAGCTCGGATGCCAGGAATAACCCACGTTTTTGCAGATCCAGGCCCCAGGGCTGCGACTCGAGTGGCCCTTACTCAGGTGAGAGGTGGCGCAGGAGCGAACGGGGCCGCCTGCCCATGGGATGGTCGCCGAGTTGGTCTTTGGCACCGCGCAGGGTTCTAGCCATCGGACACCGGCGGTGCAGGACTCGGGAAGCAAAGCTCGCCTGAAATCGATCTGCTGCGATGCTTGACTTTTATTACCCACAGGCACACAGTGATGCAAGAGAGACTTTACAGCCGCCCTGCTAATCTGGAACAGCCGGATACATTCCAATACCCACAACCCAAGCTCCAATCAAAGTGGCTGCCAATAGTTTTACACCGGCTCCGTGCTGCCAGGCTCCACAGCCCAGCGGGGGACGTATTAATCTGGGCTATAAGTCCAGAGAATCAACGAAGGGAGACTCTGCTTTGAAGAAATTAATTACTGAGCTGGGAAAGAGAAGTTGACCCCAGATGGGGAAACGGAGGCACGGAGAGAGAGAAAAAAGACTTGCCTGAAAGCACATAGTGAGCCCTCTGCTGAATCAGTCACAGAATCCAGGCACCCTGGCTCAACTCTCCCCCCCTTCACTCCAGTCAAGGATAAAACCCAGGAATCCTACTTCTCAGCCCATCCCCCACTGTCACCACCAGCCCATAGGACTGGCTGCTTGGCTAGTTCTGAACCCCCTCTCCCCGCCATTCTTACAGAATGATGCACCCGTCTCTGATTTCCATCTGCAGCTCATGGTGCCTATAGCCAGCAGCATATGTTTCTATGGGTGGTGCACAGCCGCACATGGCTTGGTGCACACCTCAAAATTTATTCTTCACACAGCAGAAAAAATTAGAGGGGAACGTTGACCGCAACCCTTTGCAGACGCTTCACTTATCAGTGAAAAGCCCCGGATGGCAATGACAACGGGCCCTGTTCACCTCTTGCTCGACAAGAAAAGCCCACACAGCCACTGGGTCAATGTCAGGAGCTCAGTTTGGGCCCAGCACCAAGGTGCCTGGATTGGGGATTCTGGTTCAGCCTATTAGGAAGGGCAGGAGGGGCGAGCTGCAAAGCTTAGCCCCAGCCCGACCAAAATGTGGGGCTTGTTTGCTTAGCGGGCGGACGCGTTTTAGCCCCAAACTCCTTGAGCTCTGGGTGAGCACCCTAATGCCTGAGGCTGGGCAGAGAGACATGGAGGGGTCTCGTGAGGTCAATCAAGTTGCAGCTCCCGCTACGGGTAATGCTGGAGAACGGGCAGAGGGAATGCCCATCGAATCTCCCTGCTTCATGGCAGGCTTCTAGGCTGGCTCTTTACTAACGGAATGATTTTGGTAGATGCTGCAGCTCTTATTCCAACCATGTGCACACAGACTAGCTGCTGGGTGCCCCCTCCAAATCTTTCCCTCCTGCAACCTATGTCCTTCCTCCGAGTTCCAGGCAAGTCGCTATGCCTCCTATCGGCACAGACTGCAAGTGCTCGCCATAGAAAGGCATCTCACAGGGAGGGCCTGGCCCCATAGACTCCCACCAGCTGGATTCGGGCAGCCCAGGAGCCAGAGGGAGGGAAACAAAGGTGGAGAGACCACTCCCCTTCATCTCTGTGTTCCTGGGGCTGTGAGAAAACACAAGCCAGATCTGTGCAGCTTCTACCTGATCCCCACCCCTCACTTGACAGCCCCCCCGCCATCACAGTTTCTATGGGTAGTGCACAGCTGCACATGGCTTGGTGCACACAACAAATTTTATTCTGCACACGGCAGAAAAAATTAGAGGGGAACATTGACCGCAACCCTTTGCAGATGCTTCACTTAGCAGTGAAAAGCCCCGGAGGCATTGACAATGGGCCCTGTTCACCTCTCGTTCAACAGGAAACGCCCACAGTCCCTCCTAGAGTCTAACGCACGGCACGGATGGGATGTTCCACTGGGGAAGAAACACTCCATGGATTATTGCCCTGGGCAGTGACTCCAAGGGACCCAAGCTCCTAATTAAAGGGAGTTGGAGCCAGGTTCTGCCCTGAACAGATATGGCACAAAAGTAGCATGTATACTGGCAGTGGGGGTCCTCCCAGGACTGGCGCGAGGTGCAGGGGCAGAGCCGTCGACGAGGGGTGGGCGCTGGGCACGGGAGGTGGGCCCGCGGGGCATCGGCAGCGTTGGGGGTGGCAGGAGCATGGGGGGGCAGCAGGTCAGGATTTCAGGGCAGAGTTTGACAGGGGCTCCCCCGTAACAGGACCAGCCGGGGAGAGCTGTGGAGGTAGAGCTGCAGGGCGGGGCAGCCAGGGCTGGACTAGCCGAGGGGGGAGGCTGTGGGACAGGACTGAGGTGCAGCAGTGACAGGGGAGAGGAGGGTGTAAGCAGTCTCCTCAAACCCAGGGTCACGCTACAGTCTGGGAGTAGCTGCTGTTTTCAGGGTGACCTGGCTTGACCCAAACTCCCCCCAAAGACCCAGAAATCCCCCGCCCCGATGTGTTGCACTCTTGGGCCTCCCCAGCTGGGACCCTACACAAAGGCACATGAGCCCCAAAACAGCCACCCCACATCCCCCGGGAACATAGCTAAGGGTGGAGCCGACCCTTGTGCAGAGCCCTATCACAGAGCCAGGGCCGCTGCTGGCGGGCGGGTGGATCTCACCCGGAGAAAGCAGGCAGCAGATCAGCTGGGGCTGGAGTCGCTCTGGTGAAGGCCGGTGGTTCCACCTCAGTCCCAGCTGGTGCTAGGCGCTGTACAGACCCATAACAGACAGTCCTTTCCCCCAGAGCTGCCTGGCATAGCGGAGGCGCACTGAGGCCCGAATCCGATCCCAGGGGGCAATTTGGCTCCCCAGGAGCTCAGCCACGTGGGAAAGGACAAAACCAGTGGGGAGGGGCGGGGGAAATCTGGATCCTTTTACGCTTCTAAAAGGTTTTAATAAACAACGAAGACAAATACAAAAGGGCAAATAAAAGGGAGCGTCTGAGCTGGAAGCGCAGCCCCCGCCAGCAGCGCCGCGTAACCAGATCTGCAAGAGCCCCCACCCCCCTTCTCACGGCGGCTCAGACGTGCTTGCAGAGCGGATAATGGATGGGGACCTCTGTGCGGGCTCCCCTTGCCAGCAGCTGTAGCGCCAAAGCTGTTTTCCTTGCGCTGAAAAACTTGGTTCAAGCAACTCGAGGGGGGAAAAGAAAAACATTCCAGCCGAGAACCCTGGGACTCGCGTTCGGAATCAAACGCTGACGAGGCTTTGTCATCATTTTTAAATTAAAGTCCGAGCCTGGAGGAGCCTTTGGCACAGCGCCTCCGAGTCGATTCGCATCGCAGGAGGATGTTGCTGGGAAATAAATCTCCCTTGGCAATGGTGCTCCTTTCCCGTCCCCTCTGCTTTTGCAGAAACATCCCTTAGCTAATGCAGCGAGGGGGAGGTGTGCCTGGGTTGGTGTGCATGTTTGTCCATGTGCACATCCATGTGTCCGTGCGTGTGTCCACGTGTGTTTGTCCACGTGCTTGCGTCCGTTTGTCCATGTGCGTGTGCGCACGTGTGCCTGGTTGTGTATGTGTTTGTCTGTGTGCATGTCCATGTGTCTGTGTGTGTGTCCACATGCAAGTTTGTCTACACATGTGCATCCATGTGTGTCCATGTGCGTGTGCGCACACGTGTGCCTGTTCATGTGTCCACATGTGTCTGTGTTCGTGTATGTGTTTGTCCGTGTGCATGTCCATGCGTGTGTCCCTGTGTGCCTACATGCACGTGTTTGTCCATGTGCACACATCCATGTGTGCCCATATGCATGTGTGCACGTGTGCCTGTCTGTGTGTCCACATGTGTGACTATTTGTATCCATGTGTGTGTTTGTCCGTGCAGGAGTGCCAAAGGGCAGCAGTGCAAACGTGTGTGGTGCATGTGCATGTTTCTGCACGTGCACTCACGTGTGCACACACATCAAAGCAGACCTGATAACAGCCTCTCACATCGTTTGCTGCTGGGTCCATGGCATTGGTTAGGGGGAGAAAAGCCACCTCCTGATCTGGGATCATGCTAGGTCACTGCATCAGAAGGCCTGGCCTTGTCAGCCTAGAACTAAGCATCCAACCTATTCGGGCAGCTGGTGATAATTACCCACCACTCAGGCCCCTTCCACAACTCTCAACTCCAGGCCAGGATTTAGAGAGACCCCAGGTGGTGACATTGGGCCACACAGAGGAGAACCACAGGGTCCGTGTGTGTGTTCTCCAGCCGCAGCAGAGATCCCCTTTACACGGGAGTTCCAGCTGAGCCTGATCTCTGCCATAGCACGAGGCTCTCCAGCCAGCCCAGTTGGGGTGCACCTGCCCGTGTCCTGCACCTGGCACCAGTGCAAATGCCAGGCACAGCTGGCTGGTGAGCGGGATTAGAGGAAGCCGGCCCCTTAGAGGTGTCACCGCCCTGAGTCCATGGTGTGAAGAGGGAAAGCTGGGACTTGGTGGCTGGGTTTGCAGGTGCAGGTTGCTGCCAACAGACCCTCTTGCTTTTGTTCTGTCTGGGAGGGAGACAGGGAGATGGAGAGCCTGAGATGAACGCCTCCCGCAGATGGGAGAGGCCCTGGCTTGGAACGGACAAACAGGGGGTATGAGGCCCCGTGCTCCTTCACCGCAGGCTCTGCGAATGGGGTGCCAAGTGCAGAGCCATGCCCGCCAGGGCAGGCCGGGGTCCTGACCAGCCCCCCATATGGCCAAGGGAGGAGACGTTGCTTCCTTGCACAGACGGAATAATTGTCAGAAACAGGCTGGGAACCCAGGTGTTCCTGGAGCCCAGCCCTGTGCTCAGACCGTCAGCCTGACATTCAGCCCTGCCACGCCCGTGGCACCGCGTGCCGGCGGTCGGAAGGTGAACGTTTCACGCCAGTATGGTGTGTGATTTGTGGCCCACGCTGCTGCGCACAATGCGGCCCTGGGAGACAGAACCTCTGGGCTGTACGTTTGCAAGCGCTTCCTATTCCCTATGTGCTTCAGATGCCAGCAGGGGGCACCGCCCTGGGGGGGGACCCCTTCTTCTCTTCCAGATGAGTCAGCTCAGGAGGGAGAGGGCCCACCAGGAGAGTTTTTGAGGTCTCTTAACTGCTGTGGGGCATCGGATGCAAATGGAAACAAGATCCCCCCGCGCCTCCCAACCGATGCAAAACCCCTTCTAGCAATGCAGCCAGGCCACAGCTGGGAAACCGTCCTAGCAAGATCCCCCCCGGTGTTTGGCGCTCCTGGCAGGGCTCAGCTCCGTTCCACATTCCACCACACGCTTGGGGGTTATTCTGTGCAATGGAGGATTTCACAGCATCACCAGGGCAAAGAGCGTGTGAGCGTGCAGGTGTGCATGCGTACGTGTGTGTGCTGGGAGAGTGCACAGCTGTTATGCCGCCCTTTGCACCTCGGTACTGTGGCTTGCTGAGCTGGTAGAACACGGTCCTGTCGGAGCATTCGACTCCTAAGGAAAGTTGAGGGGCATCACCGGGTGGCAACTCACTGATGGCTCCTCTCCTCCCTGAATGTAGCAAACTCTTCATGGAACCCAGCTGCACTTTTGGCCACCACAACATCCCCTAGCAGGGAGTTCCACAGGTTGACTGTGTCATGTGAAGAAGTCCTTCTTTATGTTTGTTGTAAACCTGCTGCCTATTCATTTCATTGTCTGACCCCTAGCCCATGTGTTATGTGATGGGGTAAAAAACACTTCCTACTCACTTTCTCCACTGCATTCATGGTTTTATAGACTCCATAAGTTGTTCCTTTCCCAAGCTGGAAAGTGCCAGTTTTTTTAATCTCTCCCCATATGGAAGCCATTCCAACCCCCTAATCATTTCTGTTGCCCTTGTCTGTACTTTTTCCACTTCTAATATCTCTTTTCTGAGATGGGGCGACCACATCTGCACGCAGCATTCAAGATGTGGGTGGCCCATGGATTTATACAGGGGCATGATGATTGTTTATGACTTACGATCTAACCGTTTCCTCACATTTGGTTAGCTTTCCTGACTGCTGCTACCCACTGGGCAGATGGTTTCAGAGAACTCTCCACGAGGACCCCAAGATCTTGTGCGTTGAGCGGGAACAGCTAGGTTAGACCCCCTCCTTTGGTATGTACGGCTGGGACAATGGTTTCCTGCGCGCTGCTTCTCACCCATCAACGCTGGATTTCACCTGCTATCTTGTGGCCCGTTTTGTGAAAGCCCGGTGGATCACCACCATGGTGGGATTTCGGTGGACCCTTAGCTGGGGCGCAGTAAAGCTGGTCCCTTAATAATGCCCACCGATCTCCCCTGTTGTAGACGGGGAGGCAACTCAGGCCTAGGGTAAAAAAGGGGGCGGGGCTGGAGCTACCCTCCCTCCGCTATCCCTTCAGTGCCACCCAGGGCTCCAGCAGTCATGTCAAGGGCCGGGGCCATTGCCCTTTTCAATTGCCAGACCCCAGGGCAGCTGTCCTCTATATCCCCCCCCTCCCCACTGGAGTTGGATCGGTCCACTCACGTCACTCTAGGGTTGCCAGGTGTCCGGTATTGGCCCAGACCGTCCGGAATTTGCAGCCTCTCTCCGGTTTAAAAAAAAGTAATTTTTCCCCTGCCCCATGTGGCGGGGGTGTGCGGGGGTGGGGAGTGTGGTAATTTAAAGGCCCCCCCTTTTTTTTGCTCAACAAGTCTGGTCCCCCCCCCTTTTTTTTTGCTCAACAAGTCTGGTCCCCGCCCCCCTTTTTTTTTGCTCAACCAATTCCTACTCCCCGTCATTTTTGGTATTTTTTGTGAAAGTATCTGGCAACCCTAGCAGGCTCCGCTCCTCCCCCCAAGGGAGGTCCTTTGGTGGTGTGGCCCAGGGCTGAGACGTGTAGAAGCCGTGAGGGAAACATGGTATTTGCACTTGAACATATCAATAATGAGCTGGTCGCCGACGCAGAGCGGCAGCGATGACATGAGGCATTTGCGAGGCCGGCTGCAGGAAGCTGTGGTGAGAAAACCACAAACCAGGAAAGGAAAAGATTGGGATTTGTTGCAAAATGGCTGGAACCAACGCGAGGAACCGAAATCAAGCGCTGAGCTTCCAAGAAGCCGGGGCCAAGCGATGGAGGCCAGGAGATGCTTGGAGAATTGCTGGCTGCTTTCTTCCTCAATCCAGGTGGTTTGGGCTGAGTTTCTCTTGGAGCTTTCGGCTGGGTCTGACCTGAAACTTCAGCTGGGTTTCATGAGCAAAGGGAGCTTCATTGACAAACATTCCGAAGGCAAAAATGTCAAGGGTTTGGCTTGACCACAGGCCCTTTTCCCTCCTCCAAAATGGCTTTGAAGCAGAAACGCAAACAACAACAAAGCAGAGGGGTTTTTTTGGAGGAGCTCTGCAAAACCGGACTCACTTTCTGCAGCTTGGACTGAAACGGGGAGGGTGTGGGGTGGGAATCAGAGCTCCGTGGGGAAGATTTTGCATATTTTCTTTTCTCAAAGGAAAAAAGAAAAGCAGCAACTGCTCTTCATGCTATCAGCTGGCGAGCCAGAGCACTTGGATCTCCATATTCCCTTCGCCATTATAAATAGGTTTTCATGGAAAGCGTTGTCCGAAAGGCCATGAATTTAGAGCTGTGCTTGTTCACAGATTGCATAATAGAAATCGCGGTCCCAGAGGCCAGGCACAGAGACTGAAAGTCACAGAAGTGATTAAATTTTGTTTAATCAAAACAGCATTACAATAACCAGCCAAGCTGCCAGACCGACTTTCCTATGTATTTATAACTCCCAGCGGATGTGCAAATGGGGCTGGGGAGAAAAGCTGACTCGCTGCAGCCCCCTGGTGTCCTACATGCTCATCGCTCGATGCCAGCTGCGAGTGGCTCTTTATTTGTGTATAGGCTTGCCAGGTATCTGGTTTTCACCAGGACTGTCTGTTATTCGGGTCCCCTGTCCAGTAAAAAAAAACAAAACAGAAAATACCGTATTTCGTGTTTCCCTCGGATGGAAGTCTGGTAGGGTCAATTTTCCCCTGCTGCATCTGGCAGGGGTGGCAGAGTGAAGAGTGTGGGGCCATTTAAAGGCGCAGCGCCCCCTTTTTTTTTTTGATCAACAGAATTTTTTACTGTTTTTTTTTTGGTGGGGGCGTGGGGGGGGGGAGATGTTTTGGTATTTTTTGTTAAACCATATGGTGCCCCTATTTATGTACCAGGAAAAAAGAGAGATGCCGGAGGAACCATCAGTTGGTGCTAACTGGGTCCCTTCAGCGGACAGGCCGGGCACTCAACAGGCATAGTTCTTACGCATGATGGACGTGCCATTTCCCTAGGGAAAGCACCTTTGTGCACAATGGCTAATGGCCTTGCCCCAGAAAAGACTCATTTGGGGAGCAGAGGAGGAGGGAGCTTTTGTAGGAAGCTGGAATCCACGCAGTGTGCAGCAGCAGACAGAAAAACAAACCGGATGTCAGGAATCATTTAAAAAGGGATACAGAACAAGACAGAGAATATCTAATTGCCTCTATAAATCCATGGTACGCCCTTTGAGTACTGTGTGCCTATGTGGCTGCCTCATCCTCCCAAAAATATCTTGGCATTGGAAAAGGTTCAGAAAAGGGCAACAAAAATGATGAGGGGTTTGGAATGGCTGCCTTATAAAAAGATGAGGACATTTCAGCTTGGAAAAGATGAGACTAAGGGGGGATATGACGGAGGTCTATAAAATTATGACTGGTGCAGAGAAAGTGAATAAGGAAAAGTGATTTACTTGATCCCATAACGTAAGAACCGGGGGTCACCAAAGGAATTAATAGGGAGCAAGTTTAAAACAAACAAAAGGAAGTTTTTCTTCATGGGGCAAACAGTCAACCTGTGGAACTCCTTGCCAGAGGATGTGAAGACCAGCACTTTAACAGGGTTCAAAAAAGTGCTAGATAAATCCATGGAGGATAGGTCCATCAATATTTATTAGCCAGGATGGGTAGGAATGGTTTCCCTAGCTTCTGTTTGTCAGAGGCTGGTGGAAATGGATGACAGGAGAGATCACTGGATGATTCCCTATTCTGTTCACTCCCTCTGGGGCATCTAGCATTGACCACTGTCAGAAGACAGTATCCTCGACTTTTGGTATGGCCGTTCTTATGTTCACTCCCGTTACTAGTACCTAGGGTGATCAGTAAAACGGCAGAAGACCTAGGTACCAGGTCAGCCCCTTCTCCAGGTGAGGCTGAAGGTGGCCTAGTGGTTAGGGCTACTCAACAAGGGCTCAGAAGACCCCAGTTTGATGCCCTGTTTTGTGGCTCTTAATGAATCAGAAGTAGAGGGAATCCATTCCCAAGCCTCTCATTCAGCAAGCGGAGAGGCCTATGGCATGGATCATGTGTCTGGAGCAGAGCCCTTTGAAATCTGTCCTTGCAAAAGAACAGCTAGAAAAGAATCAGTTTCTTAACTATTGTCAGTGAAAGTCTAAGAGGAGAAAAATGCTACATGCTTTTAAATAGAAATGAGCGAGCTGGTTCAAGAATGCCAACCCCATGGCATTTTAATGCTCTGGCCTCATTTTAGATGACTCGTCTGTCTATGTGAGGAAAACTTGTCAGTCACTATGACAATAATGTAACATCCTGGGCCTGCAGCCGCTTTGTGCTGGGTGCTGTACAAAGGGAGAGGTAGCCCTGACCCAAAGAGAGTGCCGTCTTACCTGGTCTCTCTCTATCTTTGCACGGCATGAAGTACGAGTGTCCAACTGGGATCTTTTGGGCACTGCCATTATGTAAATATTTGCTACTACAAGATGGGCAAAGAGTAGGAGGGGAAACTGAGGTACATAGACGCCAGAACTTACTTAAGGTCACACACCAGGTCATGGGAAGCCAGGAATAGAACCCAAGGCTACAGGGGTCCCAGTCAAGTGCTCTAACCACTACACCAGGCCAAAGAACAAGCCCCAAGATTTATGCAGCCTTGTGCTTCCGTAACCTTTTAATCCTATGTCAATTGCATGGGAAATGCTGTGACACAGCAGCGATTCATGGAGGAAGAGACACAGATGAATTGCCCGTGATTTCAAATGATCGAGTCGGTAAAGCAGACGGCGTTAGTGGGATAGACAGTGAAGACTGCAGCCCATGCACACATGTCAATGTGATTCCCCAGACTCACTTGCTCAGTTTCCTGGCTCACCTACTCATGCTCCTGGGGGACAAGACCATCTTATGACTGTTGAGTGAAGGGGGAAATAGACCTTGGATCTCCCCATCCAATGACCTCGTGATGCAATTTGGTCTCTTATTTACTGGAGCCCCCTGCTTTAATAAGGGACAGCATGTACGCGGAGCACCCCGGATGAGAGCAGAGCTGAAGTGAGCTAGTCTCATTCAAGGCTCAAATCTTGTGACAAATCTGTCTCTCCATTGCTTTCATGTGACCCCGTGTCTAAGGCTCTGCAAGCTCTCCGTGCTGAGGAACGTCAAAGCAGCACAGCTGTCTCTCCAGCCCTCCCGCTGCAGCAACAGTCAGCCTGCCACTGTGTTCCTGGCAGGGCAGAACAGGAGCAGTCCAATAATTTGCTTTTTGTTTGTTCAGCTCACTCACCTGTCAGATACTTCCCAGAGCTGTGAAAGGGGAAGGGCGCATGCCTGCAGGGCAGCAGAGATCACAAAACACTGAGCACAGCCATCAGGGCAGGCATGGTGGGATACTGGTGGAAGCCAGTTCTCTTGGCAAAACAAACCACAGTGTCCACACGGTCGACAATAAAGGGAGGGGAAAAAGGCAGAAGTCTCTCACGGGGGAGGATTTTTTTGTTGCCAAAACTGGGTGTTTTCCCTGACAAAAGTTGCATCACAATGTAAACACTCTCACTGGTTTTTCGCCAAAAGGCAGCTGTGGGCAGCAAAATGTGCCAGTGCAGACAAAGCCTGCCTGTCGACTCCTCTGGGAAGGTGCAAATTCCAGGAGTGCTTTGAGCTCCCCCAAGCATTTTTGGAGTCTTACTTCCCTACGGCGTGCACCTGCTTGGCCTGGTGGTGCAGTCAGACCTCGAATCGCACAGAGTGTGCTGTAATTAAACCACACCGGAGGCCGAAAAAAACTTGTTGTGCGTGATAGAAAATGCTCAAAAGGCTTTATCTTGTTGGGGCCTGTTGCTTGTCTTGCATGGAGCAATCCCACCACATGCACTCAGTGTTTTCCTGCCGCCAAGGAAGTCTTTCAAAGTCATGTTGGAGGATACAGGGGTTTTCTTTAGTTACACATACATCCACACGCTTGCAGCACACAGTAACATAGTTCGGTTGTTAAAAGCTCCACACTAGCTTTCGTGGTGAGTGAAACAATCCCCCATTAAGACAGAAAATACCTCCTCGTCAGACTTGTTCATACTCCGGATAAAAGAGCCTCAAACAAAAACCATCGACAGTACCATGGGAGTTTTAAAAAGGGAGGATCAAAGGTATATTTTGAGCCCGGCTCTACCTTCTGACTTTAATGCTGCTGTCCCAGACTCAGGCTGTAAACCAGAATAGCACCAGAGCGCCGTCAGTTTACCTCACTGAGGGTCTGGCTGCGATCCTGGTAAGTCTCCTCCCAAAAGCCAACACGGTGCTGTCCAGAAAATGTCAGGGTTTATTTCTCTGCTCAGGATGAGCCGGGGATTTGGAGCTGGTCTCAACCAGCCTAGCCAAAAAGGGCCCCCAAATTTACCAGCCCTGGCCAAGTTAAAAAAAACCCTGCTTGGCCTGACAGCTCTGTCTAAAAATCAGAGGGAGCCAAGATTTGTCAGAAGCAAATCTTCGTGGGGGCCTTGGTGGGCAAAACGCACACCTGCCGGCTATGTAGCGGGCCTGTCGGCCTAGGGCAGGTGCTTGTCTCACCTCTTGCAGAGTAACCTGGGTGGTGCTAACTGGGATTTTTGGAGGGTGGGAGCCTGGACCCCTTTAAGGATCTCAAGATGCATAGGCGGTGGGTGAACCCCTGGCTGGGGGCACTAGTCCTCAGGCTTGCCCCTTCCATCTCAAGCCCTGCCCTTTCCATCCCCCACTGGAGCCCAGAGCCCCCTTCCCCAGTGTGGCCCCACCTGAGGCTAGCTAAGGAGCGTGGGGAGAGCAGGTGGCACGAGGCTGCACCCTACCCAGGCCTGGAGCACAAGGAAAGCAGGCAGCCCCAGCTATGCCACCATCCCAGAGCATGGGAAGGCAGGCCGTGGGTGGCTCCAGCATCCCCTGTCCCGGCTGGAGTACAGGGGGCCTGAGAAGAGCCTCACAAGTGGAGTGGCTTGGGCAGGATAGGAGCAAGGCCACAGCTGACTGTCTGGAGAGGCCCAGCCTCCCCCAGCCTATGCGACCCGCCAGTTATGTGAAGACAGACACTGCTCTCAAAACTTCCCCAGCCTGTTAACGAACCAAATCCCCGTCAAATGAGCAAAGGACTTGGCAAGGCAAATCCAAGCCCTCTTGGGCTCCTCCGCCGTCTGGCTTCCTGCAAGCTGCACTAGGTACGCCCGAGACATTCCTCAGGGGCAAGCTTTCCACGCGATTCCTCTCGAAAGAGACCCCATCCCAGCGGAGGTTCCCAGGACTGAGCAGGGAGAGTCAAAACTTCCTCTGAAAGTCTCGGCATCAAAGTACATCCCCAAAGTTATAAATACGCGCGGTTGCCAAAAACGCAACAAGGTCGGAAGCAGTTCAGCCGCCTCTACTGCTCCGGGAGGAGTTTGCGGATCAAGTCAATGACCGGGGAAGCTGGCTGCACCGTGTCGTACTCGGCAAAGAGGTGGCAGAGATTCTCGGCGTCCGTTTGGCTCTTGGCGACGAAGCCAAAGATCCTTTGAGAAAGAGAGAGACCAAATACAGGCCCGGTTAGGTTGCGTTCCAAACTGCAGGAGAATGAGCTCAAGCAAGTCACAGAGCGAACGTCCAAGAACAGCAAACCCACGCGGTCCCTTCCCCAGTTACATTCCCGAGGAAAAACCGGCCAGGATCCTCCTGACGATGAAACGTTTCTTGGAGTCTTATAGGAACTCACTACCTGAGCACCGAGAAAACAAATAAGTGGGCCATGGGAAGATTAGGGAGTGGAAGGATTATTCCCCTCTTTCAGCACTGCTGAGGCCATGTCTGGAGTATTGTGTCCAGTTTGGGGCCCCCCCACTACAGAAAGGATGGAGGCAAATTGGAGAAAATCCAGCAGAGAGGGCTGGAGCTTGTGACTTACGAGGAGAGGCTGAGGGATTTGGGCTTGTTTAGTCCAGTGTTTCTCAACTTTTTTTTTTTTATAAAGTAACACTTTTTCCAATAAAAATAAAAAGTAAAATAATAATAATAATAATAATAATAAAAGTACCCCACTACCTACAGTTTTCAGGCATGCAACATTGTTTTGTACCATTGCAACCCATTTGTTCAAACAACTTAATGGTAGCCGGGCGGGTGACGAAATTTTTGGGTGTAAAAAGTACAAAAATAATAAAACGCCGTAAAACTTAAAGCAAAAATTCAGGTTTCTCAAAACTTCAATTGTGTGGACGTACTCCCCAGACTTCTCTCGAGTACCCCTAAGCGTACTCGTACCACTGGTTGAGAAACACTGGTTTAGTCTACAGAAGACAAGGGTGAGGGGGGATTTGAAAGCAGCCTTCAGCCACCTGAAGGGGGGTTCCAAAGAGTCTGGAGAGAGGCTGTTCTCAGGGGTGGCAGATGACAGAACAAGGGATGGGATGGGATGGGATGTTTTTAAGGCTCGGCTTGACAGAGCCCTGGCTGGGATGATTGAGTTGGGATTGGTCCTGCTTTGAGCAGGGGGTTGGACTCGATGACTCCTGGGGTTTCTTCCAACCCTAATCTCCTATTATTCTAAGGATTTGACGGGAGGTGAAATTCATCCCTCTAGCTGCAGCTAGAGCAAAGATCTCACCACGCGTGGGTCTATATGGGTCGTACCACCCTTCCACCCCAGAAGGGTTTCATTACAAAGCACAGATGAGTTCTCCTAAATCTATTCAAGCCACCCACAAAGTTTCACTTCGCCTCTTATCGTTGGGTTTCTAATTTCCGGGTTTAGCCTGCTTCTCTCTTCCACTGTTGTTTGAAATGTGTCTGTATAAGTAACCGGAACCCAGGAAATACAATCCCTTTCCTCCTGTGTTTTAAGGGAGTGTCTCTGGATGAGGCTTACCGTGACGACTTGCAGTATTTTTGCCACCTGAAAGAAAAGAGGTGAATAAGCATCCAAGAGAAATCAAGACCCTTAATCTGATTAGCCGCGTCTGATTAATAGGTAACTAGAAAATGGTTACGTTTACTGGGGGGGGAAAAGCTGAACTGCAAATTAGTCTTTTCTGAAATTTGATCAGTTCTTTCAGTTCTGACATTCAGCTCAGGGCTAATCCTTGCTCCAGTCCTGTGCTCATGTGGTTTTAGGCCAGGTCTACACTAAAGGGGATGGCCAAATTAAGATACGCAACTCCTAGCTGGAATCGACATTCTCTGATTCGAGTTTCCCTGCCACTCCCACAACGGGAGGCTGAAGGGAGCAAACACTCTCATTGGCTTCCGTTACTCCTTGCAGGAGCATGAGTACTGGCTGCCAACAGGGGCACGCTCTGAGTTCGATTTAGTGGGTCTTTACTAGATCCACTAAATCAAACTCCGGAAGATTGATCGTGTCAGTATCTTAGATCTTTGACACATGGTAGTTATTTTCCGTCCAGGGTCAAATGAACCCGACAGCACCCACCCTGCTCCCTGGTTAACTTAACTACCCCAACTTGCAGAGCAGTTGGTTGAAACTTACTTTCTGTTCTCAGGGTCCATGCTACAGAAGCTGAGGGCAGCGAGGGGATAATGCCGCCGGAAAAACACCCTGCAGAGGGGAAGAAGAGCATGCTTTAACAGAGGCAGCGCCTGGATAACGCAATGGGGAGGATACCACTTTTGAGCTCCTCCTGGGGCAGGGAATGAGCTGATGGGAGGGCATCACTGGGCCCATCGACCTCAGCTGACCAGTGATGTGAATGTGGAGCCTGATTCTAGCTCCCGTCACCAAAGCGCCAACGGCATAAGCACCTGGGCTTCGTTCAAAGCACGGCTCAGTGTAGCGGGTCGGATGCAGCCTGGCGCGGGGTGCCCCCACTGGAGGCAGGGATTCATTTGGCCCAGAGTTCCCCCTGGACTTCACGCTGGGCTTGCCACCCGGGGAGAGACTTTGGCCCCATGTTAGAGGGGAAGCTCAGGGTTAAGAGAATGAGGTCCTAGAGAGCCCTTCCCTCATTCATGCCGGAATCGAGTCACTCGGCCAGCCTTGACCAATCCGCAGCAGCGCTGTCATAAGCACCGCCCCCCCAGGAAGTCTAAGGCCAGCCTCTCAGCTGCAGCGGGTCGGCACGACCGTCCTTACTTTCTCTGGACGTCGGTCAGGGTTATTCCTTGCTCAGTCACTTTGAAGTGGACGATGGTGGGCATGGGCAGCGTCTCCAGTTCGAAGGTGGAGGAGACAGCTCTCTGGACCGCCGAGGCGCCGGTCAGCGACTCCACGCTCACCGAGTTGAGGTACAAGACGTTGCAGGCTGCAAGAGAACAGCACAAACCCACGGTCAGCACCCCATGCTGGGTCTGCACCCCCCCCGTCCCACTTCAAAGAGCCAGTGAGGGCTCCATTGGGGGCCATCTCTTTGCTCTGCGTTTGCACAGCACCTAGCAAACCTCAGGAATATCAATAATTAACAATTATACATGTCGCTCTCTGATCCTTCGCTTTCACCCACCACACACTCGGGACAGGAGGGTTAAAGATCGGGGAGTGGGGGGACTCAGAATGAATTTTATATCCTGCTAAATCTTGGATCTTCCTTTCCCCCATCCGGCCCCCCAATCTTATCCCAGCCACAAAGGACACTCCCCCAGGAGGGCCAAATTCCAGGTGTTCAGAAAGCAATCATCTGGCCCTGAAAATTATTGATTGGCTTATGTATTGATTATTAATATTGCTTATTAATTAATTATTTATTATTAAGATTGGCTTAAAAAAATCAGGCAATTTTATTCAGTGATAAATGTCGGGATCTTTCCCTTTGCTTTCTGAAGCCTGAGCCAAAGGAGTCACCTTTTCAAACTTTTCTCAGTCATGACAACTACCCACTTCTGTATGTTTTAACACCCGCCGAGATTTGCTGGCCGGCCCCTGACACCTGCTATTGGGGCCATAGGAAAAACACCAGGTACCCCAGGACGTGCGATAGACCCATGGGAGCCAGCAATGCCCTTTCCCCAAAGGTAGGCTCTGCCTCCCGGCATGGATCCTGGTCACGTCAGTGGCTTCCGCGGCTCGTGTTGGGATTGATCACAAACGTGAAGAAAACAGCTCAGGGGCCGGCGTGCTAAGGACTCAATCACTGTGCACGGGGTGAAGTCCAAAGGCCTTGAGGGCGGCGACAGGCTGTCCCCTCCAGCAAGCCATGCCCGGGAAAAATCGGATTGTGTTTTCCTTTGCTCACCGGCAGTTTTCTTCACTGCAGCAAGCGCAGATTCCAGCGGGGTCTCCGCGCCGTTATGGGCGCCAGCAAAATCTGGGCAAGGATGAAACAGAACGGCATGGGCGGAGGGTGAACGTAGGGTGGGAGGGCAACCTCCCACGCCCGCCTCTTCCAGCTGAGGCCCCGCCCCCTTCAGGAGCCAAATCCACCACCGCCACAGGGGCAGGGCTCCTGCCCACCCTCCCAACCCCCCCCCAGCTCTGGAGCACGGGGCGGGCGGTACGTGGCCCCTGCCTCAGGGTGGCTAACGCAGGGGGTGGAGTGTGGGCGGGGCCACGCCTGGCAACACCTTCCCCTGCCTCTTCCACACGCCGTCCATGCAGACCGGCGAGGCTCGGATGAGCCGCCCCGAGCAAGCGGCTCTGAAATTAGCGCGTGGCCAGCAGGGAAACTGATCAGAGGGGACACTAGGCCCAGGAACCGGCTAGTTTTCGGGTCCCAGCCCATGGATCTCTCTAACGGCCATGAGCAGGCTCAGCCCTTGATTACAGCCAGGGTCTCTCGGCACCTCTCTCTCTCCCAGGTTTAGCTACTGCAGCCATTGGGCGGGTGTTGCCTGGAGGATTAAGTCTTCTCCTTAGGGCTCTGCCCACAGCTGGGGAGTTACCGGCCAGTTTACCTCCTCACCCCTCATCACAGCGGCTCTTGCAGCTGCCAGGGGCTCTTGTCCCTCCCATCCATAGAATGGTTGCGGCTGCCACCGTAGGCCCCCCAAAACTCTGGCAGGGGGGACCATCCATAGGAAGGGGGGCTGACTCCCAAGCCCTCCTACCAGTGCAGCCCCCCTTCCTATGGATGGTCCCCCCTGCCAGAGTTTTGGGAGGGACCCAGGCGATTACAGGGCCGGGGCGGCTGCAGGGGTCACTCCCGCACTCTCTGTGGTGGCAGGAGCCGGAGAGGCCCACCGTAGCAGCAGCAAGCAGAACCGTGGGAGTACGGAGAGGGGAACTGTGCTGCCTCTTAGCCCCTGGTCATCTATGGCTCCGGGGAGCAGGGGCAGGAAGGGGCACAGTGGGGGGCGGAGCTTGGGGAAAGGGGTGGAGCGAGGTGGACAGGGGGCAGGGATGGGATGGAGCAGAGGCAGGGCCTGTGGTGGGGGGTTGCCCCAGACCCTGCGCCCCTCTCAGGACAGCTCTGCCCACTGCAGTAATGGCTGTGCCGAGGCGGCCCGCACGCAGGTCCTGTTCCACACGCCAATTTTGGTGGCCCAGGGGAAGAGCGATTCTGTAGCTGGGACACCCTGACGGGGCTGCCAGACCTGCCTAGCCTCCTGCCCCGCCCTGGCTTTGTCCCAGCATGTCTTCCCGCTGGCCTGCTCCCGCTCGGGCCCGTACCTCGTGTGGGGATGGCCAGCCGGCAGGGCAAGGCGAGCGGCGTGATGGCGTGCTGGTAGACGAAGGCCGACAGGCTCCCTGCAAGGGAGACAGCGAGAGGGTCGTCACGGACAAGCAACCCCCCCCGGCACGTGTGTCCGGTCCCCGGGTTCCCACCGCCCCCCAGCAGAAGTTTGACCCGTGGGCTGTTATCCACACCAGCAGCATGTGGTTCCCGGCGCTTTACAGCACAGATGGGTCAAGCGACAGACACGGAGAAGCGTCCGCCACAGGCATTTCAGCTGCCTCTTGCTGCTTCTTTGTACAGCACCATGCACAATGCATCCCTTCCCCTCCCCCCGGTGCTACCGTAATATACGTAATGCTCCTCCCGTCACCCTCCTCTCCAGGACGGTAAGAGCCTCACCAAAATAGGGCTCGTCGCTAGCCCCTTTGAGGTGCACTCCTTTGGCAGACGACTCAATGAGGAAGTGTCGGACCAGGTCGCCGCTCTCATCACCTTTAAGCAGAACACAAGAGAGGATCTACCACAACCTCCGGGCTTCCTGCGCACTCTGGTTTTGACCCGTCTCTTTCCCAGCCAAGGGGGTGTCCCTGTGTAACCATCACTGGGTGGGATTTGAACTAGGGACCTCAGTGCAGGAGTCTCTACAGCTTGAGCACTTTGCTTCGGCTGGAGAGTTTCCATGTTCTTGTCTCTTGCTGTATGTGGCCTCAGTGCCAATCCATGGGACAGCGTCCCACACTAGGTGTGTGGGTGACACCTTCACGGCCCCCTCTACTTCAGCCGGGATTTTCCAAATGCCATTTCAGTAGCCTGGCTCTCCTATACGACCCCTAGACAATTGGGCACCACCCCATACATCCCTTGGACCCATAAATCATAGAGCTGGAAGAGACCTCAGGAGTCATCAAGTCCAGCCCCCTGCCCTGGACCAATCCCAACTAAATCAACCCAGCCAGGGCTTTGTCAAGCCGAGACTTAAAAACCTCTAGGGATGGAGATTCCACCCCCTCCCTAGGGAACCCATCCCAGTGCTTCCCCACCCTCCTAGGGAAAGAGTTTTTCCTAATATCCAACCTGGACCTCTCCCACTGTAACTTGAGCCCATTGCTCCTTGTTCTGCCATCTGTCACTACTGGGAACAGCCTCTTTGGAACCTCCCTTCAGGAAGTTGAAGGCTGCTCTCAAATCCCCCCTCGCTCTTCTCTTCTGCAGACTAAAACCCAAATCCCTCGCATAGGTCATGTGCTCCAGTCCCCCAATCATTTTGGTCGCCCTCCTCTGAACCCTCTCCAATGTGTCCACATCCTTTCTATAGTGGGGGGGTCCAGAACTGGACCCAATACTCCAGGTGTGGCCTCACCAGTGCTGAATAAAGGGGAATAATCACTTCTCTGGATCTGCTGGCAATGCTCTTCTTAATGCAACCTAATACGCCATTAGCCTTCTTGGCTACAAGGGCGCCCTGTTGACTCATCTCCAGCTTCTCATCCACTGGAATCCCCAGGTCCTTTTCTGCAGAACTGCTACTTAGCCAGTCGGCCCCAGGCTATAACAATGCTTCCCTCTGAAGCCCTGTTTTGAGGTTTCAAGTAAAGCTTGGCCCACAGGGGTAAATTTCATAGCTAGATCCAAACTCTGGGGGCCTTAACTGAGCAAAACCCTCGTTGTTTATTGGCTCCATTACAAACGGCTGCCCTTGGCTTAGAGGAGATCTCTGGTGCGTTGAACTCTGTCCTCTCTGTACCTGTCTTGCAGCTGGTGGGCGAGCTGAGAACCTTCATTGCCAGCCCGAACGACCCACGGTACGACGTGCTGTCCCGCATGAGAAAAGCGCCTGGCTCTGCCTCCCTCAGGAGCTGGATTGCTGCCAAGGCACATGGGAGAAGGTTACCCATTTAATCGCAAACTCGGCATTTACCCCGTAACCAGCCCAGGTAGCAGTGGAAAGCAGCAGGGTGGGTTTCAGGATCCATCCTTCATGCATGGGCAACCTACGCTAACTGTTTAGTGCTTCGGCCACGTCTATACTGAACCACGGATCGATCTTCTGGCATTTGATTTAGCGGGTCTAGTAACAGGTACTCCTACTCCTCATGTATCAGAGGGGTAGCCGTGTTAGTCTGAATCTGCAAAAGCGACGAAGAGTCCTGTGGCACCTTATAGACTAACTGAAGTGTAGGAGCATAAGCTTTCGTGGGCAAAGACCCACTTCGTCAGACATGCATCTGACGAAGTGGGTCTTTGCCCACGAAAGCTTATGCTCCTACACTTCAGTTAGTCTATAAGGTGCCACAGGACTCTTCGTCGCTCCTACTCCTCATGAGGCGTAAGGCCAACTCTCCATTAGTGGTGCCAAAGATCGAACTTCTAGCATTTGATTTAGCGGGTTTAATAACCAGCACTCCTACTCTTGTCTCCACTTGTGGCGCTGAAGATCGATCTTGTGGCATTCAATTTAGTAGGTCTAGTTAAGACCCTCTAAATCAAATACTGAGAGTGGCTCCAGTTGGCGCCGGTACTCCTTGCAGTTGCAAGGAGTAAGGGAAGCTGATGGGAGCGGCTTCTCTCTGTGAAGACAGCGCCAAGCTTGGTGTAAGGTAAGCCGACTCCAGCTATGTATTTTACGTTACTGGAGTTGTGTACTTTATCCCGACCTTCCAGGTCTGTTGTGGGCCTGGCTTTAGGGGTGTTTATCAGTTGACTCAGGCATTAGAGCCTCATGCCCTTAAACTCAGAGGTGCAGGCTCTGTCCTTGCAGAAGGCCTGTCCAGAAGGGTGTCACCGGACAGTGGTGATTCAAGAGGCATTTTGACCTCAGCCAGGATCCGGAGCCTGGGAACTGAAAGATAACTCCACCCTTTCCAACCTCAGGTTGACTCAATTTCTCTTGAAGCCCAGAGCGAGGGCCTGATCTGGATGGAGCCCCATCTCTGGGCTGGCAAGAGGCTCTTCCACGTTTCTAACATCAGGTTTTGGTGGGTTCTGATGCAATTAGGAAATAGGTCACTCTGGGACCTCTGGAATGCCCAAGACTTTGCCAGCCCTTTGTGGCCCCGTGAGACAAGCAGCTCTCCAAGAGCTATGCAGGTGGGTAGATTTGGTAATGGGCTAGGGCTAGCCCCCAGACCTTCTCTCCTTTTACCTTGGTCTCTCGTTATGCTTGGCTTGAACCAGTATTTTGACGTGTCCATCACAAACTTCATGGTTGGTTGACCATCTTGGGAGGGACCTGCAACAGACAGCAGAATTTCCTCACGCACGGCACATGGATGCCTAAGGAGGTTGTGGAATCTCCAGCACTGGAGATATTGAAGAGCAGGTTGGATAGGCATCTATCAGGGATGATCTAGATCAAGCTACTCAACTTTGGAAGCCCTGGGGGCCACAGTGATACTCACAGCACATGCTGAGGGCCTCAATTTAAGTGTGGTTGCATATACAGGCATATATATATGCAAATATATGCAAATAGCTTCTTTCACACTGAGGGGCATGAATACAAAGATGAAGGCAAGACTACACAACACACAGGCCCCATTTAAGTCAGTTCAGCTGATACTAATAACACGCAATCGTTACCCGATTTCCACCCATATGACAGCACTTTTCATGAGCAATGGCAGTCCAGGAATTTAACTACTAAAACACAGATCAACAGAAGACCATGATATTGACTACTTTTTTGTTTTGGCTCCCACCTGTGGGCCGCATGTTGAGTCCTGCGTAAATGCAAACTGCACCGCAAGCCGCAAACAAACGGGCCGTGGGCCGCATGTTGAGTATCCCTGATCTAGATGGTGCTTGGTCCCGCCATGAGAGCAGGGGGCTGGACTTGATGACCTCTTGTGGTCCCTTCCAGTTCTAATATTCTATGATTCTATGATACCTCACTTTTCTTTATAGAAGGGCATAGGCGTGTTTATAAATACTTAGATGCCAGGGATCCTTTTCCCCGGCAACTTTAACGGGACAGGAACCCGAACAAAGACGGTTTCTCTTTTAACCGAGCTGGGGTTTAAATGTTTGCTCAAGCCTTTCACTTAGAACTTCCCTTCTGGTTCCCAGCATAACTCACTCTCCACTTCATTATCTTCTTGGCAAACCCCAGTCAAGATCAGAAAGATAATAGGCTCCGCTCCTCAGCTGTGCGCTTCGGCCCAGCTCCACTGAAGTCGAGAGCGCTATGTTGAGAGACATCCCTCTTTCCTTTCCCATGAGAATCTAGATGAAAAATCTCTGTCGGGAGCTGCCCCCATAAACTATTCCAGAGAACAATGGCCCAGTTGTTTACTCTTGAACTAGGAATCGTGTATTTCCCAAACTTTTGATAGCTTTAGATGTCCTCCAAAAACAAATTTGGGGGAGGGAGGGAGGAACAGTCTTAGCAATGAAATAAGGATGAAATTAAAAATGACGGGTCACATTCTCAGCCAGTGTAAATAAGCAAAGCTCCGTCTGCTATAGTGGAATGACCTTGTGCATGCTAGCTGAGAAGGGGGTGCACTAATTTTATGGAACCTCATTGTTACTAGAAGTTTTTACCCACCCTGCTCCTTTTTCGGAGAATGATACTCGGACATTTCTTGAGGCTGGAGAGAGTCTTCATGCATACGCTTTCATGGTCACAATTTATATTGGGGTTCCAGTTTATAAGGGTTAAAATGAGCAGCTGTTTCAACAAATGATTCATCCATCATCCTAGATCTTCGGAGAGTCCAACAGGTTGCTTACGAGTGTAACAAACCAAACCTGGGAGCTTAGTGTAGAAGCCTCGACAACTTGAGCTATAAAGCCAGCTGGCTCTGAGCAAACTCATTCTCTCTAAGGTTGCGTCTACACAGCACCCGAAACTCGAAATAAGCTACTCAATTTGTGTATCTTATTTCCACTGTATTTCAAAATAGCTGATTTTGAAATTCAGCACCAAATTCTGAAATAATGCGCTATTTCTACACATCCCTTACCCTCATGGAATGAGGGTTACAGGGATGCCAAAATAGCACACCCGTTATTTTGAAAAATATTTCAAAATAACGGGCGCATTTAAAAGACGTAGGGTAGCTATTTCGGGATACCTATGGTATCCCGAAATAGCCCCACCTTCTAGACCGGTGGTTCTCAATTGTGGGCCATATGGCTCCCCAGGGGCCACGCCCTACCTCTAGGGGGCCACATGGAAAAAACGGAACATTAGGTAAATTATGGACCTTTTTTTCCAACTAACAGCAGATATGAGGGGGGCCGCAGAGGTAAACGAGGCTCAGAAGGGGGCCATGAGCAAAAAAAGGTTGAGAAACTCTGGTCTAGACAAGGGGTGGCCAACCCATTAAACCAAAAGAGCTGAGGCAGCGGTGGAAAAAATGCAAAGAATTGTTGAGAGAGAGAGAGAGAGAAAAAAAAAAGGACACTGCCCCTTTATAAAAACACTGGCTTAGGCTTTTTGGCCACAGCAGGCTGCCACTGGCCACCACCATCTTGCGGACGCCATTTTAAATTGCCGCTGGAGCTGCGGGCTGTTTGGAGGGAAGCAGGGGCGGCTTCACAAGCCGCATTTTTGGGGGAGAGGAGCCGCATGCGACTCGTGAGCCGTGGGTTGGCCACCCCTGGTCTAGAGGTACTCTAAGTAATCTAAGTGCCACTCCATGGGACAGTGAACCTCCGCCAGTAGATATGTGACTTATAACCATCTATAACACTCTGGGTGTGTCTAGACTACACCTCTGTTGACAGAGAGATGTGGTTTAGGCACATTCAAACTGCTAATGAAGCTTGGATTTAAATATCCCATTCCTCATTAGCATAAACACGGCCACCGCTTTTTTTCAAAACGGAGCTTCTTCGAAAAACAAAAACAAAACAACCTGGCAATCTAGACACGATCTTTTGAAAATACAACCCTTTTCTGAAAGATCCTTGAGGTTTACAGGATCTTTTGAAAAAGGGTTGTATTTTCAAAAGATTGCGTCTAGACTGCTGGGTTTTATTCGAAAAAGCTCCATTTCGAAAAAAAAAAGCAGCGGCCATGTTTATGCAAATGAAGCAAGGGATATTTAAATCCCGGCTTCATTTGCACTTTCAAAGTGCTTGATTTGCATCCCTCTGTCGACAGAAAGATGCAGAATAGACATAGCCTCTGACTGATGGCATTTTCACCCTCAAGGACGCAGCTCCTCACATATTAACAATTTATAAACGAAAGCTTGATTGGACGTGGAAACGCAACCTCCCGTTTTATCCTGTCTTTCTACCACAACCTAAAGGGACTCTCCCTGCCGGAGACTCTCACTCACCGCCAGAGAGCTCCACCCAAACAAGCCCAACTTACTATGCGAGGAGAAGAAAGACGTGTCTGAAGAGGTCTTGTTCCCGCGGCTGGTCCCGGAGGATGGGCTGGGCTGGGGTGGGATCGTCTGCTTGGTGGAACCTGGGACACCGTTGGCCACCCTGGAAGACGTCTCGCCAGATTCCACACACCCGTTGACCAGCAGGATGGGGATCTCGGCCATGGAGGTAACGAGAGAGGGCGGGCAGCTGCTGGCATGGCCTTTCTGGAGTGGCGGGGAGGAAGAGGCGTTCGCTGGGTTGGGCTCGGAACCTGGACTGAAAGCCCTGGTGCTCGGGGAGGGGAGACTAGCGACCGGGCTCTCCGCCGGTCTGTGGGCACTTGGGTAAGAGTCCGAGTCGTCGTTGAGAAGCGACTGGGTGCTGCTGCGGAAGAAAAGCAGAAAGTACAGGGGACTGCAGGGCTTGTCTTCCAGCCTGCGCGCTGTGCAACAAGCCGAAGAAGGGGGGTATTGCTCCCACTCCCCCCCCCCCCCGGCTTTGAAGGGTGCCAGCTCCATAAAACTATGGCAGGTGGCGAAACGCGCCAGCCTGGCGGACGTCCCCTACCGACGCTGAGCGCGCGGACACAACAAAGGGGGATTTACCTGCCAAGCACGTAACTGGTGTCTGATCCCGGGCTGGTGGAGAGCACGGAGACCCTGCTGGTTTGCTGAGAAGCTCGCGCAAGGTACAAAGCCTTCCGTAAGTTCTCCAGGCCCGGAGAGGTGGCTAGGAAAGCGTTTGGCCCGTAGGAGATGCAGTCCTTCTGACCACGCTGCGGGATGGATACGCTTTCTGACACTCGGTAGCAGGGCTGGGGGGAGCTCCCACTTTGAGGAACTGCCCGGGTGCTCTCCGGCCCGGAGAAGACCACACTGCCATTTGGGGTGCAGTTGTCCCGGGGTGGCACCCCTCTTGGGACCAGGAAGCAGCCGCTTTGGGGAGACATGGAGAGCGGCGTGACGCAAGGGCTGGCCGAGCCCTGCATTGATTCGTGGCTCCTGGCTCGGGCGGGAGTCATTTCAATGTACTTGATCTCTGGAGGAACAAAAGAGCAGCAATTAACAAGAAGGGATCGGACGGGCCCCCAAATCCCTTAGGTAGCTTTTGGGTCCTTCGCCTCAGATTCTGACAGCACTGAGCAGCTGGGTCAGGATCAGGCCCTGCGCTCCCACCGAACGGCACCCGGACCCTGTGCAGGCGCACTTTCTGCATGAGTGAGTGCGCCCAGCCCCTGCAAGTGCAAAGGGCATGTGTGTTTGGTGGGAATTTCCAACAATTCCCGGTGCCACATACAACCCCACACCAGAGCTCTTTCTGCCCTAGTGTGCAGTGTTCCCTGTAAGCTGGGCCCTAGTACAGCCATTCAGGAGAGATTCAAATGCCACCCAGTGGATTAGCAGGGCGCCCACAGCTAAGTGTTTGTTTCTACTGGGTGGTGCACATTCACACATGCCTCAGTGCACGGAGAAAAAATTATTCTGCACACTGGTGGCATAAATCCGCACTTGGATGGAAAAGATTAGAGGGAACATAGGCAGGCCAACTCTTCATGTGGGCTGTGGCTAATTCCCTTCTGGGGCTGAAGGCTTTGTGTGGAGAAACAGGGAAGGCTACAGAGCCTGCCAGAGTTTTGATGACCCCTACATCACCAGGCCAGGTGCCATGCAGGTGCCAATTCCTGGCTCGCCTCCCTGAAGTGCTGAGGCCTTGCTCCTAATTACAGGCGGAGCGCCCCGGCCTAATGGCAGCAGCGCCACGCCAGGCCGGGAGACACACGATCATCTCGGCGTGCACAGCGCCCTCTTCGTGATGATTCCAAAGTGCCTGTTGATACCTGTCGCGGAGGGTGGGTGCTTCTATTTGCCTTCCTGCAGCAGCAGTGCTGTCTGGAGCTGACTAAAGAAAAAAACATCTGGCTACTCCCCAGGGAGCGCCTGTATCCAAGGCCTGGGCAAAGGGTGTGTGAGGCAGGAGGGGCTTTCTGGCCCTGGCCTACCACCGAGGAGCTCCATTGTTGCCCTGGGCCATGTGCACAGGGCGTATTTCACCCCTCTCTCAGGCGTGGCTGGACGTCTAGGGCACTGGGAACCGTACAGGGCAGGGCGCGACCTGTGTGTGGGGCAAAGCGGGTTGTTAGGAGGCCCCTGCACATTTCTAGCTGGTCCGATCGCAGCCGGAGCATTCCAGCAGCAAAAGCAGCCAGACCTGGGACTGCAAGAGAGGAAATTGTCTGATTCCATCGCCCCAATTTGGGCCAAAGACCTTTGATTACAGAAATAGCTCTGAAGGCCATGCATGGTCTCTTGTGCAGGTGCCCCCCAGCCTCTATCCCAGAACATCTCTGCCCCGCTTCCTGCTCTTTCAGGGCTCATGGGGCACCCCAGAGAGGACACACATGCATTAGTGTATTGCTGTGTCTGTTCACCCCCTTGTGAAGGGGAAACGTTTGTTTCTCAGCCACCTGCAGAAAAGCCTGACATTAAAACATAGATTTCTGCAGCCCTGTGCACTCACACTATATGGCCTTCTTGCTCTGGAAGCGAAGATGCTCTATTCCTGGCTCCGGGAGGGGAGGGTCTAGTGGTTAGAGCCGAGATGGGGGGAGGGGAGGGCCAGGAGACAGGACTCCTGGGTTCTATGCTGCTTCATGTGACTTCTAGCACATCATCATAGACTCCGAGGGTTGGAAGAGACCTCCGGAGGTCACGAGTCCAACCCCCTGCTAACAGCAGGACCAACCCTAACTCAATCATGCCAGCCAGGGCTTGGTCAAGCCGGGACTTAAACACCTCTAGGGATGGAGATTCCACCCCCTCCCTAGGGAACTGCACGAGCCAGGATTCTGAGCCCTCCCCCCAAGTACGAATAGATTCCTAGGTTTGACACCCAGGGGGAACGGCTATGATATCTGACTTGTGCCTAGCACAGGCCAGACTTCCCCCCGCTGTAATCTCACAGCTTCTGGCAGAACTACCGCCGCTTTTAGAAAGAGGCACTGCAGCCAGCTCTCAAGACTTCAGATGATGGCAAATCCGCCATCCCCCTGGGTAAGCAGTGCCACTCAGAAATCACCTGCCCTGTTAAAACCGGGCACCCCGTTTCTAACCTGACTGTGGCTAGTGTCAGGCTCCAGCCGCTGGCTCTGGCCATGCCTTTGAAGCCAGGCCGATTCTTCGTGTTAATTTTAAAGGCATCAAGAGGATGGAATTTTGTTTGTTTGTTCCGGTTTCTTTTGTTTTTTTGCTGCTGTAATAAAAAATGCTCTTAAAAGTCTCGAGTTTCCTTGTCGGTAATGTCACATGCCTGGCTGCTGCCCTGTCGTGTGTGGTGAGGGAGAAGAGATGGCTGTGGGAGGATGGGTCACTGCCAAAGACTACAGTCACTGTTTATTGCAAGGAACAACTGTGCCTCGAAGGCATCAGGTTCCAGGGCAAGTCGGCACAAACGTTACTCTTTGGCTGCCTCCTTGGTGCCAGGCCCCTAGGCAAGCACAGGCAGACAGTTTACTGGGCTGGTGAATCTGTCTAGCGTTGAGAAACCAATGTTAAAGCAAATCAGGCTGTGTTTAGATAACATGCAAAAGGGAGCTGGATCTGCAGCACATCAGCACCCGCAGCCCTCCTGGCTAAAAGGCTGACACAGCAACGCTGGGCAATGCTTCCGCTAATCTTTTCCATCCACGTGCGGAATAAAATTGTATGCGCACTGAATCATGTGCACCACCAGTAGAAATATAAAACCTAGCTGCGGGCGCTCTGCTAATCAGCTGGGCTGCTTTGGGATCTCTCCTGAGTGGATGCTCGAAGGCCCAGCGTACAGAGAGCACAACTCCTGCAGCAGATAACACCAGCCCTGCAGCCCCACGAGCCAGAACTGGGCTGGGCTGAGCTGCCGCTGCAACTCAGATCTGTCCGAGCATGCAGCCGAGGGCGTGAGCCACATCAGCCGGGGAATGTTCAAGGTGGTGCATCCTCCTAGAGTGACAGGGTTGCAGGATCCGCTGGAAGCTGGTCAAGTCCTTTAGAGCAGTGCTTCTTAAACTGTGTTCCGCAGCACACCGGTGTGCTGCGGAGAACAACAGCGTTCAAAATGGCTGCCCTTAAAGGGGCAGGTGACCCCTTTTTTGGGGGGGGGGCTCAATAACGTTTCCCCAGCCTCTCCCCCCCCCCCCAACAAAAAATCCTTGGTGTTCCTCAGAAAAAAAATTATCGTTTGGTGTTCCTCGGTCTTAAAAAGTTTAAGAAACACTGTTTAAGAGACACCCCGACTACAAATAAAAACCCAGCACTTCTATCCCATGCCCCAATCTCTCCCCTCCACACTATTGCTAAAGAGCAGCTGTCACCCTACCGTAGATACCCATCCAGGGCTCTGACACCAGCTTCTCCCAGGGGCAGTTCATTAGTGTTCCGAGCCCTTGCGACTAGCTCCCGCCTGGACACACTGTGTGTACTTGGCTGTTGTGGGGCCATCGCTTGAACCCAGCTGGCTGCTGCCTGCCTTACAGTTCTTTCCTCTGGGACAGGTTTCATGCTTAAATCCAAGCCAGGGCCATCCTGTGGATTTATGGGGCCAAGTGCTCTTAAACTGGGTCCCTGTGCCCCATCTCAAATAAGATTTCTCAGCATTGAAAAAGTTTCAGAAAAGGGCAACAAAAATGATTTGGGGTTTGGAACAGGACCGATAGGCAGAGAGATTAAAAAGACTTGGACTTTTCAGCTTAGAAAAGAGGAGACTAAGGGGGGATATGATCGGGGTCTATAAAATCATGACAGGTGTGGAAAAAGTGAAGAAAGAAAAGTTGTTTACTTATTCCCACAATATAAGAACAAAGGGTCACCAAAGGAAATTAATAGGCAGCAGGTTTAAAAAAAAAGAAGGAAGTTTTTCTTCACTCAGCACACAGTCAACCTGGGGAACTCCTTGCCAGAGGATGTGGTGAAGACTAGCCACATTCTTGGCTAATGTTTTGGCCCCAAGCAGCAGCAGGGTGTGACTTCAAACCAACAGCCTGGGGTTAGTGGAGCCGAATGGGTTCCTAGCTGTGCCATACCACAGACCCTTTGCTGCGGCGCTGATGCTCACACGCACCCAGCGGTGTTGTTTTTTTTAAAGTTTTTCCTGTTACAGACTCACCCCCTCTGAAACTCTGGAACACGAACACAGCGTGGCTCACGCAAACTCTCCCCGAGCCAAAGGTTAATCCGCCCCCCCACAATTGTCACCCAACAAGAGTGACAAGACAAAACTCTGACACGTCTCCAGAGCCTCTGCGGGAATAATTTCTCGGGGGCTCCCGCGGCCTGGAGAGTCTTGGCTCAGCGTGCTACCTTGGGCAAGCCTCAATCCCTCCCTGGACTCTCTTCCTTGCAAAGGAATTCGCAGACAGATGGCGGATTTGCAACCAACATGTTGCAAAGGAAACACTCCCCGTGGTTCCTTGTGCACAGGCTGGCGCTCCGGCGCCGTCAGCTGCCCCTGACACGATTGCCTTTGCTGGGAGAGCGAGTGCTGCCCCCTGACAAGGTAAAGCACAGAAGACAAGCACACACTAAAAGGTTTTTTTAGGAACGAACGCATGGCTGTGGCCAGGGCCATCCTGAGGATTTATGGGGCCAGTGCTCTTCAACTGGGTCCCTGTGCCCCATCTCAAATAAGATCACTTGGCATTGAAAAAGGTTCAGAAAAGGGCAACAAAAATGATTCGGGGTTTGGAACAGGACCCATATGAAGAGAGATTAAAAAGACTTGGACTTTTCAGCTTAGAAAAGAGGCGACTAAAGGGGGATAGGATCAAGGTCTATAAAATCATGACAGGTGTGGAAAAAGTAAAGAAGGAAAAGTTATTTTCTTAATCTCCTTTGGTGACCCCTTGTTCTTATATTGTGGGAATAATAGGTAGCAGGTTTAAAACATACAAAAGGAAGTTTTTCTTCACTCAGCGCACAGTCAACCTGTGGAACTCCCTGCTAGAGGATGTGGTGAAGACTAGGATTTTAACAGGGTTCAAAAAAGAGCCAGATAGATTTATGGAGGTTAGGTCCATCAATGGCTATTAGCCAGGATGGTGTCCCTAGCCTCTGTTTGTCTGGGAATGGATGACAGGAGAGGGATGACGTGATGATTCCGTGTTGTGATCCCTCCCTCTGGGGCATCTAGCTTTGGCCACTGTCGGCGGACAGGAGACTGGGCTAGATGGATCATTGGTCTGACCCATGTTCATGGTGGGGGGGGGAGAGATTTTTACAATCTTCAGTACCACATGAATGAACTATTTTTAAAGCACATTTTAAACTAAGGCCCTGTTGACTGTTAAACGGCTGAGTTCCCACTCAACTGGCTCTTTTGCAGGTTCTGCTAATCGCCGCTGTTAAGCTAACTAGATGCTCTCAGGAGGAAGCCGAGCCACGGAACTGGGATAGGACGAGGTGGGTGGATGGGCGTTAAGACCAGGGGTGCCCTATGCAGGTGCGTATTCTGCCTATGGAGAAGGCCGGCTCTGCAGCAAGTGGCAGCCGTGGGGGTGATGGTGGGTGTTGCATCCACCAGCGTGCCCGGGAACCAGGCCTGGTGGCTAAGCTTTGCTGGCTGTGCGCCTGACGCAAGGGGCGCTGCTGGGTGTCCACCCCCTCCTTTGGGGCCCTAAATGAGAGCGGAGGTGCACTGGAAACGCCGGCCTAGCAGAGTGGCCCCAGGTCCCCCAAGAATTCTGCAGCCAGGCTGCAAACGGAACTCCGAGCCCTCAGCCCCTCAACCAGCCTGCCCCAAGGTGAGAAACAGCAGGACAAAACACTCAGACGCGCCTCTTCTGAGGCCCACGCGTGCAGGCTCCAGCTGCCCTGACCTCTATGCTAATGCACTCACACCCTGCGCTTCACTTCTGAGCGCCTGCCTTCCCCAGGAGCCCCTCACTGCGCTGCACACCTGCCCTGGCTTTAACCCCAGCCGGCTGCTCAAAAGCCATTAGCTCCTCCACGAATGCCTGGAAGTCATCTCGCCAATCCGTGCCTCAGTTTCCCTGCTGTGAAATGGGGAGGCTAGCTCTGCCCAGCAGCACAGAGGGGTCCTGAGGATAACAGAGGAAGAGGGGCCACAGATTCTAGGGTAATGGGCGGGGGGGCTCCACAGAAGTTAGAAAACTTGCCAGTCCAACCACAAAATTGGTTTGCCTGCCCTGATGTGATAGGGAAGAAAAATCACATCCCAACCCTGGTCATGCTGCAGGTAACATGTTTCACCAGTGCCCTGTGGGAGGACTTGGACAGCACGTCTGCCTTGTGTCGTCCCTCCCTCTCCCCGCACCAGGGGGAATTCTCTGGGCTTGCACGGGGCCCGTGCAATGCACGGAAATGCTTTGGGATGTTCACGCAACTTCGCTAGGGCTGAGCTCGCCCTGCACCGGTTCAGCTGCCTTTACCTCACCTACTGAGTCGGGGTCGGGTTTCTTGGCCGCAGCTGTGTCGCCAGGATACATGGGCTGGGCAGGGTGCTTCTTGCTGCTGTCTGGTCTGGGCGAGAGGGGCTGAAAGGTCGGGTCGATTTCAAGGATGAGTTGGTTCAAACTTTCTATCGACACGTCTAGAGTCGGAGACACTGGACTGGCATCCGGAGTCGCCTGGGGCTCAGACTCGCCCTTTGGCTGATGGGCAGGAGCGGCCCTTTCCAAAGAGGCGCCCAGATGTTCTCTCCCGGAGTTAGATCCCCGCGGTTCCCCACTGGGCAGCTGATGTGCTTTGCTTGGCGCCATCATGGGCTGGCTGACCCACCCCTCGGGCGAAAAATACGAACACTTTGTAGGCAAGATGGAGCAGCCGGGGCCCCCGGTGGGGTGCAAGCTTCTGCTCTCCTCCGCCGAGGCCACGCAGATCGTCTGGCCCACCCGCAGCACGTGGTTGGGGATGACCTGCGACATTGCTTCGGCTGCCGGCCTCAACGGTCAGTCTGGGAGCGCCGCCCCGCCCAGCCGCGGAGGGAGTTCTCCACGGGCCTGCCTCCACCAAAGGCCACGACGAACCTTTCCACTAGCCTGCTGGTGGCCCGGCAAGGGAATCTAAAGAATGCAAAGAGCAAACCATTAGACACTGGGCTCTCTGGGAGCAGGAACGTCTTTCAGCGGCTGAATCTCACCCCTGGAATTCCACCTGCACATAAAAAAAAAAAAAAGAAAAAAAGAAAAGAAAGCCCCTTTTCACATTTCCCTTCCCAGCAAAGCGTGGTCCTAGTGCTTGGGGGCATTCCGGCAAGCTGCAAACCCCACCCCCGCCCGGACAGCTTCTCGGTGGCCAACAGACCCTGCCCCAAATGCTCCGGACAGCTGAATGTCCCCCTCCCCATTTGCACCCTACCTTGGCCTAGGCTGAAAATGAAACTGTGATGGGGTGAGGTCACAGGCGACCCCTGGGGGGTGATTTCTGGGGTGCTGACACGGCCACTGCCACCCTCCTTTTTGCTCTCTGGGGCTTCTCAATGCTCGGTGCTGCTGGGCCAGCTCCCTGGCCTCCCCCCAGCCAAGGCCCCAAGCTGGGAATCATTCCCCCCCCCCACCGTGAAGCAGTACAGACACTGAATCTCTTCAGGTCCAAGGAAAATGCAGTTTTGGGCAAAACTTCCCAGGATACTACTCCCTAAATGGGATCAGAACCCCAATGAATTAGTTAGATAAGCCCCCTTTAGCAATGAGAGGGGGAATGTGCATATGGATCCACTCCCCCCCCCCCCCGTGACAATTATTCACGCTGGGCTTGATGGAAAATAAAAGTGATTTGACTAAGTACACGCAGTAGGATTTATGGGCTAATAGGTGAGAACAGCCAAAGCGAAGGAGATCACAGACTCAGAACAACAGAAAATGCTTTGCTAGCTCCAATCCTGAGACCTCAGGACCCAAACTCGTTACAAACTCACCCTAAAACCGCTCTTTTCCAGCAAAGCCTTCCAAACCTGCTAATGGGTAGCAGGTTTAAAACTAATAAAAGAAAGTTCTTCTTCACACAGCGTGTAGCCAACCTGTGGAACTCCTTGCCAGAGGAGGCTGTGAAGGCTAGGACTATAATAGAGTTTAAAGAGAAGCTAGATAATTTCATGGAGGTTAGGTCCATAAAAGGCTATTAGCCAGGGGATAAAATGGTGTTCCTGGCCTCTGTTTGTCAGAGGCTGGAGAGAGATGGCAGGAGACAAATTGCTTGATTGTTGTCTTCAGTCCAACCTCTCTGGGGCACTTGGTGCTGGCCACTGTCAGCAGACAGGATACTGGGCTAGAAGGACCTTTGGTCTGACTCAGTACGGCCGTTCTTACGTTGTTATGTTCTAAACCCGGACTGTCCCGCACCCTGGGCCCTTCACCACCTAGCACTTTGCAGGGCTCCCGAGAAAGCTGGGGCCCTCTTAAAGGGGGCCATGATCGGCAACTAACCCCAACACGGGTGGAAGGGCTGGGCTGGTTTCCCGTTTGGATCGGACGTGCGTCGTCCCACCGGTTCGCTGGTGAAGTCTGAAGTGTCGCTCTGGGAACCTGGTGAAAGTGACGCTCTGGCTCGCCCCGGCCTGTGTTTGGTTTGTGTTCCAAAGCCAGCTACCTGCCCCAGGCTACTCTCCCAGTTTTCCCAATCAGCCTGGCTACCATGGATGTTTCTGCTACTTATTAATAAAAACAAGGAATCTCGTGAGGTTGTTAGGAACAGAAATCAGACCCCCTGCTGCATGTCTTATGCCGGGGGGGCGGATGGGGACAGATTACATTCCAAAGAGCTTATATATTCCTTTGCATTCTTCCTCAGACTCAGCTGGCATGAAATACAGCCTGTGCACTGAACCTACCAATAGACGTTACCCTCTAAAACCCCACTTCTCAACCCGCTACAAACTAAGTTTGGCCTCGTCCCGCATGTTTATAGTCAACGCCCCACAAGAGCTAACATTTGGCATCCAGCAGAACAACAAAGGAGTGAATTCGCTGCATCCTTAGCGAAGGGTTTTTATTGGAGAGGGGCCAGAACCAAAGTGCCAGATCTGAAATCCGCCTCCCCCCCCCACCTCCTACCAGGTCCAGGGCTTTGGGAAAATTTAGATCCAGTTTTAAACTTCGTAATCATTATAGATGGCTGTATAACTGCCCTCTGGATCGTAACGGGGATCCTGGGACCTGCAGCGTTAAAAGCCCAAGGTGCGGAGGGCTGTGTCTACACCGCGGAGCTATTTCGGATACGCCGGCGGTATCCTGAAATAGCTATTCCGTGTCTTTTGAGCACGCCTGTCATTCTGAAATATAACGGGCTCGCTATTCCGACGTCCCTGTAAACCTCATTCCACGAGGAGTCAGGGACTTTTCGGAATAGCGGTTTGTTTCAAAATAAGTGCCGTGCAGACAGCGCCAAATTTCGAAATACGCTGTTTTGAAATTGACTCGAAATAAGCGATGCCATTTGCGTAGCTTCTTTCTAGCTACCGGCACAGTATAGACACTCCCTTGCTATACATTGGAGCTGGGAGGTCTAACATTCATATCCTGTGTGCATCAGGATGGGGCATAGACCCGGAGCAGTGGATTACATGTGTCGATGTAATACAAGACGGTCTCTCCGGGCATCTTCTGTGACCACAGGACTTTACATGAATTCACCTTGTTGTGATTTCATTAACGACTGAGGTAAGGGATGAAGAAACCATCCCATTGCTCATAGCCCCGAGTTTGCAACCCGGGGCTTGGGCGGAGGAGCCCAGCGCGTCATGTCTGGCAAGCAGTGAGTAAACGGCCCTGCAGGCTGGGGAGAGCCGCTAGAGGGATGACTGACATTCCTTGAAACGAGCCGGCGTGTTACCCTCTATGACTTATATAACCTCAACCCAACACACGCCTGTAGGACTCACTGTTTCAGAGGGAGACACGTGGGAACAGGAAAGAGGAACGGTGCTCATGAATAAGCCCCTCTGCTCGTGTCTGTATGTGGCACCCGCCTCGTGAGTCATGTTCATTGTATCTCAGCAAGAGGCAGGAGAGGCGCCTTTGACTGAAGGAGAAATGGATGTTTCAAGCTCACTTAGCTCCTTTGCAACCAGGGTGGCCGGTCTCTAGTCTAAAGTGGTGTAAATAAGCTGTAATGTGAACCCAGCAGGCAGGAAGACCAGTAGTGAAGGGTTCAAGAGTAATGTTTAATCCTCCAACAACGCATATGCTGCGTACATAGAATTCCTCAAAGGGACCGTGGCTATTACGCCTCTGGAAATCCATTGCATTGTAGAATCATGGAATAGTAGGACTGGAAGGGACCTCGAGAGGTCATCAAGTCCAGTCCCCTGCCCTCACCGCAGGACCAAGCACCATCTAGGTCACCCCTGACAGGGGATTGCCTAGCCTCCTGTGATGGAGACTCCACAACCTCCCTAGGCAATTTATTCTAGTGTTTAACCACAGTAAGGAAGTTTTTCCTAATGTCCAACCTAAGCCTCCCTTGCTGCAGTTTAAGCCCATTGCTTCTCGTCCTATCATCAGAGATCAAGGAGAACAAATTTTCTCCCTCCTCCTTGTAACACCTTTTAGGCACTTGGAAGCTGCTGTCATGTCCCCTTCTCAGCCTTCTCTTTTCCAGGTTAAACAAACCCAGTTCTTTCAATCTTCCCTCATAGGTCATGTTTTCTAGACCTTTAGTTGTGTTTTGGTGCTCTTCTCTGGATTTTTTTTCTAGTTTGTCCACATCTTAATGTGACACCCACAACTAGACACAATCAGCATAATCAGCGTGTATTCAGGCGGAAGAATTACTTCTCGTTTCTTGTTTACAATACTTCTGCTAATACATCCCGGCAAGTAAGCGAATTTTTTTTTTTGGCAACGGTATCACACTGTTGACTCTTATTTAGCTTGTGGTCCACTATGTCTCCGAGATCTCTTTCTGCTGTGCTCCTAGATAGTCACTTCCCATTTTGTTCGTGTGAAACTGATCGTTCCTCCCTAAGTGGAGCACTTTGCCTTTGTCCTTATTAAACTTCATCTTGTTTACCTCCAGTTTGTCCAGATCATTTCTTCATCCTATTTACCTCCATTTCTCCAGTTTGTCCAGATTATTTGGAAGTCTGACCCTCTTCTCCACACCCTGCAAGGAGGCAGGTCTTTTATGCCTGGGTCTTTCATCAGAGTGTCTGCAAAGATCCGGGTTAGAACGAGGTTGCATGCATCATACCTTGCTGCCTTAGGGAGCAGCCTGTTTTCTCTCTCGCTGTTTTGCCTCGTGTGCCAAGGCACCCAGATGTGTTATGTTGCAACCTTCCTGCAAGAGTATTTTATGCTTTTATCTAATTTCTCAGCATGCATGGCCTGAGGGTCACACAATCAAACATGGGCCTCTACGGTGGAGCTAAGAAACAGTCCACAGCCAGTGGCAAGTCCCAAACCTTCCACTGACACGCGAGGATGACAAAGACACATGGGGGCAAACGCCGTGACACTGGTCTGCAGAGGTGTTTGCTATTGGCCGTGTCCCATTCCCTGTCAGCCTCACTCAGAGGCTCCTGCTGCCTTCTCTCTCGCTCGGACTCACACACGCTGGCCTGGCTTTCATTCTGTCACCATTGGGTGATTAGCCCGACCTCCATTCCAATGCTGCCACACACTCATCGTGGCCTCAAATCCCCTGCTGCTACCTCCTGCCCTGTCTCGGGGAGAGAATTTGACTGTACACAGAACCTTCCAGCAACATCTCACACCACCATGGGTTAGACACCAGCAGGGCAGAAAAACGCTCCGGCCACGAACACAAGAACGGCCATACTGGGTCAGACCAAAGGTCCATCTAGCCCAGTATCCTGTCTGCCAACAGTGGCAAATTCCAGGTGCCTCCACAGGGAGTGAACAGAACAAGTAATTAAGTGATTCCCTTCCAGGTCACCCATTCCCAGCCTCTGACAAACAGGCTAAAGACACCATTCCTGCCCATCCTGGCTTATAAGCATTCCTATCCTCCATGAATGTATCTAGTTCTTTTTTGAACCCTGTTAAAGTCCTGGTCTTTACCACATCCTTTGGCAAGGAGTTCCACAAGTTGTATGTTGCATGAAGTAGTCCTTCCTTTTTGTTTGTTTTAAACCTGCTACCTATTAATTTCATTTGCTGACCCTTTAGTTCTTACGTTATGGGAACAAGTAAATAACTTTTCCTTATTCACTTTCTCCACACCTGTCATGATTTTATAGACTTCTATCATATCCCCACTTAGTCTCCTCTTTTCTAATCTGAAATGTCCCCATCTTTTTAATGTATAAGGCAGCCGTTCCAAACTAGGGATGTAATAGTAGAGTCGATTAACCATAAGCTTATAGGTTAATGCTATAGACTACACCCCCTCCCCGCCAAGTAAATTTTTTAGCAGGCTGGCCAGTAGCATGGCTCAGTCCCAGCTTGCACCGGGTACAGGACCTACCTGCACTGCAGTGCTGCATTTAAAGTGTATTAGGAGCCCTGCGGGCAGGCAGCTCGGCTCAGTTCTGGCTCATGGTGGGTCTGAGAGCTCAGACCCTCCCACCCCTCTGTATCAGAGGCAGCAGCTCAGGCCTCTGTTTTAGACTGGCTCCCCTCACGAACCAGCTCTCTTCTGGCAACCCAGGTTGCTGCCTCTGATACAGAGGCAGCAGCACAGGGTTGCAGAGGCCCCCCAGGAGCAGGGCTGGAGCACACTAGCTGTTGGCCCCATGCCCGGGGACTATAGACTAGCCGAATAACCGATAAGAATTGATGAGGGTACTCGACTATTCAATTAACCGATATTTCACATCCCTGTTCCAAACCCCTAAACATTTTGGTTGCCCTTTTCTGAACCTTTTCCAGTGCCAACAGAGCTTCTTTGAGATGGGGCAGCCGCATCTGTAGACAGGATTCCAGATGTGGGCATGCCAGGGTTTTATTCAGAGGCAATAAATGTCTTCTTCTCTATCCCTTTTTTTTAAAGATGCCCACATTCGATCTGGTTTTTTGACCGCTGCTGCACACTGAGCGGATGTTTTCTCTTTGATACTTTCCACCCAGGACCCCCCACTCTCTTGCATATTCAGACCAGCTCTGCTGGAGGAAGATTTTATTTGCCAGCCTACTGGGAGTTAAGAGGAGGTTCGCAAATGGCAGACGGATGATGATTTTTCCCTAAAATGCACTCCCTGGAGCACCTTCAGTGACAGGCCTGTTCAACAGCAAAAGGAAGGAGACGTGAGCAGGGAAAACTACACCCTCCTTAGTCATCGGAGGCCTGTTCTAGGACTTGCCCGGATTAACAGGGCGTGTCAGCGGAGCCGAGGAAAACAGTCTCCATGGCTGTGTTTTGATTGCTGAGCTGAGCAGCCATATCACATAGCAAATATGAATATGCCCGTGGCTATCAGGGTGTTAGCACATCGGAGCGGGCGGGTCCAGAAGTCGACAGCACGACGGTTGCGTGTAGAAGTGGAAGTTGAGTGTTTAGGTGGCAGGGATGCTGAGGACAGGGATGACGCTGTATAGTCAGTAGTCCCAAGGAGCCTTCTAGGAACCCGGCGTGGTGTCGGCAACTTTCACGTTTTAATCGAGAGTCTGACAGTTTGGTTGTTCCCTTAAAGCGCCACCTCATGGAATCACAGGATGATCGCAGAACATTTGGAAAAAGTTTTTAGCCCTCTCCCCACCCACCCCACTTGCAGAGAAAAGTTTATACACATGATCCCTACATTAAAAAAAAAAAAGAGATGACAAGAAACCCAACCCCCCACATTTGTATTTTGATTGGTAACATTTCAGAACCGTGAAGCCAACCCCAGGACTTTTGGAGCTGGACTCTGGAGTTTGGAACATTCAAAGCTGGCAATATTCAAATTGCTACGTTGCTCGCGACCCAGCCCTCCCATACCTCACCTCCGCCCCAGTGAAAAGAGACTCTGACCAGAACAATCCTCCGCACAGCTGCCCTACCTAGACTCTGCAGCTGTCTCCGTGGCTGCCAGACAAATGGTAGGGGGCTGACCTGTAGCCCCATAGAGACTAACAAAACAAATATATAGGATCATGAGCTTTCATGGGCACAACCCACTTCCTCAGATGAGTGGAGAAAATAAGGGGGAACCTTCCAAAAGTTTGCAGGCACTTCCCTAGTTTGACAGCGGGGAGAACGGCCGCTGAACACTCAGGAAAGCAAAAAAAAAAAAAAAAAAAAAAGCAGATATCTGTCCAGATAAAGTGAAATAAACGAATCTGCCCAATTCTAGCTAATCAGGGAACATCTGGGATGTGAGAGTTAGACTGGAGTCTTTTCCACTCCAGAGGTAACATCATGCACCACAGCCTGGATTTTCTATCACGTCCCCTTGCTTGTGCCTCAGTTTCCACATCTGTAAAACGAGGAAATGGTGCTGGCCTTCCTTTGTAAAGCGTCCTGAGTGAAAAGTCTCTAAGAGAACGGAGTCTTATTTCCCTGAGCATGTTGTTGGGTTAGACGGTAGCCACGCCCAGCGAGCAGCAGCTACGAGAGAGTATTTCATAGGAAGGGAAGGGCCAGGACATGGGCGGTGGGGAGAAAGAGGGCTGTCTGACCTCTGGAAAAGCTGGGGGCAGGTTCCTGTGCATTGAGATGACAGGGCACAGCCTTTCCTTGCACTGGCCCCCCATCCTTTTGCCTTGGGGGAGTCTAACCCAGAAGTGCTTGGTTTTCTGTGGGTTCATATCCTAGAAAATCCCTTACCAGGAAGCTGTCCCCTTGCACCGTGAACTGCAAAGCGTGGGTCCCTCCGCCCCTCGTGCGCCGGCCACGCTCCTTTTTTAAACAGTACAACCCCCAACGGTGGCAGTGGCCAGAGCACGGGGCCAAGCTGAGACCTTGCTTCCCGTCCAGCCCTGGGCAGGGCTTGTCAATTTCAACTGGAAACTCTTCGGGGCTGGGCCCGTCTCTTGTGCCCAGACAGGGCTCAGCCCAGTGAGGTCAGCTGGCGCCGCTAATCGCCACCACACTAGAAATCATACAGCCTAATGCCCTGCTCAGAAAACAAAACAAGGGGCCTATGCTTTGGTCAATAGCCTCTCTCCAGGCTGGCTCGCCACCCCTTAGCCCCTCCTGAGCCTGCAGAATGTCTCATTCCCTCTGCCTTTCCCAGGCTGCAGTCTTACCTGCCTTTGAGTAATGGACCGTTCCTTTGGCTCCCGGGCCCAGAGACCTAGCAAGGCAAACTTCTCACTACCAGGGATGAGTGTGTGTGTGGGGGGGCTTTATTGCCTGCAGCTTGGGGGGGGGGGGGTGTCCCAGGCTGTGCTATTTCTGTAGGCTAGGCAGGTGTCAGTGGACCCAGGAGTGATGCCCCCGGTGTGACATGCCTGCATCCCTCAGTGGTGACATATGCCCACACCCTGACCAGGGAAGGAAAATCATTGTCAAGAATAGAATAAAACAAAACCTGAGAACAGTAAGACACAAATATTCTCCCTGGGCTTCGGATAAAGAAAAAGCGCTGTGATGTCTAGCACCCCTTCCAACGCCCCTGCCCCGCGTAAATCCGACTGGTGTCTGTGCCAGTCCGCTGCGCTGTTCACACACGAACCCCTGTGTCCTGGCTCGTTTGACATCTCTACCGGATATTTGCTCTCAGGGGGACCAAAAAAACAGTCGAGGCAGGAAAGAAATCAGCAGCTAACCCCGAAGCAGCAGGCGCAGGAGCACGAGAGGAAAGGGCAAGAAGAGCCGATGCAACGGGAAGCAACATGAAATGGGAAGCTGTGTTGGAAAGAGGCTTTAGAAAGACGGAGCAAGCGAGGAAGGCGGCACTGTCAGCCACGGAAGCAGGTACCTGAGCTGCAGTTCCTTGCGTCTTCCCTGCTGGGATGCCTCCTTTGGCCACTCTGTGCTCTGTGAACCAGGGCGAGGCGGGGTGTATGCAAGGTCTCAGCCCTGCTGGTGCCTCCCTTTTAACATCGGCTCGCCTACGCTGGGTCAGGCCGGCCACACCTGCCTTCCCCCGTGCGCCACACTGCCAGGTGTATTCTCCTCCCAGCCCAGGTGAGCTGCAAGAGGGAAAGCCCAGAGAGATCAAGGAGGAGCCAAGTACAGCTGGCCAAGGGCCAGCCTCTCTCCACAGCAACCAGTAGGTAGCTGCGTAGGGACAGCTGCAGGGCTGAGCAGCCAGAGCTGGGCATGTGCAGCACCAAGGCCATGCCAGGGCATGGCTGCATGCTCGCCCCCCCTTCCCCCGACCCAGGGACAGAGGCATACCCACTAATGAAAAGCCTTCTCCAGGGGTGGTAAAGCACTGCGAGATCCTCAGAAGAGAAAACCTGTAGCTGGGCAAACTATAAATCACTATTGTAATCAACCGTAAGAGGCCAACGATGCAAACCCCCGGGGAATAATACTGTAATCAAGCCAGCAACCAGCTGGGATGTTACCTCGCTTTCCACATTGCACCCCACAGCAGCTGAGAACGCCCTGGTGACAGTGAGGAAAAAATTCACCTGCCTGCTCCAAAATCCCAAACCCCAAATACCTGAGTTCAGGGGGAATCGCCATTAGAGGTTAGCAGGACAGGACCTATGACACACAGATGTCAGTTCAGATTCTATCCACCTTCAAACATGTAATGCGAATTTCTCCCCTTCAAGCGCCTCAGTGGCAGCTGGATACAGACATACCAGGCTGGGAGACATGGCTGCGCAAGGAGTGTTGCTGTGACCGCTGCAGGCTGCGGTGGGATACCATCTGTGGGAAAGGTCATAAGGCCCTGTGACGGGGTTCACTCTCCACCACAGCACCCCCTGCCATCTGTCCTAGGAATTAGCTCCTTCTGGCCGGCTGGGTGCCTTCCCTTGGGTGCTGTCTCCCCTCTTCCCTCCGGGCCATGGTGTCCTCTTCAGGATACTGCCCTCCGGCAGTGCCCACGTCAGTCTCTGAGCCCCCTTCCAGGGGTTGTTGTTTCTTCAGCGGGCCATGCTTCAGGGCCTGCAGTCTGTGGGTTTGCTTGGCCAGAGCTCCCCTAGCCCTGCCTTGCCTTGCCTCCCCAGCCCTGCCCTAGCTCCAGGGAGCCTCCTACTCCCCCAGCAGCCAGACTCTCCCTGCTCTTCTCCGGGAGCAGCAGCCCATCCTCTTATATAGCTCCCAGCTGGGCCCTGCGGCTTCAGCTGGGGCTAACCTCCCAGGCCCTGCTCCAGGCTGGGGTCTACCCCCAAAGGGCCAGTGCAGGGCAAGCGCCTTGTCACAGGCCCGATTCTGCTCCCATTGCAAGATGGTGATAAAAATGCCTCTGCTGGAGCAAACTGACACAGCTCCGTGGAAATCGCCCGAGGATCTGACGCATTCGCTGCCGTAAACCTGGGCTCTAGCATCGCACCATATCTCCCTGCCGTAGGAAGGCCAGCAGCACCAGGATATGGTGACCTCCCATTGCACGTGTGGAGAATGGACATGGGTGGTAAAGGGACACACCTATTTGTACTTGTGACGGGGGGGGGCGGTCACAGAAGACCCCTTGGGGGTGCTTCCCGAAGTGCCGACCAAGCCACTGACATTTGCCTCCTTGCTCTCTGGGACTTCTCACCACCCGGTTCAGGTTGTCCAGCTCACCTGGTCTCCCCCAGCCAGGCACTAAGCTGAGATCGCTGCCCCATCCCCTCGGAAGAGCAATGCAAACACTGAAACTTGTCTGGTCCAAGGAAAATGCAGTTTTGGGCTCAGCTTCCAGGGATACCACCCCCCAAATGGGATCTGAACCCCAAGTGCATTATGTAGGTAAGCCCCCTTTAGCAATGAACTGGGGGGGAGCAGGGGGGGAAGGACACACTGGTTGCTCCCACAGGTGACAATTATTTCCACTGGGCTTGATAGAAAATAAAAGTGATTTTATTAAGTACAAGCGCTTAATATTTAAATGGCTGCAAGTGAAAACAGCCAGAGCAAAGGGAAAATCCAAATTGAAAACAACAAAAAACGCATCGCTCATTCTAACCCACACTCAAGCTTATTACAAACTCACCCTAAAACGGTTCTTATTCCAACTAAACCAGGGAAGTTCCCTGGGGTCTTGGGTTCATTCTCTTGGGAGTGCCACGCCAGCCAGAGACAAAGACTGGAACACTTTGCCTCTGAAATAGCCTCCCTTTCAGGTGGGAATTCTCTATTTTAAATTCTCCTCTTTCATGGAAAATTACCAGATCAGTCCCTACCAATTAGGGAGGTCACATGACTCCTTAAGACCAACACTGCTAAGACTTAATGATCAAAAGAGGCTGTTTATGCCCAGACATTGAGGGAAACCCCCTTGATGGCTTTCAGTTGCACATTTAAAACCCTAAAGCATTCCACACTCTGTTTGTCAGGGATACTCAACACACCGCCCTGAAATCAGGTAAATCTTGCATTATATTAATATCAGCAGAACTGACTTCAATGGGGCCTGTGTGTTGTGTAGTCTTGCCTTCATCTTTGTATTCATGCCCCTCAGTGTGAAAGAAGCTATTTGCATATATTTGCATATATATTTGCATGTATTTGCAACCACACTTAAGTTGCGGCCCTCGGCATGTGCTGTGAGTACCATTGTGGCCCCCGGGGCTGCCAAAGTTGAGTAGCCCTGCCGTATATATAACTTTATGCCCAAGAATGATACACACACCAAAGTAAGATATACAGATCCGTTACGACTGACAGGTTACACAAGGCATTACGACTGACAGGTTAACGAGGCATTTTGTCCAAAGCACCTTCGAGTTATGCGTACTTGTGTCCTTAAGTCAATTTCATAAAGCACTGGAAGGGGGGGGGAGAGTAACCATCACAGTACTCCCTAGCATGAGCCTCGTAATTCCGTTCTCCCGCTGTTTCGCCAGGCTGTTCTAGGACTGTGAGGCTACCTCTACCTTGCATGATTATTTCGGAATAAGCTATTGCAGAAGAAATATTCTGAAATAGCTTATTTCAAAATAGCACCTCTATGCTACAGGAAAGCCTGGAATTTAGTCCGAGCCAGGATCTCCTGATGTGGACGTGCTACCTTGAAGTAGAGCCCTGAAAACCCTGGGGAGTAATTACTGTGAATGGCCTGGGGGAGGAGCTTTTTGGAAATAGCAGCAGTGGAGCATCCACACGATTGCTATTGTGAAATAGCTATTTCGGAAGCGGTGTTACTCCTCATGGCATGAGGTTTACAAATGCCGAAATAAGCTGCCTGTTATTTTGAAATGATTTCGAAATAACGGGTTAGCTGTGTAGACACTCGCATAGTTATTTCGGAATAACGTCCGTGATTCCGAATTAATGCTGCTGTGTAGCTGGGCCCGTAGACAGTTACACAATTTATACCTTCGGGGAGAGATGTGCAAAGGACAGCTGGGGGCCGACCTAGCACAAGGGGGCCCTTTCTGGTCATTATATTCAGGCCCTACCACAGTGTCAATGTGTTGACAATGGATCGTGTGCGTTGGGAAATCTTCATCTAAACAAATAACTGAACTGTAATTCTGCTTTTCAGCGGCGGATAAGAGTTTTGCGGGGCCCAGGGCAGCACAATTTTGTGCATGCGCGCCGATGCGTACGGGTGCCTGTTGCGTATTCACACCGGCACTGGCGCGGGGCCTATTGAAGTGTGGGGCCCGGGGCAGCTGCCCCGCCTGCCCTGCCCTATATCCGCCGCTGCTGCTCTTGAGATTAAAGGAGGCATCTGTGACCCAGGTATGACTAAGGAGAGACAGAGTTTATTACAATTACTGTTTTATCATTTATCCCTCGAGCCGTCCCTCCTCATTTATCGGCACACATCTTCGTAGCATCGGGGGGGTCTCCCATGTGGCATACCCCTCAACCACCTTGTGCCTGGCTCCTTTGTAAACTTTATAGAACAGATTTGGCCAGCGAGGCTTCCGATTTTTAACGCATGGCTGTCCTGAGGTGCTCTTAACGGACCAAAATCCGTTTCTGCAATCCTTCTTCATGCACAATTCCCTCGGAGTGTGCTGCCACCATGCAGTAAAGTGGAGGAGATCGGCAGTAGCTTTCTCTACCTTATGTGTTTTTGGATAGCTATCAATTTGGGGCCATGGGAGTTTTGCCACCAATTTCAGCGGGACCAGGAATGCTCTTTGAAAGAATAAATCCATTCAGGAAAAGATATCACTGTGTGCAACCCTTTGATTTACCTGGCCTTCTTGCATTGTTCGCAAACTCTTTGAAATCTCCGACTAACAGGATATTCATTTGCTCACAATATAAACTTCCTTCCTTATTGCCCCTTGATCTCTCTTTACAATCTTCCTAGTGTTCCGTTGACCACGCTTCATTGTTTTCCCCCTCCCTTAACGTTCCTGGTAAAGAGTGTTTTCTCAGGGCCTTCACTGGGTGGTAATTTTCTGCACAGCCATTTTCCTCCCCAAAATGGGGAAAGAGTGTATTAGAAAGGAATCACTTGCCAAATTGCATTTTCCTTTCAGGACAAAATCCATCAAAAGCATTGCTGTGCTGCTCAAAAGCCAGGATGTATAACTAGAGGCGGGATATTTATTATTGTTCTTTCCAGGTGCAGCGTGGGGTTCCCAACATCTGACCATGCTGGACATGCACAAAGCAAGAGACGCTCCCTGCCCCAAGAAGCTTATAAAGAAAGTAGCCATCCTGCAACAAAAAAACTTCAAAAACAGACTTCGAAGAATAGTGATAGAAATGTAGCCGTGTTAGTCTGGGGTAGCTGAAACAAAAAACAGGACTATGTAGCACTTTAAAGACTAACAAGATGGTTTATTAGGTGATGAGCTTTCGTGGGCCAGACCCACTTCCTCAGATCAAATAGTGGAAGAAAATTGGCATGACCATATATACCAAAGGATACAATCAAAAAAATGAATATGTATGAAAAGGACAAATCAAATTTCAGAACAGAAGGAGGATGTGGGGGAGGGGGCAGGTAAATGTCTGTGAGCTAATGATATTAGAGGTGATAATTGGGGAAGTGAGTTAATTTCAAAGAGAAACTGCAGAGATACAAGTATCAGAGGGGTAGCCGTGTTAGTCTGGATCTGCAAAAGCGACGAGGAGTCCTGTGGCACCTTATAGACTAACAGATGTATTGGAGCATAAGCTTTCGTGGGCAAAGACCCGCTTTGTCAGATGCACGTGACCCACATGCAGCTGACGAAGCGGGTCTTTGCCCACGAAAGTTTATGCTCCAATACATCTGTTAGTCTATAAGGTGCTACAGGACTCCTTATCACTTTTGCAGAGGTACAGTTCATCTGAAAATTTGACGTTATTAGTTTAGGATTAAACAAAGACTGAATGGCTAGCCAGGCAAAAGCAGTTTTTCCTCTCTTGGGCTACATCTACATTGGCAAGATTTTGTGCAAATACTTTTAACGCAAGAGTTTTTGCGTTAAAATATTTGCGCAAGAAAGCGTCTATACTGCCTCGTGCTTTTGCGCAAGAGATGTGCTTTTGCACAAAAGCATCCGTGCCAGTGTAGACGCTCTTTTGTGCAAGAAAGCACTGATGGCCATTTTAGCCATCAGGCTTTTTTGTGCAAGAAATTCATGTTGCCTGTCTACACTGGCCTCTTGTGCAAGAATACTTGCGCAAGAGGGCTTATTCTTGAGCTGGAGCATCATAGTTCTTGCGCAAGAAACCCTGATTTCTTACATTAGAACATCAGTGTTCTTGCTCAAGAACTCGTGGCCAGTGTAGACAGGCGGCAAGTTTTTGCGCAAAAGCACATGCTTTTGTGCAAAATCTTGCCAATGTAGACACAGCCTTGGTGTTCACACCTCCACATCAGCTGCTAGAAGTGGGCCACATCCTCCCTGACTGAATTGACCTTGTGATCCCTAACCTTACTCTTGACTGGTACTCTTTTGATAAATGCCTGTATATTTACACCTGCCTCTGAAATTTCCACTACATGCATCTGACGAAGTGGGTCTTTCCCTTCGAAAGCTTATGCTCCAATAAATCTGTTAGTCTATAAGGTGCCACAGGACTTCTCATTGTTTATGCAGATTCAGACTAACACGGCTACCCCTCTGATACTTACAAAGAAAGTGTTTCCACCCCCCCCCTTTTACAGAGGGAGCACAGAGACACAGAAGGTGAAGTGACTTGCCCAGGGTCAAACTGGTAGTCTGTGGCGGAGCTGGGAGCTGACCCCCCAGATGCCCAATCATAAGGCTGGCCTTCCTTGAAGATATTTGGCTTTGCAGCCAACAGGGAGGCGCCATATCTGTGAGATGTGCAGGAGTAAAAAGCCCTGGGACTAGCAGAGAGAGAGGAGGGAAGACTTGGATGGCTTGATGATAGGATACGAAGCCTGTAGCCTCTAGGCTACCATGGCAGACGTAGCCCGTTTGTGACCTCAAAGCACTGGCCAGCTGATGGCTCACTGCTGCCAAATCTGCTTTGAGCTGTGCTCCTCAGTCCAGTCCCTCGTGGGTTGGAATGCATGTACCAATATGCTCCAGGCTCTGCAAAGAGTCCAGGCTCGAAACGGACCCTGAACGCCCCACTTGTCCCGAACGGGTGTCCTTCCAGGTGCAGGAATAATGAATATTACCAGGGCGGAGCGGCTTTTGGCCATTCACCCGGGCAGAAGTGCAGGGCTGCGGCCTCTCTCACCTCAGCCCACGGTAAATTCACCTGACAAACAACCAAAACTCGGTGCACAAGCAAGTGGGGGGCCTTCTGCTGTGTCTTATTCATCTGGAACAGCCTTGGGAGGGGTCCGTGCTCTCTATCAGTGTTTCTCAACCAGTGGTATGAGTAGCCTTAGGGGTACTTGAGAGATGTCTGGGGGGTACGTCCACACAACTGAAATGTGGAGAAAACTGAATTTGTGTTTTAAGTTTTACAGCGTTTTATTATTTTTGTATGTTTTACACCCAAAAATGTCATTGCCCGCCCGGCTACGATTAAGTTGTTTAAACAAACGTGTTGCAAGAGTAGGAAAAAAAAAGTGTGTGTCTGAAAACTGTAGGTACTGGGGGTACTTATATTTTTTTGTTTGAAAAAGGGGAACTTTATAAAAAAAGTTTGAGCAACGCTGCTCTAGAGTGATGCAAGCAGTTGTCAGTGGGGTACTGGGCAGCTACTGCTCATGTCACTTTTACAGCCGAATTGAGATCCCGTGTTGCTTGTTGGATGTTGCCCTCGATCTGCAGAGCAGACGTTCCCGACGGAGTGATTTCTCATGCCGTTCCCATCCTGCACAGCATTCAGAGATGGCCTGGAGGGCCCCGCTGCATTAGACAGAGGGCTGTGTGTGGCACCTTTTAAAGTCTCCATGAATTCTGGCCTCAACAAAAGGCAGGTATGATAAGATCCCTCTGAAAAACCACTTTCCAGACAATAGAAGTAGGATCCCTACCAAAGTGCTCTCTAATTCTGTCCATGTACAGAATATATTTTGTTAAATGCGCCAAGACAAGTGCGGATGTGCACCACCAATAGAAACACATGCTGCCGGCAGTGGGAGGACCATGGGTGCTCTGCTAATCAACTGGGCAGCACCTGAATCTCTCCCAGGCAGCCGTCCAAGCACCCAGCTTACAGGGAACAGTGGTCCCCCCCGATTCCTCCGTGGCTTTATCGGGTGACAAGCTGAGGCGCTGGAGGCCAGCAAAGGAGCAACGGTGCAGTGCCTTGGTTGTTTGGGAAAGGGCAGGTTAGCCACAGGGTGAGTGGCCTGGAGGAAGAAAGTGGGGAAAATGCCAGACCAGGACGAGGGCGATGTTATAAATATCCGGTTCCTGGTTCTGGAATCTAACACCATTAATGCACAGGTAACAATACGAGCCTGGCCAACCACAGAGGGATCTTTTAAACCACCACAAACACACGTGGTTAATTCTCCTATGGAACAGTCACGTATATTAACAATGGGAAGCCGGCAAGGGTGTCTTTTGGGCACCCTGTGCCCCGAGGAGGAGGCCCAGCCCAGAGGCATGGGGGGCAAAGAAGGGATAGAAAATAAGACAGAGAATATCTTACTGTCCCTGTATAAAACTACGGTACGCCCACATCTTGAATACCATGTACAGATGTGGTCTCCTCACCTCAAAAAAGATATTTTGGCCTCGGAGAGGGTTCAGAAAAAGGCAACTAAAATGATTAGGGGTTTGGAACGGGTCCCATACGAGGAGAGGTTAAAGCGATGGGGACTTTTCAATTTAGAAAAGAGGAGACTGAGGAGGGATATGATAGAGGTCTATAAAATCATGAGTGGTGTGGAGAGGGCGGATAAAGAAAAGTTATTTATTAATTCCCATAATAGAAGAACTAGAGGACACCAAATGAAATTAATGGGTAGTAGGCTTAAAACTAATAAAAGAAAGTTCTTCTTCACACAGCGTGTAGTCAACCTGTGGAACTCCTTGCCAGAGGAGGCTGTGAAGGCTAGGACTATAACAGAGTTTAAAGAGAAGCTAGATAATGTCATGGAGGTTAGGTCCATAAAAGGCTATTAGCCAGGGGGTAGGAATGGTGTCCCTGGCCTCTGTTTGTCAGAGGCTGGAAAAGGATGGCAGGAGACAAATCGCTTGATCATTGTCTTCGGTCTATCCTCCCCGGGGTAGCTGGTGTTGGCCGCTGTCGGCAGACAGGCTACTGGGCTAGATGGACCTTTGGTCTGACCCAGTACGGCCGTTCTTATGTTCTTATTGCAGGTCCTTGGGAGATGGGCAGCCCCAGAAATAGAAATACTGGGGCACGTAGTAAGGGTTAGGGCAGTGGGCAGAATCTGTTCTTTCCTTCCTCACTCTCGGAAAACTCTCCTGCACTCAACTCCGCAGACTCTGCATAAGACAGGGCCTTTCTGTCTCTCCCTCCCGTCTCTGTGTCTCAAGCTCCGCTGCCCCGACCCAAACCGAACTTGTCTCACACAGTACTGACCGGGCGGGTAGGGGGGTCACTTTATAAAAGCAAAGTCTGAATCTAGCAAGTGGGAGACATAAGAGAGCTCAGCATGCTTCACGGAGCTGAAAGACCTGGGATGGTGAAAACCGCTTAAGCCCTGTGCGTCGTGACATAGCTCAGTCTCCACCCCCACCCCCTAGCTCCCGGCCGCGGGCTGTAGCAATCCTCGCCAAGCCCCAGTAAAATAAGAAGCAGCGAAGTGGCAGCCGGCCCAAACATCAAAGTGACTCACAGGAAGTTCGACGAGGCAGCTAAGCGGAGCTGGAAACAAACGAAAGCTGTGTGGGATCGCAATACATCAGAAAGAAAAACTCCCCTCTGAAACCCACCCAAAGGGCAGTCTGCTGAGCAGCAGGACCGGCCTCTCCCAGGAGGAGAAAGGCTGCGTAGGCTGGTGTGAAAGCCTGTTTCCTATAAACTCCTGACGCTGTATTAACCGGGCCCTGCTGTAAGGAGTGGGGCAGGAAACCGGGGTTCTGTTCCGGAGCTGCCCTGCATGGGAATCCACTCCCCCTTGTGCTCCTTGACTGTCTGGTCTGTGTCAACTGCAGGCTCTTTGGGGCAGGGACTGTCCTTACTTTGTGTGCATGTAGCACCCAGCCGATGGTGCCCTGCTTGTGGGTGGAGACTTTCACTGCTACTGCGACATGCTAAGCAGGGTTGGAAAGATTCCCATTAACAGCAACAGCCTTTGGTACAGGCTCAGATATCCGACCAAACACTGAAGCACTAGACCCATGGAAATTCTGATGAGTTGCAAAAAGCTCCCGGGAACCCCAAAAAATCGCAGCTCCCCCCGACCGCCCCAACTCAGATGGCATCAGAGTGCAGAGTCATGGCCTCCTTGACTGCTAGGGTCAGCTCCTGGCCTAATGACCCACCAAGATGCCAGCCCCATAACAAACAGGATGGCATCTGTGGGGTACCTGGCCAGTGTTTCCTATATGCTGGGCGCTTGGGGGGCTGCTCAGGAGAGACTCCAGCACTGCCCATCAGACTAGCAGAGCACCCCCAGCTAGGTTTGTTTCTATTGGGTGGTGCACATCTGCAGATGCCTCAGTGCATATACAATTTTATTCCACACATGGATGGAAAAGGTTAGCGGGAACACTGCACAGCTCACTGGACTCTGCATGTTTCTCCTCAGACCTGCTTGTGCCACTGGCCCTTGTTAGCAGGACTGTCACTGGTCTGCAGACTTCTCAGCGATCTGCCTTTGAGTGGACACACCCCAAACCCGGGCATCGAGGTCAGCTGAGTCAAGAGGGAATCCAGGCACTTTGTTACGAGCCCAGCAAAGCGGGATGAACAATTCTGCAACCCCCTTTTATTTCAGACAAAAGGGGGAGGCGTCCCAAAGGAAGCCCGACACTGGGAGGGAGAAAAGGGCCAAACCCGGCTCTAGGGCAAAACTTCCTTTGAATTCGGAGGGGGGGGGGGGCAGGACTGGGCTCATACTGTAGGGGAAACCTGCAGAGTTATTCCTGTACCACCAGCTACAGCCCCTCAGAGCGTCACGGCCTCCCAGCCCAAAAGGCCCTGGCCCCCCGGCTGCAGCAGAAGTTCTGCGTGTTGCTAACTCTCCTCTGACCCTGGGTGCTCCTGGCATGGCTGGTTCCTGCAGCCTGCTAGTTTACAGCCCAGACTGAAGGACTTTGGCCTGCCTGCACCTTTTCCTCAGAACTCATTGCCCCAGTGTTGCTGGAGGCGTTTGCTGGACTCCTCAAGATGCTGATACAGCGCCGGGGGCTTACTCCAGCCCTGGCCTGTTTTCTTGCACAGAGAGCACGGCTCTGCGGGCCCGAGGTCTGCCCGAGTCTCTGGAAATGGGGAAGCCCGGTGTGCGCTCGGTGACTGGTTATGAGCCCATCCGGAGTCTGGTTCGTCACCTGGGACGCCGGGTGAAGCGCTGAGAAAGGCACACGGCCCTCCGGGGTGCTGGGATGTTGATCCTTTTCGCCGCGGGGAACCTTTGGGGCTCAGGGGCTGCTGACCCACAGCAGGGGCCGCACACAAGTGAGAAGGAAAAACAACCCCAACTGAGAAGCAGAAAGACGCTCCCCACATTGTCCTGACACACCAGAGCTGGGGAAGGGGGGGCGGAGCTGGCTAGTAGATTTTGTGGGGCTCTCTGTACTCTGGGGTGGGGCCAAAATGAGGGGTTCAATGTGTGGAAGGGGGCTACTGTGAAACAGCCTTGGGGTTCGGGGTCTGGGTGGGAGGGAAGGTGCAAGAGCAGTATAGGGGTGCAGGGTCTGGGTGGGAGGGAGGCCTCAGGGCTGGAGCAACACCCCGGCTCCCTGATGCGGGGTAGGGAGCCCTGAGGGCCAGATTAGGCAAGCCAGGGGCTGGATCTGGCCCCTGGGCTGTAAGTTCCCCACCCCCGCTTTAAATGAAACTGCTTGAATTTGTCGGTCATGAAAGTTAGAACTCACAGACATGCTCTTGAGGCTGGCCTTGCAGTGTCCTTCCACCTCTGCCCATGCACTCCGGTCCTGGTCTGCAACTCCCTTACTCCGCTATTCCTCCAGCCCTGGGATCCCCACCCCGCTGGGAGCCCCTGCAGCCCTGGCTTGCAGCTCCCAGCCCTTCCAGTCTTGGGGTCTGGATTGCAGCCTGCTGCTGCACCTTCATCCTGCTCCGTCAACCCTGCCGTTCCACCCACCGCGGACTCTGCAAACATTGCGGTTCTCACAGCTCCTAAGCAATGTCCCCTCTAATTTTTCCATCCATGTACGGAATAAATTTTGTGTGGTGCACGAAAGCATGTGTGGATGTGCACCACCAGTAGAAACACAGGCTGCCGGCTGTGGGCGCTTTGCTAACCCACTGGGCAGCATTTCAGTGTCTCCGGGGTGGCCACCCAGGTGCTCAGCTTACAGGAGACACTGGTCCTAGGCAGAACCCTCCCTCCCCCAGCAGCTTCTGGTTTTCGTTGAGCTAGATTTGAATGGGCTGACGGGGGCCTGCTCCTCCGGTTCATAGGCCACGGGAGTACAGCAGGGCAGACCCGGAGGCCACCCAGTTTGAGACAGGCCTGTGGAGACAATGGGGTTGCCCCAGGGGCGTGTTCGGTTGGTAGCCTCATGCTAGAACCACGCGGGAGTGAAAGGCAGCGCGTCCCTGGCTCCTGAGGCACGGGCTCTCCCCACCCTGCGGGTTCTCCAAAGCCGCCCCACGTGAGCGTCCCTCAGGTGAGTCACCTCTTCTTGGAACCCGGCTGCCGAGCATGTTTACTCAGAGCCGCGACTTCCCCCCAGGCGCCGTGAATCAGCCGCCCGCCGCTGAACAGAGGCCTTTGTGTGCGCCCTGCGCGCGGACGGAGGCAAGAAGCCTGTGGCGAGCGGCAGGCCGCTCGCATCCGCTTCCAGGGAACGGCCCCAGGCCCCGGCTCAGACAGGCCGCAAGGAGCCTGCTGAGGGACGGTCTCGGGAGCCTCCGCCCCCGCCCAGCACACACGGTCTGAGCTCAGGCTGCCGGGGCTGCCACATGGGGACAGGCGGGTCTGCGTAGGAGGCGCGCGGGGGCCCGAGACAGACACCCCGTACCAGACGCCCCTGTACCAGACGCCCCTGTACCAGACGCCCCTGTACCAGACGCCCCGTACCAGACGCCCCTGTATCAGACGCCCCGTACCAGACGCCCCTGTATCAGACGCCCCGTACCAGACACCCCTGTATCAGACGCCCCGTACCAGACGCCCCGTACCAGACACCCCCGTACCAGACACCCCTGTATCAGACACCCCTGTACCAGATGCCCCTGTATCAGACGCCCGAGGCTGAGCTAACGTAGGGAGCATAAAGCAAAGTGACTTGTGAGCCAGAGGCAAGCCCTGCTCACAGGACCTGCCAGGCATCACAGGCACAGACACAAGGGCGGTACCCGAACCCCTGGGCACCAGCCCACTCCCCAGGGCTCACAGGAACGCCCTGACCCACCCTAGATGAGGCCTGGAGGGCGGCGGGATGGATACAGCTGTTTTGAGCCAAGCAGCACATACAGCGTAACGGGTGGCTCCTAGCATGGGCGACGGTTGGGTGCTATAGGCAAGGGAAGGCGCTGCCTTCCCAACCTGCCTCACTCGGCTCTGCCCGTGCTCCACAGGGGTCCCCCAGGTCCCCTCCCCCAGCCTGCTGTTGTGATGCTGGAGATGGGGACGGGCAGACTCGGGGCCTGTCCTCCTGGTGCTGGGACCGCTCTGGCTGTCCAGTGCTGGGGCTGGTGGCTCGGCTGCAGGAGGGAATGGGGGAAACTTGCCGGTCAGGGGCAGAGGGCAGCGTGACCCCAGTCTCCCTGTGCCATGCCTGCTGGCTGGCTCTCCGGAGCTGTGTGGCCTGCCAGCTCTCTGGGGTCAGCGGAGGATGGGGGAGCTATTTTGGGGCAGGAAGGGGGCGAGGACCAGCAGCCATATGGGGGGATGGACTGGGCAGGGACCAGCAGAAGCTACAGCGCAGGGGGGTGGGTGGGCGTGGAAGGGCGAGGTGGGGGGTTGTCTCCCCATGCCATGGGCTCACCCACCCCCAATGGCTCCTAGGTGCGTCGGGAATGATGTATCTGGGTGTAAAGACGGCTCTCAGAGGGAGTGTCTTTGGGAAGTCCCCCCGTCACGGAGCCGGTCCATTGCAACAGGCACACGTGTCAGAGTCCCGGCAGCCACGGAGACAGGGCGCCAGGATGGGGCCGAGCTTTGCGAACGGACCAGGTGCCTTTGCTCTGGACCGAGTCGGTGGTTCTCCTAGGCTGTTCAAGCGGCGCCTGTTGTTCAGGCTGTCTGGCCAGGGTCAGGATGCCACAGAATGCCCATCGCCATCCGACACCCGGAGGCGGTTACCGTGCGGAGCGGGTCACGAGCCGGGTTGCCAGGCCTGTCTCCACACGGTGCGGTGAACCCAGCAGCCGCCTGTTGGTAGTGAACGGCTGTCACTGCTGGAGCAGTGCGGCTGGGTGCTCTCCGGAGGTGGGTCAGTTCCCAGACCCGGGTGCTTGCTCATTCCAGCTCTCTGCATCCCCCGCTGGCTGGCACAATCCGGAACAGCCCAGACTGGGAATCCTGCGGGTGAGCAAGGATACATCAAGGAGCTGAGCACCCTCGGGGTGAGGGGACCCTGGGGAGCTGAGCGCCAAGCCAAGCCGGGCTAGCCCATGGGAGACCTCCAAAGAACACCTGGGTGACGCAGGCAGTGGGGTCAATGCAGGCACCAAGATGCTGATTCTCAGAGAAGGCGTAGGACAACCCAGACTTCTGCTAGCCAGTAACAATAAGAACATACGAACATAGGAACGGCCATATTGGGTCAGACCAAAAGTCCATCTAGCCCAGTATCCTGTCCACCGACTGTGGCCAATGCCAGATGCCCCAGAGGGAGGGAACCCAATTGGTAATTTTCACGTGATCCCTCCCCTGTCACCCATTTCCAGACAAACTGAGGCTCAGGACACCATTCCTACCCATCCTGGCTAATAGCCATTGATAGACCTAACCTCCATGAATCTATCTAGCTCTTTTTTGAACCCTGTTAAAGTCCTAGACTTCACCACATCCTCTGGCAAGGAGTTCCCCAGGTTGACTGTGCGCTGAGTGAAGAAAAACTTCCTTTTGTTTGTTTTAAACCTGCTGCCTACTAATTTTATTTAGTTCTTACATTGTGGGAATAAGTAAATAACTTTTCCTTATTCAGCAATCCCACAGCACTTTCACCAGGGGAGGGACATAAACACCAGGCCAAATTCTCACTCCGGCAGGGACTTTGCTTCCTTCCATTCAAAATGGAGCCGGTATTGCTCCTCGTTTCCTGGCAGAGTAGATCTGAGTACGGCAGGACGGATGCACCAGCCCAGCGGGGAAGCTCAGAGTCCCACTGCAGAGTCGGATCCTCGAAACTTGGACACTGTCCCCACAGACCCAGGTATACCCAGCCCCTGTGAAATCGCCGAGTTTCACCATTCACTTCACTGGGAGGTTGGTGCAGAACCTCAGGCCCCGTCATCCCACCCCCGAGGTGGCTGCACTGCAGTGGGAAGTGAAACGTTCCCTGCAGAGTTAGTAAAACACCCTGGGGTCATAGGAACAGAACATAAAAATGTCCAGACTGGGTCAGACCAAACGTCCATCTAGCCCAGTGTCCTGTCTGCCCACAGTGGCCAATGTCAGGTGCCCCAGAGGGAGTGAACAGAACAGGGAATCAAGTGATCCCTCCCCGTCATAGAATCATAGAATACTAGGACTGGAAGGGACCTCGAGAGGTCATCGAGTCCAGCCCCCTGCCCTCATGACAGAGGCTACGGACACTATTCCTAACCATCCTGGCTAATAAGCATTGATGGACCTAACCTCCATTCATTTATCTAGTTCTTTTTTTAACCTTATTAAAGTTCTGGTCTTCACAACATCCTCTGGCAAGGAGTTCCACGGGTTGACTGTGAGTGGCGTGAAGAAAGACTTCCTTCTGTTTGTTTTAAACCTGCCACCTAGTAGTTTCATTTGGTGACCCTTAGTTCTTATATTATGGGAACAAGTCAATAACTTTTCCTTATTCACTTTCTCTGTACCCGTCATAATCTTTCAGGATGAAAAGCCTTCTCGATATCGTGCCCGTCCTTACAGGAAAAGAGCCCCTCCAGAGCAAAGGGAGGGACAAAAGCAAGGGTTCCTTTCACCTTCCCATCCGCTCCTTTAAGCCCAGCATTGGGAAAAGCAGCATTTCAGTTTGAAAGCAACGCATTCGGGGCTGGCGCTGGCAGGCACATGACTGATTGCAGGGTGGATTCAGCACTTCCAAGGTAAACCAGTCATTATTTATGCCCGGGCCTGAATCATTGCTTTCTCAAGTACCAACAGAATCTAGGGCCTCATGCGGGGCTTGGGGGCACGCCGCTCTACCGTCAGACAAGCACATTCCTCGCATACTCCCCCAGTGAGCCACGGAACCGGAGAGCAGAGGAATGGTTAATAAAGCTGCCGACGAGGAGAACAAGACGTCACTAATTCAGGACTCTCCCAGATGCATGTGGGATGATCAACCCTGGCAGGTACTTTGGTATGACGCCACTGACGGCTCAAAGAACGTGGGAGTCCCCCCAAAGTTTCAGTGCAGCCAAATGGCCTGAGCACATGCCTGCGACAGGCGTGTGCAGCACACGTGTGTGTGTGTGTGTGTGTGTGTGTGTGTACAGGCGGCATCTGCAATGTGCACACCTGGTGTGCAGGCCCAGACGTATGGGAAGGCCGTAAATGGAAATCGTTTTGTAAATGGTGGTTTTAGTAAAATTGGAATTGTTAAGAGGTATGTGAGGGTATGTCTACACTACCCTCCTAGTTCGAACTAGGAGGGTAATGTATGCATACCGCACTTGCTAATGAAGCCCGGGATTTGAATTTCCCGGGCTTCATTAGCATAAGCGGGGAGCCGCCATTTTTAAATCCCCGCTGCTTCGAACCCCGTGTAGCGCGGCTACACGGGGCTCGAACTAGGTAGTTCGGACTAGGGTGCCTATTCCGAACTACCGGTACACCTCGTTTCACGAGGAGTACCGGTAGTTCGGAATAGGACCCTAGTCCGAACTACCTAGTTCGAGCCCCGTGTAGCCGCGCTACACGGGGTTCGAAGCAGCGGGGATTTAAAAATGGCGGCTCCCCGCTTATGCTAATGAAGCCCGGGAAATTCAAATCCCGGGCTTCATTAGCAAGTGCGGTATGCATACATTACCCCGCTAGTTCGAACTAGCGGGGTAGTGTAGACATACCCTGAAGGACTTGGGGGAGGGTGTTGCAGGAGGACGGAAAAACACCGGTTGGATCTTTAGACCCCTTTTAGAATCTTTAGGGACATTTTGCATACTCTAAGGCCATGTCTACACTGCCAGCTTTTGCCAGCAGAGAGTATGCTAATGAAGCGCTCATTAGCAACTTCTCATGCTTCATTTGCATAATCTCTGCCCGAGGCTTTTTTGCTCAAGAGGTTTTTGCACAAAAACTAGCAGCGTAGATGGATCCGTTTTGCGCAAAAATCCCCCTTTTGCGCAAGATCTGTATGCCTCCTTTTTTGAGACATGAGGATCTTCCGCCAAAGGGTTTTTTTTGCGCAAAACGGATCCATCTACACTGCTAGTTTTTGTGCAAAACCCTCTTGCGCAAAAAGCCTCAGGCAGAAATTATACAAATGAAGCATGAGAAGTTGCTAATGAGTGCTTCATTAGCATACTCTCTGCCGCGTGTAGACATAGCCTTACTAAATTTGCATAATCAGTCGAATCTCTTGCATGGAGGTGTCCAATGGAACGCAGAGGGTGGAGCCAGGCTGTTTAATTCCCGCCGGAGTGGAGAACGGGGAGGAAAGGTAGAATTTGGCCTTATTTCTCTGAACTCCCCTGAGGCAGAAGCAGCTCTGCATTCCTGGAGGCATCCCAAGAGGAGACAGAGGGGGGTGGTGGGTCATGGACAGGAGCTCCCACCAGGCAAACTGTGCTCTGGCTCTGAGCTGCAGTGCTGATCGGAGCTGCTTCCTGCTGGGAGAGCCCTGCCAGGCCTCCCGGTCCAGCCGGCCTGGCGGAAAACGTGAAGGCAACGCTGCAGAAGACACGTCTCCACCGGGGGCGTTACAACGAGCATTCGCACAGCGCATGGAGCAGCTGCCCAGACGGACCCCGAATGCTGCAATAACAGGAAAGGGGCAGCAGGAAGAAGCTGCGACCCAATAACAAAGGTCTTACAGCTGCCCTGGACTGGGATAGGCCCACTGGATGCTCTGGGCCTTGGTCCCTTCCATCCATCTTGCATAGTGCCCCCCCCGACACACCCACACACGCCATCACTGGAGTTTCTGAGCACCTCCAGACGTGGGAACGCATTGACCCGGCCAGGCAGGGCGGCGTCCCCATCTCACAGGGAAGGATCCGGGAGAGAGACTGAAATGCCGATTTTTACCGGTATTTGGGCACCACAAAGCCAACCTGACCGAGGAGCGTCCATGTCGTTTTCAGACGGGATTTAGACACGTAGGGGCCACGGTCACAAGGTCTGAACAGCATTACAAGTCTGGGGCTCAGTCCATGACCCCACTCTAGCTTGTAGCAGAGACAGAAAGGTGGGTCTCTAGAGAACGCAGCTACTGCTCTAACCATTGGACCATCCATCCTTTGGAGGCATCTTCACTATCAGCCTAAGCCAGCCCCCTCTGAAGTCCCTAGGAATGGCTCCCCCAGCCAGGAATGGCTCTCCCATTGCCTCTCAGACTGGAAATAACACTTAACGGTTTTAACAGGGAGGGTAATTAGCCAGCGGGACAATTCACCAAGGGTCTTGGTGGCGTCTCCGGGACTGGCAGTTTTTAGATCTGAATGGGATGCTTGTTCTGAAAGCTCGGTGCTAGGAATCCTTGTGGGTGAAGTTCTCCAGCTGCAGACATCCAGGCATCTACACTGGGGGCGTGGACATGAGCACAACGGTCCATGTGGACCTTGGGACATGGCGGCCCGGAACGGTAAAAGGCCAGGCGGTTGTTCCGGGAACCAGGTGTTTTTCTGGTGAGGGCGGAACAGGAATAATCCACTTCTGCATGCACTTTTCCTCTCCTGTCCTTGCAGCCTGCACTGGTTGCCAGGTCCCAGCACTGCTGAGCGGGAAGTAACTCTGGAGGGGAAGCTGCGCCCAAGTTTGCTCAGCAAAACGGCCGGATGGTGGGAGGCATTCCAGGCCACAGCCAAGTGTGTTAATTACCGTTGGCACTGGTGATAAGGAGAAGCAGGGAAGGAGGGGGAGCTGGAGGTGGAAGGGGAGAGGCAGGCTCATAAGGTGCTGGGAGGTGATGGATGGGTGAGGAGGCAGAGGATCAAGAAGAAAGAGGCAGGTGAGATCCTAAATACATAGAATTGTGGGACTTGATAGGTCAGCTAGCCCACGCCCCTGCTCTGAGGCATGATTGGTGTTGTCTAGACCAGTGTTTCTCAACCAGTGGTACGACCACCCTTAGGAGTACTCGAGAGACATCTGGGGGGTACGTCCACACAACTGAAATTTGGGGAAAACTGAATTGTTGTTTTAAGTTTTAACAGCACTGTATTATTTTTGTACTTTTTACACGCAAAAATGTCATTGCCTGCCCGGCTACAATTAAGTTGTTTAAACAAATGTGTTGCAATGGTAGAAAAAAAAATGGTGTGTCTAAAAACTGTAGGTATTGGGGGTGCTTTTTTTTTTTTTTTTTTTTGAAAAGGGGTACTTTATAAAAATAGGTTGAGAAACACTGGTCTAGACCACCCCGGCAGGTGTTTGCCCAGCCTGTCGTTAAAAACCTCCAGTGATGAGATTTCACAATCTCCCAAGGTCATTTGTTATCGTGTTTAACTCCCCCACAAGCTGACTCTCCCTGGCTGCTATGTAAGCCCCTGGCTTCTTGTTTTGGCATGGGAGGTTACAGAGAACAATTTATCACCTTTCTCTTTACAATAACCTTTTAAGAGCTTAAAGACTTATTGTGTCCCTCCGCAGTCATCTCTTCTCCAACCGAAACAAACCATTTTTTTTCACACTTTCCTTAGAGGTCATGTTTCCTGGACCTTTAATCATTTTTGCTGCTCTGCCTTGGACCTTCTCCAGTTTCTCATCTTTCCTGAAACGCGGTGCCCAGAACTGGACACAATACTCCAGCTGAGGCCCAATCTGTGCAGAGTAGAGTGAAATTACTTCTCATGTCTTGCTTACATCATTCCTGCTAATACATCCCAGAATGATGCTCACTCATCCCCGCCCCCCAACGGTATTACTTTGTTAACTCATTTACCTTGGGTATGTCTACACAGCAGCGTTATTTTGGAAGAACTGATGTTATTCTGAAATAACAAAGAGCATGTCTACACTGCAAGCCTTTGTTTCAAAATAATGTCGAGCTGGAGGACTTCTTACTCTGACTCATGGTAACCCTCGTTTCATGAAGAGTAAGGGAAGTTGGAGGAAGAGTGTTCTTCCTTCAACTTCCTGCTGTGTAGACAGCGCCAAAAGCCGAGTTAAGCTATTTTGACTTCAGCCATGCAACTGACGTAGCTGACGTCGCCTAGCTCGATTCCACTTTAGCTCAGCTGTGTAGATGTACCCCTTGTGACCAATCACAACGCCGGATCCTATTCTGCAGTATTCCTCCCTAGACAGTCATTTCCCATTTTGCAGTTGTGCAAACAATTATTCCTTCCTCAGTGTTGTGCTTTGCATTTGTCCTTATTGAATTTTATCCTATTTATTTCAAACCATTTCTACAGTTCGTTCAGATCATTCTGAGTTCTAACCCTGTCTGCCCAAGTGCTTGCAACCCCTCCAGGTTGGAACTGTCTGCAGCTTTTGTAAGTGTCCTCTCTCTGCCATTATCCAAATCATTTACAAAAATGTTAAATACAACCAGACTGACAAACAGATCCCTGCAGGACCTCTCGTGGTATGACTCAATATCCATTGATTGCTATTCCCTGAGGATGGCTTTCCAACCAGGTGTGCACTCACCTTATTGTAGCTTGTCTAGGCTGTATTTCCCTAGTTGCTTTTGAGAAGATCACCTGAGACTGTACCAAAGACTTTGCTAAAGTAGAGCTATATCACTTCTACCCCCTCTCTCCACAAAGTTTGTTATCTGTCAAAGAAGAACATTAGGTTGATTTGACCTTATTTGCTCTTGACAAATCCATGTTGACCGTCACTTATCTGATCTTATCAACTTATTGTGTTCTAGGCGCTTACAAACTGATTGCTGGATTATTTGCTCCATTAGCCTTCCAGGTACTGAAGTTAAAATTTCCCCAGGTTGTCCTTATTCCCTTTTCTATAGCTACGGGTGCAGCTACACTGCCACTTTTTTCGATTCTTTTGTTGGAAGAGGCTTTTCTGACATTTGGCCCATCTAGACTGGACCAAACGACGGAAAAAAACCCTCTTTCCGAAAGCCCCCTTATTCCTCGTGGAACAAGAAGAGCGCGTTTGCTCTTCCACAAAAAAAAGCAGAAGAGCAAGTGTGTTCCCTGGATGCAAAACAGTTCTTCAGGGATACCTCTGGAAAACTGTGCAATGTAGCCGTACCCTAGATAATATATTTGCTCTTTTCCAGTCCTCTGGCATCTCTCCTCTCCTCCAAGTTCTCAACCATCATTCCTAGTGCCTCAGAAATCTCTTCAGCTGGTTGCTTAAATGTTCTAGGATGTATTTCATCAGGCCCTGCTGACTTGAAGACAAGTAATTCTTAACTTGCTCTTTCCCTATTGGGCTCCTACCCCATCAGATCACTGCTCACCTTCTCAGTGAAAAGAGAAACAAAACAGGCATTTGACACTTTGGCCATATCGTGAGCCTAGCTTCTGACAAATGAAAGCGAGGGACACCATTCCTACCTAATAGACATTGTTGGACCTATCTTCTGTGAATTTATCTAACTCTATTTTGAATCATGTTATAGTCTTGGCTTCATGACATCCTGTGGCGAGGAGTTCCCCAGGTTGACTGTGCATTGTGAACAAGCTCCCCTTATGCCCTGAGGCGGGGTCTCTCCAGGAGCAGGGTTGAAGTAGAATTGTGGGGAGGCCGGTGCATATGGGAAGCTTGTCTGGCTGCTGTCCATATTCTAACTCCATGGTATCCAACCAGTTCTGTGGCTGCTATGGTGAACTAGCCACACTCAACCAGCCAAATAGCCACAGCTGAGTAGTGGCTAGTGTGTTGGACATGACTGTTCTAGCTGTTCTCTTGGCCACACTGGACAGTCTCTACTACAAAGGATAAATGGACACATATTGAACATCAGAAATGGTAACACACATAAACCTATAGGGGAACATTTTCACCTGCCGGGGCACTCAGTCATGGATGTAAAAGTAGCCAGTCTTCTACAAAGGAATTTCACCACCCAATCACAGAGAGAGTCTGCAGAGCTGGAATTCATCTACAGATTTGACACTGCTACCCTGGGCTTGAACAAAGACATTAACTGGTTGGCACATTACAAAGCCAATTTCTCCTGCCTTTAATAGCTGCATTTCCTCATCAAAAGCTATGAACAGGACACATCCGCCCACTTCAGTAGCCTCATTAACATGGGTCCTACAATTGACAGGTACTTCTGCTGGTCTGTATCTCTTGGTTTCTGTTATTTCCACTCCAGTTCATCTGAGGAAGTGGATTTTACCCACGAAAGTGCGTGATTCTATCTATTTTAATTAGTCTCAAAGGTGCCACAGGACCACGTGTCATTCTTAAAGTTACAGATGAACTTGGCGGCCCCTCTGCCATATTCTGCTCTGTGGATAAACAGAGCCCTCAGCCCTCCTGTTGCCAAGCCAGCACCTTTCAGTCACCCTAAATGCGCAAAACGGGAGCTGGCAGTGATCCTGCCTTGGCAAGAGAAAGAACAGCTCGGCACTTGCACTTCCTCAGCCCTTCCCTGGGGCCATGGCTCCAGGGTCAGCAAATTACAACAGAGCGAGATGTGCAACCCCAGCGGACTGAAACGGCACAGCCCCTCCAGAAAGTCTGGCAGGAGAGCCGCTGGGCACCCAAACCCTCTGCCCCTTCAGCATGCAGAGTCTGCCAAAGCCTTTCCTAAAGCGGGCACCTTATGCCTCTTTTCCGCAGAGACGACCCGTCAGAAAGGGATCTTGGCAGCCAAGGGTGGACTCGGCCCGTGTGTCAAACTTGACACGATGGCCTTTTAAGTTGTCATCCCGCCAGAAGGAATGTCCAGGCCTTTTTCTCATGACATCGACCAAACGTGGCATGGGAAAGAGAAGGTGCTTAGCGTTCATGAGGACAAGATGAGCGGACTTCTGGTTTTGTTTGTTTCCCTCGTAGCGAAGTCGCTTGGGAACTCTCTCTCTGACCCCCTTACTCTTTTGTCCCATAAGAACAGCCAGACTGGGTCAGACCAATAGACCATCTAACCCGGTATCCTGTCTTCCGACAGCGGCCCATGCCAAGTCCTTCCGAGAGAGTGAAGAGAACAGGCAATCCACTCGCAGCTTCTCCGGTCAGAGGCTCAGGAATATACAGAGCATGGGGCTCCATCCTTGGCAAATAGCCATCGATGGACCTATTCTCCAAGAACTTTCTAATTCTTTTTTGACCTCAGTTACACTTTTGGCCTTCACAACATCCTCTAGCGAGGAGTTCCACAGGCTGACAGCACTGTGTGAAAAATATGTCCTTATGTTTGTTTTAAGCCTGCTGCTATTCATTTCATTGGGTGGCCCCTGACTCTTGTGTTACGTGAAGGGGTAAATAACACTTCCCTACTCACTTTCTTCACACCAGCAATGATTTTATAGACCGCTATCATAGCCCTCCTTAGTTGTCCCTTTTGCAAATAAAACATAATTTGTTGGGGGAAAAGTCAACATGGTTTCTGTAAGGGGAAATCATGCCTCACTAATCTAGAATTCTTTGAGGGCATCAATAAGCATGTGGAAAAGGGGGGAATCCAGTGGATATAGTGTCCTTAGATTTCCAGAAAGCCATTGACAAGGGCCATCACGAAAATCTCTTAAGTAAAGTAAGTTATGAGATAAGAGGGAAGGTCCTTTAATGGATTAACTGGTTAAAAGACAGGAAACAAAGAGTAGGAATAAATGGAAAGAGGTAACTAGTGGTGTCCTGCAGGGGTCCATACTGGGACCAGTCCTATTCGACATATTCATAAATGGTCTGGAGAAAGGAGTAAACCGTGAAGTGGTAAAATTTGCAGATGATACAAAACTACTCAAGATAGTTTTAACCAAAGTAAACTGTGAAAAGCTTCAAAAGGGTCTCACACAACTCAGGCAAGAAAATGACAAATGAATTTTAGTGTTGATTAATGCAAAGAGATGCACATTGGAAAACATAATCCCAAGTATAGGGATAAAATGTTGGGGACTAAATTAGCTGTTCCTACTTAAAGAGATCGTGGAGTCATTGTGGACAGTTCTCTGAAAACATCCACTCAGTGTGCAGTGGCAGTCAAAAAAACCCAAACAGAATGTTAGAAATTACTTTAAAAAAAGATAGAGAAGACAGAGAATATCGTATTGCCTCTATATAAATTAATGGTACGCCCACATCTTGAATTCTGTGTGCAGACATGGGTGCGTCACCTCAAAAAATAACTTGGCATTGGAAAAAGTTCAGAAAAGGGCAACAAAAATGATTATATGTTTGTAACTGCTGCCATATGGGGAGAGATTAATATGGCTGGGACTTTTGAGCTTAGAATGGAGGGGACTGAAGGGGGATAGGATAGAGGTCTATAAAATCATGACCGGTATGGAGAAAGTAAATACGGAAAAGTTATTTACTTGCTCCCCTAATACAAGAACTAGGGCTCACCAAATGAAATTAGTAGATAGCAGATTTAAAACAAAAAAAGGACATATTTCTTCACACGAGGCACAGTCAACCTGTGGAACTCCTTGCCATAGGAGGTTGTGAAGGCCAGGACTTTAACAGGGTTCAAAAAAGAACTAGATAAATTCATGGAACATAGGGCCATCAGTGTCTATTAGCCAACCTCATAGTAATGGTGTTCCTAGCCTCTATTTGTCAGGGGCAGGGAATGGGTAACAGGGGATAGATCACTTGATGATTTCCTATTCTATCATTTCCTCCGGGGCATCTGGCTTTGGCCACTGTCGGAAGGCAGGACACTGGCTAGATGGACCTTTGGTCTGACCCAGTGTAGTCATTCTTAGGTTCTTAACAGTCCTGCTCTTTTATATCATCTGGAAGCTGTTCCATATCTGTAAGCAGTTTTGGTGCCCTTCTGTTTTTTAAGACGGTATTACCAGAACGGCACACAGTAATTCAAGGCCTCTGGGCCAGCCTACAACTGTGAGACCAGCTGCCATGGGATTTAAACACCATCTCAAACCTCACCATTTTCCACGGCATGTGCAAGGCCGTTATTCTACTTGATGCTGCTGATTTCCCTGCCTGACCTGGCCTTGTTCACACTGGTCCCACCCTTGATAAGTAACTCCCTTCTTGCGGTATGCTACTGTGGGCATGTCTCCCTGCCTCTGATTTCCACTCCATGCATCTGGCAAAGTGGTTTTGTTCCACAAAAGCTTACGCCCAAATAAATCTGTTCGTCTGTAAGATGCCCCGGGACTCCTTGCTGTTTTTGCAGATATAAACACTTCACAGATATCACACATACTCTATTTTCCCCTCTGGGGAGTGAGAAAGGGGGGAAAAAGCCCACACGTGACAAATAATAGACACATTGTTTATTGAACCGTTGGAACATGAGCAAACTCTGTGGTGATAGGCCTGGTATTAGAAGCCAGATATAATAAAACGCTGCAGAGCTGCATGTTGTTTTCAGCACCATAGAGACCATCAAAACAAAGTACTAGCATCTGAACTTTACATTGCTCTTCATTGACTGCCAGACTGTGTTGCCTAGTGAATAGAACAGAGGCTCGGGGTCAGTTTTCTAGGCTTCTAGTCTCACTGCTGTCATTAGCTCACAAGTTTTAGTGGCAGAAACCTTGGAGCTAGGACATCTGGGTTCTTTTCTAGCTCCTACCCCCGTGCAAATACTTTCTCTGTCCCTTAGTTCGACTGTCTGTAACATAGGGTGATGAGGGTGACCATTTTCTCCCATGTGTGGAATACATTTTGTTATGTGCACCACCTGTAGAAACACATGCTGCTGGCTGTGGGCACTCTGCTAATCAGCTGGGTAGGCATTTGAATCTTTCCTGGGTGGCTGCCCAACTGCTCAGCTTACAGGGAACACTGCTGGTGACCCATGTCCTTATGACTTCACTATGAGCGTGAAGGGCTTTGAGATCCTCAGAGGAAAGTTACAATAGAAATGAACAGGCCCATTTTCACTAAACATTGTTTATATTGTTCACAGTAATGGAAAGTGACTAAGCATGGATCGACAACTTTCCACTGCCATTGGTGGAACTCTGCCACAGTTCATATGGCTCCAGGTAGCTTTTAGCCTGGAATCTTTCTGGATTTCTCTGAGATTATCTAACTGTGTAGAATCTGGTGTTAGTACTCTTCCTTTCCTAGTGCAAACTAATGGTTCTTATCAGCCTCTTTTAACTATTTAGTCTTTAAGATGCTGATAGAATATTTGCTGTTTTTTAAGTTTTTCCTGTTCCAGACTGGCTGGGCTATCCCTTTGAAACTTATCTATCCAATGTCCTCTCCTCCCCCTCCAATTTTTTTCATTCCCCCTCCCTCCTTCCCTTATTTAGTCTTGGTTCTGGACTTCCAACACGCCCGTCATCTGAAGAAGTGGGCTGTGCCCACAAAAGCTCATACCACCATCTACCAGACCATTCGTTGTTTTTTAAGTTTTTCCCCCCAACTGTGGCAGCAACAAAAAAGGGGGTTAATAAAATCTCTGGCATGAAGCTGAGGGTGTTTAAGCATCAAACCAAACTTCCAGGCAGTGTTCAAAGTGAGATCTGGGCTCCCGGGAGGTTAAGAAAAGAAGAAAGTTTCCTGCTGTTTCACTGAAGCCAGAAGAAAATGACACACCACTCCGGAGAAGGAACTACGAAGTTTGTGGGAAACAAAACTGGAAAGCAAACAAAATGTGCGAGAGGGCTTAATTCGAGCTGATCTACAGTGTGTGCTCTAGTTCTCTCATCTCTCCACTGGGATCTCCCCCTGCACAGATATACACTGCAATGCTGGGTTGGTTTCCTCATTTGTATGTATTGCCATTTCATTACTAGGAGGAAGGTTGTAGGTGCGAGGTATAAGAAGTCTGGTCTAATGCTGCCCCCTAGTGGCAAGTAGCTTAGAAAGCAGGTACACACATTGTGGCAATTGGATTCATTACACCTTGAGATGCTAATGATCTGCTTCACAAAGCCCAACTCAGCCCTCTCTTCACATATGCACATTCCTACCCCCTCTTCAGTAGCCTCCCCAGGAATTGAAATTGGGGTGTGTTCGAATTTACAAAGGGGGGGGTGTCAGGGCCGATAAGAGGTGACCGTGAAGGTGAAGGTGGGCTGTATGGCACCATAATTCACAAAACTGGGGGGGTGTTGGGGAAATTCAGGGGGGTATACACCCCATGGGGGGTGTAGGGAAATCCCTGCCCCTCTTTGCTATGATGCTGCCTCATTTCTTTATAAGGGAGAAGTAATACCATCCCCCCACCAGATAGACCCCCTATTCATTTTGCCTCACCTGCTGCCCTTTTGCAGCTGGCAGTGTCATGAAGGGCTTAACATTACATTCTGCCATGCTATGGCTGCTTCAAGGTGCAAACCACTAACAAACCACTTCTGCCAAGCTGGATTTCTTGAGCAGCAGGGAGTTGCATGGCTGGGAACACATCTGTAATTGATTGGTTCAGGTTCTTCTTAAACCTCCCTGCTGTTAATTTATCTTCTGATTTTCATTCAGGGCTATTTGCAATGTCTGGGACTAGGGGCCTGGTTCCTGCCAGGTGGAACTCCTCCTGCTTCTAAGATCTTTGGGATACATGCGATGCATGGACAGCACCTAGCACATTGCAGGTGCTCCTTAAATACAAATAATCAATCACCATTTCTCCCAGCACCCAAGCCTCAGGCCAAAACCATCCTTTGTTTCCCTTTTCTCGGTATTCAGGTATAGTCTGTGCTATAATATTTTTTGATAGGAAACAGACATAAAAAGGTTACATCTTGTCCAGCAAATGCAGGGTTGGTCCCTGTAGTCAGAGGTGCAGATTGGCATGACAAATAGGACACAGTGGTCTCGGGCTACATGGCGGAGATCCTCTAGTTCTCACAGGCTGCATTTCTCCCACCTCCATTTGGAAGGGGTTACGGCCCTCACCCTGGGCAGTTGGCAGGTGCTCTGACTTCCACCCCAATGCCCCCTAGCTAGCTTGTCTCAAACAAGCCCCTTTGGCCGGGCTGCTGTTTATGCTGCTGCAGCATCTTCGGGAGTGCAACCCTCCATAAATCACTAGTACTAGGCAGGCCCTCGGCTGCCTACAGACATCAACCCAGGCTCACGTGCAAGGCAAAAGGGGGAAGCACCAGCGAAGCCCCCCGCTGCTGCTGCTGCCCTGCCCCGCCCCATCCCTTCTCCAGGCTCTGCCGGTACCTTGGGGCTTCCCACTGCAGCACCAGCTGGTGCCATAAGCCCCCCCGCACAGGGCTGGGCCATGCCCCCCTTGCCTGCCCATGAGCACCAGCCCGACACGCCCCCTTGCTCCAGCCAGCCCGCCCCGAGCTCGGCCCCGCCCCCTTTAAAGCCTCCCGCCCTCCGGGGGGGCGGGGAGCTCCCGTCTGCCCGGCCACGCGGTTGTGTTGTGGCCCCGCCCCCTCCAGCTGTGTGTCTGGCCGGGCGTCCGCGAGCGGGGCAGAGTCCTGCTGAGCCCACGTGGGGTCGGGTCAGGGACGAGATGGAGACAAAGGGGATGGATCCGGGGGGTCCTTGCAGTGTTGCAGTGGCTGGATCCCTGGGGGTGACTCCCTGGGGGAGGGGGGGTTTACAGTGGAGGGATCCCTGGGGGTGACTCCCTGGGGGAGGGGGGGTTTACAGTGGAGGGATCCCTGGGGGTGACTCCCCGGGGGAGGGGAGGTTTGCAGTGGAGGGATCCCTGGGGCTCCCCGGGGGAGGGCGAGTTTGCAGTGGATGAATCTTTGGGGGGTGACTCCCGGAGGAGGGGGGGTGTTCCGTGGTTCCCTGCTGGCTTTGGGGGTGGCGGTGACTCCCTGGGGGAGTGCTGCAGTGGTGTCCGGGGGTTTGGCTCTGGAGCACTGAAGGTCCTGACTCGGGAGGGGGGATGCAGTGGTTCCTTAAAGGCTGGCTCTGGGTGGGCGGAGTGCACTGGATCCTTGAGGGCTGGTTAGCAGGTAGCCCCTGGGGTTAGAGAGCTGCTGGGAGCTCTGAGTGGGGGAGGGGGGGGGTTTGGAAGGGGGGAGGGAAGACTGCTGCTGCTGCTGTTGCTCTTCCAGACCCTGAGGTCCTGCGATAGGGCCCAGACAGGAGTGGGGGGGGGGGGGGGGGTAGTTTGCACCTGTTCTCCCCCCATTAAGCTGACAATTTAATTTTAAAAAATAAACTCTTCCCAGGTCATGGAGAGCCTGCTCCCACGGGCCCTACCCCAGCCACCCCTTGGCCAGGGCCTCCTCCGTAGGGACAGTCCTAGCCCCCGTTCTGCTGTTGGCAGGCGCGGGTCATTCCCCGGGGCATGTGCATGTGGCTTCCGGGGGGGGGGGGGGGGTGTCTGTTTTGTGGCAGACTTTGGGGGTGTGGAGTCTGGTTGTCTTTGTCCTGCAGTGTTTTACAGCAGATGTGCCCCCTCCCCTCACCTGCCCAGCCTGGTTCCTTCCATCTCGGTTTGCACACAGGGCCTGGGGCCTGCAGGGGCGCTAAGCGAGGCCATCCCAGGAGTCTGAGGAGTCCAGACCAGGATGCTAACAAATGCTCTTGTAGGTCAGTTACTGGGCCGGGCCTCCGGAGATCTATTCCCAGCTCTGCCACAGACTGGTCTGAGAATCCTAGAGCCATAGGGCTACAAGGGACCACAAGGCTCCACCCAGGGGCGGCCTGTGTGTATAGGCCGACTAGGCTGTTGCCTAAGGTGCTGCGTTAAACGGGGTGCTCAATGATGACCTCACGCCATTGAGGGCTGCGTAGACGGGGGCGCCAGCTGCCGGCAGCCCACCTCAGGCCGCCCCGGGCTCCACCCAGTCTGGGCCCGTCTTCCCTTTGTGCCTCAGCTCCGTGTCTGTAACTTGGGAGACGGGACCTTTCTTTGCCCTGACTGGATCTTGCCCCTTCGGACTGCAAGGTCTTGGAGGCAGGCGCTGTCTCTTCCTAGGTTATCTGTGTGGTCCTGAGGCAATGGAACCTCCGCTATCGTATGGGCCTCGTAGGCCTCAGTGGAACAGCCGGCACCCAGCCCTGCGGTCTCACTGCTCCTCTGTGCAAGGCATGGGGCATGGGGCTTGCAGGCAGCAGCTACGTCCTGTGCCAGGTTCCAGTGCAGGGGTTCAGCTCCCACAGCTGCACTATACCGAGGTGCTGTGATCTGTCCCCGCTCACCTGCTGCACATGGACTGAAATCTGCTGCATGCACGTTCTGGCTTATTGCTGAGTCGCTCCTGAGCAATGGACTTGGGTGGGGAAGGGGGAAGGAGAGAAGCCGAACATGTGGGGAATTGGCAGACTAGTACAGCACGTGAGCGTTTTCTTTCATTTTGACATCTCTGCACTGGAAAGAAACCAGACCTTGCTGTCCCTGCCCTGCTCCCTGTTGCATGGAAATAGGGTTGCCAGATACCTTCACAAAAAATCCTAAACGTGACGGGAGGAGGTGGGAAAAAAACAAAAGGGTTGCTGCACCTTTTCTTTTTTTTTTACTGGACAGAAGACGCATCCGGACACCTGGCAACTCTACATGGAAAGACCACACTGAATCCAGCACAGTTCATGGGATAGCCACCAACAATGTTCCTGCTCATTTCTTTCATCCGGGGGGGTGGGGTGGGGGAGGTTTATCTTTGTTTTAATCATGCCCTTACCGCATGAGTGGTGATTGCAGCCTTGCCAAGTCGCTCACGGGGAGGGAGGGAGTATGAAAACAGGGTTATATAATTTATACCTTATCAGCCAGCTTTGAAGAGGCAGCTCCTCCCATTTCGGAAGTTTGTTATGTCTGCTTGCTTCTGGAGATAAGCTGTGGGTACCCCGCTAGGTATGAGAAGGTGAGTGCACCAGAAAATAGCTTTCAGGTTTTTATTGAGCTAGCTAGTAGGGGAACCTGCATGATTTTGCCTCTTGGAGAAAAGGAATAACACTTTCATTCTTTTTAGCTAGAAACCTGCCCCTCACTCAACCCCCCCCCCCCCACACCCAGTGCAAACATCCCTATAGATTCTTGCAATACAGTGGCAACATGTAAAACAAAAACGAATATTGCACAGAACAAAAGCATTATCTCATTCATTGGGTTTGCACCACAGAAATAATCCTGGGGGTTAAACTTGGGCTGTGTCTAGACTGTATCCCTTTTCCGTAAAAGGGATGCAAATTAGACACATCGCAATTGCAAATGAAGCGGGGATTTAAATCCGCCCCCCTTCATTTGCATAAACATGGCTGCCACTTTTTTCCGGCTCGGGGCTTTGCCAGAAAAAAGCGCCAGTCTAGATGGGGATCTTTTGGAAAATAAAGCCTTTTCCGAAAGATCCCTTATTCCTTTTTTAAATTTTTTTTAATCCTTTTTTAAATTCTTTTTAAAGAGGAATAAGGGATCTTTCGGAAAAGGCTTTATTTTCTGAAACATCCGCGTCTAGACTGGCGCTTTTTTCAGGCAAAGCTCCGAGCCAGAAAAAAGCAGCAGCCATGTTTATGCAAATGAAGCGGGGGGGATTTAAATCCCCGCTTCATTTGCAATTGCGAAGTGTCTAATTTGCATCCCTTTTATGGAAAAGGGATGCAGTCTAGACACAGCCTTAGTGTTTGGCATGCTGTCAGTGAATCGTTCCATTTGCCTTCACTGGGGAGGGAGCTTTTTAAAGTTAAATAAAGGAATAGTTTGCAAAGGAATGTGGTTTGTATTTAAAGTCACTAACTTTAACAGGGAAGCAGCTGTTTTCTCTTAACCATCCACTGCCCCTTCCCTCTGTAGATAACTCAAGGCACACAAGTGTGAATGCACCAACTTTTAACTCTGAGCTGTCAGCTACTGGGCAAAGTGGTAGTAAGTCTCGCCTTGAGCTATCCTCTCCTACAGCCTCAGAGTGTGACGCAAGCTGTGGAGTTTGTCAGTGTGTCACAGTAGTGCGCTCTCTGCGTGGCCTAGCAGTTGCTTGTGAATATCCCAGGCTTTCCCCAGTGGGTTGTGCCTCCCAGTTGGCAGCCAAACTGTTCTGTTTCCTTTTGTAAAAGTGAGGTCTCCCAGAGAGACTGAGTCCTGCCATGAACTGAAAGTTTTGAGCGCAACCGTTGTGCCCTTCCAACCATGTTTATTGTCCGTGTGGAAGTTCTTTTGTCTTCTCCATTCCCATTCGCTTGCCCAGCCAAACCCCAGTTCTTTTGCTATGGGGAGGAAAACATGGACTCTTGGGCTGCCTGAGTAGAGGGACTGGTCGATTGGAACCAAAGACTAGTCCTACTTTGTCTTTAGGGTTTGGCGTTCTGTCTCTCTGCCAGGTGCGAGCTGCTCTTTGCTCTCCTACAGTTCTGACGAAGAAGATTGTGGTAAGATATCTGAACCCAGGGGGAGCAAGACTTGATCTGTCTGCCTCCTCCCCCGTGCTCACAACTTCCCACAGCCTCGTTGTCATGAGGTTAGATTGAATCACACAATGGAGAGACAGTCAAAGTAGAAACCGTCTTTCTTCCCACTCACTTGGGTCATGGTTCGGTGAGTGATGCCCATGTGAAGCCATAACTTAGCTGTCAGGTGGGACGTTTGTTAATTTTGTGTCTCTAGGCGCTCCGTTCTCAGGCCTGGCCCTTGGCATGCCAGGTGCTGTACAAACATGGAGCAAAAGAGCTCACACTCTGGCTACGTCTAGACAGGCATGATTTTCCGCAAATGCTTTTAACAGAAAAGTTTTTCCGTTAAAAGCATTTGCAGAAAAGAGCGTCTAGATTGGCACAGACGCTTTTCTGCAAAAGCACTTTTTGTGGAAAAGCGTCTGTGCCAATCTAGACGCGGTTTTGCGCAAGAAAGCCTCGATTGCCATTTTCACAATCAGGGCTTTTTTGCACAAAACAATCCCGCGTTGTCTACACCGGCCCTCTTGCGCAAAAGCAAGAGGGCTTTTGCCCGAATGGGAGCAGCACAGTATTTCCGCAAGAACACGGACAATCTTACATGAGACCGTCAGTGTTCTTGCACAAATTCAAGCAGCCAGTGTAGACAGCTGGCAAGTTTTGTTGCAAAAGCAGATGCTTTTGCGGAAAAACTTGCCAGTCTAGACGCAGCCTTCTGAGTGTAACACAAGAGACAACAGATAGACGGGCGGGGGGGAGGGGGGGTGGCGTACTATGGAACTGTGAGGCCATGCTGAGTCAGCATGCGGTTAGTGTCTAAAGCCATAATCTTTTCCCCTGTGGGGGAGAACCCAGAGGACCATCGGTCATGTGACACTCTCTCCAAGCTTAGGGATGGGCCTGGACCACGCCCACCCACCCTGGCTCCGCCCCCACCCTTGCTGTGCCCCTCCTTTTCCCCCAACTGAGGCGGCCTGGGAGATTAGCGGGGCTGGCGCCAGCAGCAAGGATGTGCCCCCCCTGCTGGCTGTGGCGGGGATGCGGTGCAAGGCAGCCTTTGCTGCTTTGCTCCCATGGCTGCTGCGTCGCTCCGCTTACTACTGCGGAGTGTGGGTTCTGGCCCCCCTCCTCCGTTTCCCTCTGCTGCTCCCGGAGTGTGGTGGTGGTGGTGGGGGCCCTTGCTGCAGGCACCAAACTCCCCCCCCCCCCAGCGTTCCCCTGCCAGCTGCTGGCTCGCCCCTCCCACCCACAGCATCAGGGGGCATGTGACCTCTCAGGCCCTCCATGTGTGGTCCCTGCCTCACCCCCAGATTGGCCGGGAGGTGGGCCACAGGAGGTTGAAGCTGCTCCATGTAACATGCATGCTGCCAAGGGAAGCTGCCCTCCTCCCTCACCCCACCTCGCGTACATTGTTATTCTAGGCTTGCCTGCTGTTAGGGTGGAGCCGGCACTTGGAGAACAAAAGAGTAACACGCTGGGGTTTGGGGTGGGCGGGGGGGGGGACGTGTCTAGAAAACAGACTTCCCAGAAATATAGTTTGTTTTTGATGGGCTTGGCTGGGTGGAAGGGTGTGAAATGTGGGCAGAGGGCCTTCCAGGTGGCCCCCAGCATAGGTGGAGTAGAGAGGAACGGTAGTGGTTGTTTTTGTTCATTTTCACCTCCCCAGAAAGCCACAGAGAAAGAGCACTTCTTCCACGCAAGCGAGAGGGCTTGTCAGAGCCAAGTGCCATGCAGGTGGGAGGGCGCAGTTGGCAGCAAAAGCTCCCCTTCCCCCTAGAACAGTGGTTCCCAAACTTTTTGGCATCACGCCCCCTTTTTGATTTTTAAGAAACCCTCACGCCCTCCCCCGACAAAAAAAAAATAGCAGCAAAACTTGGAGTGGGATTGACAGGGGTGTATGTGGCTGGGTTGCCTCGTGCCCGCCCTGGAATTTCTTCACCCCCCCCCCCAGTTTGGGAACCCATGCCCTAGAAACATCGTACATTGTGACGTACAGAACAGCCCTTCTGATCCCATGAACAGCGGTGGCCCCAGGAAGGTTGTGAGGCTGGATCGCGGGAATCCTTCCGAGAGAGGGAGCTGGAATACAAGCCATGAAAATAAGTGGCTGCAACTGCAACTTAAAGTCTCCTCAGTATAGGCTTTGTCACCCCCCATGCTTTATGAGAATTGGCTTATGAATATGCACAACTCAAAGATGCTTTATGCAAAACTGGTCACATAACATATGCATTTTACAGTTACAATCTGCTGTATCTCTATGTCCTATTTTCGTGCATGTATCAGTCTTGTATGTGAAGTTAGACATTTGAAATGTAGATCTGTGTATTGTTCTGAATGTGCTAATAAAGGCCATTACTGATGCTCTAGCTCTTAACGACTCAGTACTCAAACCAATGAGTTGTGAGTGGTCGTGTTTGTCCTGTAAGCCCAAACTGTGGTTGTTCCTAGAAAGACATGTGACCATGCCACCTGCTCCTGGAATCCATCTTGAACCTGGCTTTTTTCATGGGTTTGGGGAGGTGTCAAACAAAGGAACCCCAGAAGCAATCAGCCTTTGTCTTCAGCTGGCTTTTGAAACTTCCTGGCCCACTCTAAGGGGATACAAAGAACTTTGAAGAAGCTGTAGACCCAGGCAGAGCAAAAATCAAGTCTGACTTGCTCGTTACCTGAGATAAGAATAGCTATTTTGGGTAAAAACTTGCATGTAACAAGTTTCTTAGTAGATTAGAACTAGCTAAGAGTTTTTTATTCATTTTAATTTAGTAACTTACTTTGATCTGTTTTCACATGCAACCATTTAAATTCAACTTTTTGTTCTTAATAAAAACACTTTTGTTTATTATCAAGCCCAGTGTAAATAATTACGATCTCAGAAGCCGGGGGGATGGGGGAGGGGCAACCACTGTGCGTATCTCTCTTTCTTTGATCAAGGAGGCGGACATCCTTATAAGCTTTCTCTGTGTATAACTTTTGCACAGAGTAAGACAAATTTATTTCGGGTTTTGGTTTATTTGTGGGTTGGTTTCCTAGGTACCCTCCCAGACTTGTACTGGTTCAATGTCTACATTGCTTTGCAGGGGGTAGTAAGCCCAATTCTATGCCTTGTCTGGGGAAGACCAGAGGATCTGTCCCAACAGGACAGAATGGTAGGGAGTCCCCGAGAGAAGGAAGACAGGCGTCAGTGGCAGGATCAGCAGACCATGAACAGCCGGCTCCATTGAAGTAGACAGAGCATATAGAATCATAGAATACTAGGACTGGAAGGGACCTCGAGAGGTCATCGAGTCCAGTCCCCTGCCCTCATGGCAGGACCAAATCCTGTCTAGACCATCCCTGATAGACATTTATCTAACCTGGTCTTAAATATCTCCAGAGAGGGGGATTCCACAACCTCCTTGGGCAATTTATTCCAGTGTTTGACTATCCTGACAGTAAGAAACTTTTTCCTAATGTCCAACCTAAACCTCCCTTGCTGCAGTTTAAGCCCATTGCTTCTTGTTCTATCCTCAGAGGTGGAGATAAACAAGTTTTCTCCCTCCTCCTTATAACACCCTTTTAGATACCTGAAAACTGCTATCATGTCCTCCCTCAATCTTCTCTTTTCCAAACTAAACAAGTCCAATTCTTTCAGTCTTCCTTCATAGGTCATGTTCTCTAGACCTTTCATCATTCTTGTTGCTCTTCTCTGGACCCTCTCCAATTTCTCCACCTTTCTTGAAATGTGGTACCCAAAACTGGACACAATACTCCAACTGAGGACTAACCAGTACAGAGTAGAGCAGAAGAATGACTTCTCGTGTCTTGCTCACAACACACCTGTTAATATAGAACTAACTTACAGACTTTAACAGCTGGGAAGAATTACAATCTTTTTTAATTTGGCTGAAAATTACCCTAATCTGGTGACTTTTTCCCCAGCTGTAGTCCTTTGTCTACACTGGATTGTATGGTCTGTCTAAGATGGTATCACAGAAAGGAACTAGAAACCCATAACGGACAATTATGAAATAGCCCACCCATAGGAAAGGTTTCTTCCTGACCCCTGTCAGTTAATAATTATCATCTGCCATGAAGCCTGAGGATTAATGTTTTCTTCAAGCCATGTTGTAAAATAGTAACTAATGTGTCCATGGATGTTCTTATCCATATAAAACTGTCTAACCATTTGAGTCCTAGATCTATGCCAGGGGTGAACTATTTTCTTCATGCAGCTTATTTCTTTTTATCAATTCTTAATTTGATACATTTCAAATCCACAGAATGGGCCCTTGTGTGTGTCTGTTGCGTTCCCTTTTTGTCTCCCCACTGAACTAAACCAACCCGGCCTGTCCTCCCTCTCTTCATAGGAAAATCTCTCTGGGTTTCAAGCTGGCTTTTGGTGACTGTTGCTGACCCACTGATTTCTACTGTATTTCCTTTTCTGAGAATGGGTATCCAGATCACAACAAGGGATCCCCAAGGCGGAAGTCTGGTTGTTAGGTGTTACATAGTGTGTTGGTGTATTCCATCTCATTCCATCAGTAGCAGCTGGAAGGATTTGCCTTTACAGGGAAGAAGGCAGTGGTGGGCTAGGACTTTGGCAGATTGGGAGATAGAACATACAGAGGTTGAGAGCCCCAAGGAAACACGTTTTCAACGAGGTGCATAAAACTGTTGTTTAAGCCCAAATTACATCCCTCCGGATGCTTTAGAAAACCTCCACTCTTTCTTGTCTCTGCCTGGAGGTGCAGCAAAGTCAACTGGTGTCTCCTGAACCAAACCTTTACCCGAGGAGTTCATTTGATCAGCAGGCACTTCAATGGAAGTCTGATTCCTTCCCTCCCTGATCACCAGCAGAGCCTAACTCAGCGACGGTGGACGAGTCTTCCTTCTGCGTCAGGATGCGGCTAGAAGTGGTTGTCACAAGCAGGAATGATGCTGAGAGCCCTGCAAATCCACAGGTATCCGCAGTCCCGGCTCATTTTGCAGATGCACATTTTGTATCTGTGCAGGGCTGTAATGATGCTAGTTCTCCACAGGCTCTGGAGCAGTAAGAGGAACAAGGGACGCCCGAAGTCTCGAAACCCTTCACTTCATGGAAGGGGATATGTCTGATCTTCTGCCCTGCTCCAAAAATGTGGTCTGGCAAATACAAGCAAAGTGGTCTGGACTACATACCAACGTTTTCCACAAGATGTCAGCATCTTGTTAAAGAGAGCTCAGTCAGGGTGCCTGTCCTTCCTCATGCTGGCTATTTTGCTCAGGCCTTGTCCTGGTCTCACTTTCCTGGTGATAACACCCATTGCAAGTATCTAAAAGGGTGTTACAAAGAGGTGGGAGAAAAATTGTTCTCCTTGGCCTCTGAGGACAGGACGAGAAACAATGGGCTTCAACTACAGCAAGGGAGGTTTAGGTTGGACAACTAACTTCCTAATGGACAGGGTGGTGAAACACTGGAATAAATTGCCCAGGGAGGTTGTGGAATCTCCACCACTGTAGATATTTAAGAGCAGGTTAGACAGACACCTGTCAGGGATGGTCTAGACGGTACTAGGTCCTGCCATGAGGGCAGGGGAGAGGACTCGATGACCTCTCAAAGTTCTATGATTCTATGATTGCTATATTACCTAACACAGTGGGACTGGAGTATGTCAAAGAGAAGACTACGCAATAGAAATTTCATGCTGCAATAAGTTCTGCATCTGTCAGGATCCAAAAAGGAAGGTCTGTAGCCTTATGCTGCCATCTTTCCACATGCAAAGAGCAGGACAGTTAAGAACATAAGATCGGCCAGACTGGGTCAGACCAAAGGTTTATCCAACCTAGTATCTTGTATTGCGACAATGGCAACTTTCTCCGTACCTGTCATGATTTGATAGAATCCTAGAATCCTAGGGCTGGAAGAGACATCAGGAGTCATCGAGTTCAAACGCTCTGCCCAAAGCAGGACCAATCCCAACTAAATCAACCCAGCCAGGGCTTTGTCAAGCTGGGACTTAAAAACCTCTGGGGATGGAGATTCCACCCCCTCCCTAGGGAATCCAACCCAGTGCTTCCCCACCCTCCTACGGAAATCGTTTTTCCTAATATCCAACCTAGACCTCCCCCACTGCAACTTGATACCTTTGCTTCTTGTTCTGCCATCTGCCACCCCTGAGAACAGCCTCTCTCCAGCCTCTTTGGAACCCCCCTTCAGGGAGTTGAAGGCCGCTCTCAAATCCCCCCTTTTTTTCCTGTAGACTAAGTAAGAGCAAATCCCTCGACCTCTCCTTGTGCTCCAACCCCCTAATCATTTTTGTTGCCCTTTGCTGGACTTTCTCCACATCTTGCGTCCACATCTTTTCTGTAATGGGGGCCCGAGAACTGGACACGGTCAGGGCCGGACTGAGGCATGGACGAGCCGGACAGCTGCCGGGGGGGCCAACCAATGGGGGGCACCTGATGGCAGCTGTAAGGAGCGCGTGGCACCCCTTACAGCTGTCATCAGGCACCGCGCGCCCAACTCGCGGTGCGCCGGCCAGCAGCGCCCTACCCCCCTTGGCCGTGGGGCCCTGCATGGCCTGGCGCGTGCACCAGCAGCGCTGTCCGGGCCAGGCTGGGCAGCACATGTGCCATGCACCCCAGGGACGGGCCCCGGGCTGTGCACCAGCGGCCATGGCCAGCATGTGCATGTGCCGTGCTCCTCAGGGGCGGGCCCGTGCATGCGCCGTGCGCCTGGGGGCAGTGCCACGCACTCGGGCGCAGGGCGCCAAAAGGGCTCGGGCCAGTCCTGGACACAGTACTCCAGATGTGGCCTCCTCAGTGCTGAATAAAGGGGAATAATCACTTCTCCAGATCTGCTGGCAACGCTTCTCCTAATGCAGCCCAATATGCCATTAGCCTTCTTGGCTACAAGGGCATCCTGTTGACTCATATCCAGCTTCTCATCCACTGGAATCCCCAGGTGCTTTTCTGCTCAACCGCTGCTAAGCCAGTCGGCCCCCAGCCTGTAGCAATGCTTGGGATTCTTCCGTCCCAAAGGCAGGACTCTGCACTTTGTCCTTGTTGAACCTCATTCAATTTCTTTTGGCCCAATCCTCCAATTTGCCTAGCTCAGACCTCGATCATCTCCCCCTTAGTGTCCTCTTTTCTAAGCTGAACGGTTGCATCAGCCTGTGAGTTTTAAAGCTTAAACTCGATACTGTTTGCTGCATTCTTTCTGTGCAGACTGGGAACGGGAACCTCCAGAGACAGCCAATTCCTCATGCCCATTGCTTTGTAACTAGATCTGGGAAATTGCCTCTTCACTGCGCTCCCCCGGCCGGGGAACCCCGTCTTCGAGAATTGTCGGGCCTCTTACACAAGCTACTGCACAACGTACTCTGTGGTGGTGCCTAATTTTGTGCAGCTCCTTGCGTGCTGTCGCAGGAGTTGCATTTGCTGGCTGATCCTATGAATGAGACTCTGTTGAGCTGACAAGTCCACCTGGTCACTTACACTGTGTGTCAGGCAGTCTGATGAGCCAGCCGTCTCCCCTCGTTGGGACGGGCTCTGTACTCACAGCAGCGAAGAGCTTGTCTGAGCGAGAGCTCCAGCATCTGCCTCGTTTCTAATGCCTCCTTGCCACTTCCCCACTGTTGTCTGGAGTCACGTTGTTCCCCTAACCTTCTGATCAGGGGATCTGCATTGGTGACAGTCTCCTCTGGCTGTCCCAGTGTGGTTGGGCACAGCCGTGGATATGTGGCTAAGGGGAATGACTTCACTTAGCACAAAGGCAGCTCTACATTGTAAGAGCGTAGAGATCTGAAATCCTGGCAGCAGAATAGATAAGAACAAGGCCAGCAGCAGCATGTGTCCCCTGCAAACAAGCCTTAGCCTGGGCCGAGAGAAGGAGAGGGACTTTTAGGGACTTTCGCCTGCCAGGTGGATACAGGAATTGAGCCTGCTAGGCACAGCAGGATTCAACCTCTCTGGGGCCCAGAAGAGGGTCACCGGCCTGCACTCCCCTGGGGTCACATTGTCATCATGGGCCCCTTCTGTCCTTCCGATCTCAGCATTTATCTTCGGCCCCTCTGCTGAGTCCGCCAGGGAAGGGGCCAGCTTAAATCCCCCTTCCCCCCACTCATCCCACAGAAGCTGTGGATGGGGTGGATTCCAACCTGTGCCTGACCCGAGCAAATTGTTATGTAGGAAAGTTCCATAAACCCTTCTCCAGTGGGTTTCGACTTTTTTGCATTTGCGGGTCCTTTCGGAACATCAGAACGGCCAGACTGGACAGTTAACCAGTGTCCTGTCTGCCAGCAGTGGCCAATGCTAGATGCCCCAGTGGGAATGAACAGCTGAGGGAATCATCAACCCCTGTCACCCATTTCCAGCTTCTGACAACAGAGGCTCAGGACAGCATCCCTGCCCAGCCTGGCTAATAGCCACTGATGCACCTAACCTCCATGAATTCATCTAACTCTTTCTTGAACCCTGTGCTACACTGCACCAAACATAAGCTACGCCATTAGCCCTATGCAAATTGCATCGCTTATTTGGAGCTAATTTCGAAATAGCTTATTTCAAAATTTGGCACTGTCTACATAGCACCAAATTTCGAAATAAAGCGCTGTTACAAAATGTCCCTTAACTCTCATGGCAGGAGGGTTGTACAGGGATGCTGGAATAGTGTTCCTGTTATTTCGAACGCTATTTCAAAATAACGGTCTGCTTTAAAGATGCGGAATAGCTATTTCGGGATACTTCCGGTGTTCCGAAATAGCTCCGCAGTGTAGACGTAGCCTTAAAGTCCTGACCTTCATACCACCCCCTGGCGAGGAGTTCCACAAGTTGATTGTGCGTGGTGTGAAGAAAAGTTTCCTTTGGTTTGTTTTCAACTTCTGCCTAAGAACAGAAGTTAAACGAATTGCCTACATGGCACAGCCAGGACCCACCTCTGTTCTGCTTTCTTACTTTCCCCGCATATTGACACATGGCAGACTAGTGTCACGAGAACCCTATTGTCTGTAAAGCAGGTGCAGCTGAATTTTGTTCTGTCCGTTTTTTGCGGGACTCCTCCGAGGCAGGCAGTGGACAGAGCCCAGGCAGGAAACCACGGCTCTAATCTGCACCTTTCATCTGCATTCTGGCCTCAAATAGCTTCCCTTTACAGGAAGCGAGTGAAACGTTTCCATTGCAGTGAGTGGCTCAGGCCAGGACCCACACACTCGACACACGTCTGCACGACTCTTTTCATTAGTGATATGAAATGAATGAACTTGCAAGAGGGGGGTCCACCAGGTCTGCCTGGCAGGCATAAGCCTCTGGCCCTCCCAAAGCATTGCTGCACGAGCCAAGGGGAGTCTGGTGTGATCACATCCCGTCCGTGTCTCCATGCCCACCTGGTCCATCCCCAATGCGATGTTCTGGGCTGAGGGAAATGAGCAGTGTTGCTAGTACGTGACCGGTTTAAGCCTGGGTTGCAGCTTTGGGCTGCTCGTGAAAGACAACAGACCGGCTGGAAGAAAGATGCAAAAGCCCTGAGGTCCCATTTCCATCCCCTGGGCCGCTGGTCAGTGGAGCTGTGGAAGGGACACCGGGTGCTCTCTGCACCATGTTGGAACTGGAGCTGGGATCGCAGGGCACATCTTTGTCCCTGCTCTGGTGCGGGAGTCAGCTCTGGAGAGGACAGAAGCGGGTCACGGGAAGGCCTCATGGTTTGGGTGAGTTTCGTAGGGCGCGTCCTGCCCAGTCCTCTTTGGCCAGAAGAACGGCAGCTCTGATACGGGGAATGGTGGACGAGGCTCTGCTAATAAAGCGGCAAATTCACCTCATTGCTCAAAGCAGCTGATTCAGGGCACTGCATGGGCTGCAATGGTTCAACATCACAGTGTCCTGGGCCGAGACTCTAAGGCTGTGGTTCTCAACTGGTGGTCCATGGTGACTTTTTCGGTGGCCAACAGGAACATTGTCCAAAGTCACATGACGTGGGCAGGCACCAAAAATCTGTTAGCGAGAAATAAATTTCAAACCAAAGTGCTCGTTGTCTGCTCTTTTTTAGCATGTCTCAAAAAGGAGGTGGTCCACAGAAATTTTTTCATTGGCCTGGTGGTCCATGGACTGAAACGAGTTGAGAACCACTGCTCTAGGGTTTGAAGGCTGTTTCAGGCTTCACTGTTGGTGGTGGCTTGCAGGCCTTTAGCTACATCTCATCTGTGATGTGCTTAAAAACAATCTCCCGTCTGAGCTTGCTGTCTCAGCTCGCTCAGGCATCTGGGACACACTCCTGTTCGGAGGGTCAAGGCTGGAACCACATCAGAAGCTGCTGGCCTTGAAGACGTGGTGATACATTATAAAGGGTCTTGTTTGCTTCTTGAAACCGCTTCTTAAGGGCTTGTGAAATCAGACCCATGTGCAGCACGGCTTCGTGCGACCAGATAACCCTGCTGCTTGTGGTTAGGTTTGGAGGGTTGAGCAAAGAAGTACAAAGGTGTACTTCTTGACACCTGAGGTGCCTCTGGGAAAGTTCAGCTACACTGAAGAAAATGTTGTCGCTGAGTTGTCTTAACCTCTTCAAAGGAGTCCTATATCATGACTCCTGGAAGAAGCTGTACAGCCTCCTTGTGCTGTTAGCTTTGTTTAGTCATTCTGAGAGAGGCTGTTTTTCTTTCCCCCCCAACCCAGACACCACAGAACAGATTGTTTCTCTCCAGTGAGACAGAAAGTTGCATGTGGGGTCCTTGGGTGCTGTGGCCAATGCGTCCCACAAAACCACCCACTCTTACTTGCACCACGCTGCTGGTGAGACTTAGATAATGTTTCAATGGACCTAGGGACTGCCCTATGTGGGATCAGGGCCCTCTTGTTCTGGGCTGTTTGCAGCAAAAATGGGGTTCTTCCCTGCAGGACTAAAAAAGGAACAGTGGTTGGTGTGGTGAGTGAGAGTGGCTACGGAGGGAGCTGTGGGAATCTCCAAGTTGCCCTTACCAGCTATGCTCATGAAATAAATCGGAGCATGTGATGGCTGTATAGGCCAGTCACCATGCACAAGGGTTACGTTGCTCAAGGTAGAGGCAGACAGAAGAGTGTTTTCATTGGCCTGGTACCTGAGGTGAGTGTCCTGGGGTGAATCGGAACTGATGGTTGTTTGGGATGGCTGTCTGTCTCTCTAGCTCCTCCGCCTATCTGGAACTCTGCTGCGGGGCATGAGGCATTGGAGATCCCCCCTGTTGTGGGGCCTACACAGATGGCGGGGAGTGAATCGCATGAAACACAGCTGAGTGTGGTAGTTCCAAGCAACTCAGAAGCCTAATTTCCCTGGGCTTTCAGCAAGATTTCCAGAAGTGGCTTGGGAAGCTGTAGTTTTGCTGGGCCCAGCGGGAGATGTCTTAAAGGGGCTGCCCAGCACTGTCTTAAAACCAGGTCCCTGGGCCTGGCTTCCAGTTGGGCACCTAAGCTGCCCCTAAGGGGAGATGCACAGGGGCTCAGGGCTGCGGTGGGAGAGATATTTCTCCCCAAGTCTTGAAGTACTCAGCAGCTGGGGAAAGAGACCCCTTGCTGGCCCTGGCAAGGAGCTGCCCAGGGAAGCCCTAATCCCGTGCCCCACCTCGAGCCTGCCCCCAACCCTGAACACCCTCCTGCACCCTGAGTCCTTTTGCCCCAGTCCCACTCAGCTCTTGCACTTCCAGCTGGAGTCCTTGCAACCCATCCCTCTGTCCCACCCCTGCACCCCAACCCTCTGCACCAGGCCTAAGCTCTGTCCCACACTCAGAAGCCGTGGCCCACCCTCACCACATGTTGCACATCACCGCCACAGGGGTGCACATAAGAAAATTCATTCTGCATGGGGAGGGGGAAATTAGAGGGAACACTGCATGGGCTCCAAAAGTGGGAGGCACCAGTCACCTCTGAAAACGTAGGAGGTTACAGTCGGACGTGAGTCAAGTGCCAAAGTTGCTTTTGAAAATGGGGCTTAGACTCATGAGTTTTCTGAAGCACTCGTGAACATGTTACCCTGGCTCCCAGACTTTCCTGCAGAACGCCCCCTCCCGCCTGTGCTGTGTGGCATGTGGAAATACATGTGGCGACTCTACTAAAGCGGGGCTGAAAAGGTGCAAAACATTTCCCCTGAGGAATTTGCAGAGGCTCTTTTGAAATTCTTCAAGCCATTTTGTGCGGTTATGGGGGAACCTGCCACAGTATTTTCTTCTGTAAAACTTGAACATTGGTACAGCTTGGTCGGTTCTGGGCGTCTCCTGGGGTTTTACCTCAATCCTGTTGTGTACATGAGAGATTCCGACTGATCTTCATCCAAAGTCCATTGCAGTCAATAGAAAGATTCCCATTAACCTCAGTGAGTTTTGGATCAGGTACATAGTGAAACAGGAGAGAAAGCAGGGAAAAACCTTCAGCAATGTGATTGTTTAGAAGTGAAATATGCAAGACTTCTGTGAGTTAACTGATGTGTTGCAGGCGAGCTGGCTTGGCTTTTTCTTCCCTTCTTAAAAATTCATCACAACCCTGAACTCTCGGAAATGGCAGGCCCAACCTACATATCATCTGGCACTGTAGTGTTCCCTGTAAGCTGAGGGCTTGTGCAGCCTCTCAGGAGAGATTCAAATGCTGCCCAGTTGATAAGCAGAGTGCCCACAGTTAGGTTTTCCATTTCTACTGGTGGTGCACCTGCCTTGATGCACATACAATTATTCTACACACAGATGGAAAAGATTGGCAAGAACATTGCTTGTGTGTCCTGCAAAACTGGGGCTCTGTTGATGAACCAAGCTGCACGACTAACAAAGGAAATAAATAGCTGTTCAATACCTTGTTTTAGACAATTGGATGAAAAACAAAGCAGCGAGAAGGGAAGTGGTAGTTTCAGTTCCCACAAACTGCAGATTTGCATTGCATAGCAAGGGCAAGAACACCAGATCCGGCCGAGAGCCCTTGAGAACTGAAGGCCTTTCCTTGCCAAGGCAAGATTTTAAGATTTGGTAACAGTTGTTAGCATGACAGCTGCCTAAATCAGTGTTGGGAGAGACGGCTGCTTCCCATGTCTCAGGTGTTGATGACCACTCAGCTGTTTGCAGGAGGAAACAGACCCTGGATGTACGATCTTGCTGGATGATTAAAGTAAAAAAATACGCTGCAGCAATGCTTTATCTGTACCTTGAAATGCTCTGCGTGTGTCTTATGATGAGATTTTTAAACCCCTTTTTTGCCAAAGTCAGGAACATTTAAGAAGCTTTTCCGACCTAGGGGAAAACTCCTCCATGTAATAATACCCGGGAGAAATGAGGAACACGGCGACTTGCCCAAGGTCACATGGGAAGCCAGCATTGAAGCTTCATCCTCTACTCCACGCTGCTTCTCTGTGTAACCCCCAAATTGGGCAGAAATGTTGGAGCTCATCTAAAATTCTTCAGGCGTGTATAAAAACTGAAGCCAGTTTAGCAGAGTCTAAGTTTAGCCAGTTTACCAGTTGGCTTCATTTTAGGGATGTTAACGGGTTTTGCCCACGAAAGCTAATGCCCAAATAAATGTTAGTCATTACGGTGCCCGAGGACACCTCGTTGCTTTTTGCAGAGACAGACTAACCCGGCCGCCCCTCTGATAACTAGCAAAACGTTTAGTGTTCATCTAAATTTACTTGCTTACTGATTGGTTTGGTTTGGATTTGTTCTGCCCTGTGGTTAACGCAGCTTCCAGTGGCTGAAATGTGCCTTCGCTTTGTTGCTAGGCCGTGTGTTTTTTGACAGACACGTGATCGGCAGCTGGGCTCTGAAAATGCCTGAACTTGAGAATCATGTAGCTGGCGTCAGATCCCATCTGTCGAATGCTCGTGAGAAGTGTTAATAGTTTCTAGTGAAACCTGGAATCCCCCCTTCTAATTTCGCTAGCCAATTAGCCCGTCATAAGATGTGATTTTCAGGTCTCTCCTCCACGTCGGTCTTCTCTCCTGAGACTCCGGTCTCTCGCCGCATCTCTCTCTGTCTCTCTCCTCCTACTGCCTCCCCCCCCCCTCTCTCTCAGCTCTCCTCCGCCTCCTGCTTCTCTCTCTGTCTCTCTCCTCCTACTGCCTCCCCCCCTTCTCTCTCAGCTCTTCTCCACCTCCTGCTTCTCTCTCTGTCTCTCTCTTTCTCTTCTCCTCCCCCTCCCGCCTCTCATTCGGGGGACTGCAGAGCCCAAACGGCTGTTTGGGCTCCTCACTCTCTGTGCTGCGTGGGGGGTGCGGAGCCCAAACGGTCGCTTGCGGCGCCTGCTCACACGCGGTGGCCTGGCTGAGCAGCGCAGAAGTCAGCCGAGCGCCATGACGGGAGGCGAAGGTGGGCGGGGCAGCGACGTTCACGGCCGGGGGGGGGGAGCCTGGAACCGCTGTCATGCCACACGTCACAGCCCCGCCCCCCTTCGCCTCCCACTGTGGTGCTCGGCTGACTTCTGCGCCTCTCAGCCGGGCCACCGCGTGGGAGCAAGCGGCCGTTTGAGCTCTCCCGTGGCGGCCCGGCTGGGCGGCGCAGAAGTCAGCCAAGTGCCACGGCAGGAGGTGAAGGGGGAGCAGGGTGGTGACGTACATGGCCAGGCCCCGCCTCTTGGCCATGTACATCACCACCCCGCCCTCTTCCCTTCCCGCCGTGGCGCTCGGCTGACTTCTGCGCTGCTCAGCTGGGCCGCTGCGGGGGAGCAAGTGGCGCAAGCGACTGTTTGGGCCCCGCACTCCTCATGGAGCATGGGCCGCCCAGAGGGAACAGCCAGCATTTCAGGCAACAGCACCGCCCAGAGGGAACAGCCAGCATTTCAGGCAACAGCACCGCCGAGAGGGAACAGCCAGCTTTTCAGCATTGCAGAGTCACAGACATTGGGCTACTATATATGGGCATGTTTACACTAGCCCCCTAGTTCGAACTAGGGAGGCTAATGTAGGCATCTGAAGTTGCAAATGAAGCCCGGGATTTAAATATCCTGGGCTTCATTTGCATCTTCCCGGGAGCCGCCATTTTTAAATGTCCCTTAGTCCGAACTCCGTGCCCGTGACTACACGCGGCACGGAGTAGGTAGTTCGAATTAGGATCTCTAATTCGAACTACCGTTACTCCTCGTGGACGTCTGTGCCTCTCAGCAACCATCTGGTGGGCGAGGCCAGGAGCTGGGCAGCGCGGGGCCCTGAATGCGTGAGTGAGCAACTGGGTGGGCGGGGCCAGGAACTGGGCAGCGCGGGGCCCAAGGCAACTGCCTCGCTCGCCTTGCCCAAAGGCCAGGCCTGGGTGTTGGAGCCATAAACTGGGGGCAAAGAGGAAGAGAAAGAGAGAGAGAGAGAGAGAGAGAGAGAGAGAGGTGTTACCTGAGGGTTTTTCCCCTTTGATTCCACACACCTGGGATGCTGTTATGGCAGAGGATAGTTTAGATTGGCCTTGTTTTCATCCCAATTAACAGCTGTCCAGGAGCAGGCGGCAGTGTGGTTTGTGGCCGGGGGTTGGGAAGAGAATGCATGTAAGTAAAAAACCAAAACCAAACCAAACCAAACCCCAAACAAACAAACAAACCATAACCCTTGTTTTCGTTCTTTAAATTTGACTAAAGCAAACTCCTGTCTCCGAGATCTGACAGGGAGCCCAGCTGTGCGCTGTCGTTTGGTCTCCAGCTGGTTCCATTGCTGCTTTCTTGGGGCTTATTTATAGCTCTTCTATTCCCTTTTCGTGCATTGGTATGGTCTTGCTGGACAGGTCCGTTCTGACCGCGTAATTTACAGTCACTTGAGCGGGGGCGGAGTGACTACTCTCCATTTCAGGTCTGCCTGTATTTTCTAAGAGGAATTGGAACCTGTGGTTGTCGCTGGTATGTGGAAAGATCTCACATGGTGTTTGTACAGCGGGGGTACATCACCAGGAGTGACATGGCTCTGTGACAGCCTGACACTGGGCCAGAGCCTGGTGTCTCATGCATGTCAAGCATCACTGGGCGTCTGGAAAAATTTACAAATATTACCTACTGCTGTGTTTCTGCCTACAGGACCTAGGGACGCTCTGGTGATACGGTCCCGGTGCATCAGAGATGTGACTCCAGTCCAGACTCGGCAAGTATACAGCTGAGTGTAAAACACTTCACATGTTCAGTTCTGGATATTGCTACCTGCTCTTAGTCAGTTAAGCATCTTAGTACATGGTTAAAGTGTCAGTGGATGGAGTGTAAAATTGCCTTTCTGTAATTGTAAAGAAAACATATATTTATTCCTAGTTTTGTTCATGGCCCTTTGGGTTTTTTAGGCTGTGTTGGTTCGATCATCTTTTTGTACTGAGGTTTGTACGTAACTGGATCTTTTATAAGACATGGTTGGTCTTTTAAAATGTGTTTTAGATTATTTTCATGTTCATCTTCAGCTTGTTTTTTGTTGTTGTTTTTGATTGATCTCATCCACATCATGGGCCAATTTTCCTTTTAAAATCTTTCTGATTTTACTGTTGTCATGTGGCTACAGATTGCTGATGCAGATAAGGGTTAAAAATATCCCAGGGTAAAACCCCCCCTAGTTAAATTATAAGACAATTTTTATAATAGACATCAACCCTCATGCTTCAAGTCATAAGCCAACCATGGAGGTCAGGAATAATTTTCTTCTGTATATAAGGTTGTGGGATAACTGTCCATGGTGAAGTAGTTTTGTTCTGCTTGTGTTTTCTACCTTCCTCTGTGATAAGTGGCACAGATAGGAATTTTATTATGCTTTTTAAGGTGAATACCAGCGTGGAGCAGTGGTGTCGTATCTCATCATGTGAACATCTTCCACACAGTTACCAAAAAAACCCTAGACCTTTTCATTACTGATTTTTTTTATTAAAGATACACAACATTGTTAACAGTGCAAAATACCTTCTTGCATAAGCAGTAATAAAAAAGGGGATCCGATTTACACAGTAACTGAGCAGCATTGAGGTAAATGGATTATGGGTTAAACTAAGGATAAACACCACTATTTAAAATACAATAGCAACTTGTTTTACTGTATTTATCACATGTAGGTGAAGGAAAACAAAATGTCCAGGTCAGTTCCCAATAAAGGATATTTTACACACCTTTTCCTATAGAGTAATATTGATACAAGGGAAATGAACCAACAAACATCTCTATAGAGCACTAGAAGGAGCAAACATTAACCTTTATGATCAGTACAAGCTCCACAGAATGGAAAATATACTGGGGGAGGGGAAGCGGGGGAGAAGGGTTATACCGTATGCTAATGTTTTTTAGTTAATGGTAATAAGTTACTTTTCGCACCACTGGCAAAAAGTCATCTTGACATAGTCTAAGTTTTCAGAGTAAAACCTGGTTAAGAACAGATTAGACCATGGGTTCCCAAACTGGGGGGCGTGAGGCGACCCAGCCCACCCCCCCATGAAGTTTTGCTGCACTGCTTAGTTCCTTTTTTTTTCCCCCCTCAACAAGTTTTTTTGGGGGGAGGAGGGGCGTGAGGATTTTTCAAAAATCAGAAAGGGGGGAGTGATGTTGAAAAGTTTGGGAACCACTGGGTTAGACAAATGTCTGTCAGGGATGGGCTTGGTAGGTAGATTTAATCCTGTCCTAGTTGAGGGAATGAACTAGGAAAAATCTCTTGAGGTCCTTTTCAGCCTGACACTGTTGTGATTCTACCAGGGGCCTAAAGTCAGGCTCTTAAGCAATGATACCTGTAAGAGAAGCACTTAGGTGGCCACCCAGGAGAGAGTTAGGTGCTGCCCAGCTGATTAGCAGAGTGCCCAAAGCCAGCAGCGTATGTTTCAACTGGTGGTGCACACCCACTCTTGCCTTGGTGCACATAACAAAATTTATTCTGCACATGGACAGAAAAATTAGAGGGAACATTGCTTGTCAATCTCCTAGAATTCTTTGAGGGTGTTTGCAAACATGTGGATAAGGTGTTCCAGGGGATGTAGCGTACTTGGATTTTGGGAAGCTCATCAAACACTCTTAAGCATAGGATAACCGGTTAAAATAGAGGCAAACAGTAGAACTAAATGGTCATTTTTCACAAAGGAAAGAGGTAGATATAATGGGGTCCCTCAAGGATCTGTACTGGGACCAGTGCTGTTCAACATATCATAAAGGGGTAAATAGTGAGGTGGCAAAATTTGCAAATGATACAAAATGAGTAAAGATAGTTAAGTTTAAAGCTGAAGTGATGCGTTACTAAGGTTACAAAGCTGGGCAACTCAGCAGGAAAAAGGCAGATGGAACTGAGTATTGATAAATGCAATGTCATGTACACTGGAACACAGAATCCCAGTCACAGCTGGTACAAAATGATGGTGTCTAAATTACCTGTTACGACTCAAGAGCAATTTCTTGGCTTCATCATGGATCGTTCTCTGAAAACATCTACTCACTATGCAGTGGCCATCAAAAAACCTAACAGGGTAGGAACTGTTAGGCAAAGGATAGCTAATACGACAGAAAATATCATAATGCTGCTATATATACCTGGGTATGCCCACACCTTGAATACTATGTGCTGGTCTGCTTGCCCCATCTCAGAAAAGAGATTAGAATTGGAAAAAGTACAAAGAAAGGCAACAAAACCAAGTGTGGGTATGGAGTCGCTTTCATCTGAGAAATTAAAGTTTGGGAACATTCCACTAGAAAAAGAGACTATGAAGGGGGGAAGTGATAGAAGTCTATAATATCAGGCATGGTGTGGGCGAAGTGAATAGGGAAGTGTTATTTACCAATTCACGTAACACAATTTATATTAATATGTGGTAGGCTTCAAACAAATTAGAGGAAGTACTTCACAAAATGAACAGTCAACCTGTGGAACTCATTTCAGGGGATGTTGTGGCAGCCAAAATATAACTGGGCTCATAAAAGAATTAGGAAGTTCATGGAGGATAGGTCCATCAGTGGCTATTACCCAAGACCATCAGGGTTGCAACCCTACACTCTGGGTGTCCCTAGACCTCCAACTGCTAGAAGCGGGGAGCGGATGACAGAAGATAGATAACTCAGTCATTTCCCCATTCTGCTCACTCCCTATGAAGCCTCTGTCCCTGACCACTGTTGGAAGACAGGCTGCTGGATAAGAATGACCATAAAATTACAATTGCATTTTCTTAGTGAAATAGGTCTTTTATTTAATTAAAAACAAATCAGCTTGAATATTTAGCTGGAAGAAGCTGAGGGCTTGTCTACACAAACAGTTGGTTCACAGCGAGCTGTAGCGTGATTGTACCCAGCCCTTGTCTGCCACAAACTAACAGTTGGCGTAGGCCTGGCTGGTGCATATTAACCGTTTGTCGAAGTGCTTTGATCTAGGCTCATTTCAAAGAGGATGAGATTGAAGCAAATTAACGAACTGTTAATGCACGTCAACAGATTAGTGGTTCATCACACACCCCCGCTTCCCATGAACAAATTGTTTGTCTAGACAAACCCTGTTTGTGGGAGTTACAGCCTTATCGCCTACATTCATGTACAGATTTGTGTCTGTTGTTCTACATATAGCAACTTTGTAAAGCTAAATATACAGTATATCGCATTGATGCACCAGAAAAAGACCCTGTTGGGTACCTTACTCTGGGAAACACATTTTGAGAGATGATTGGTAGCCTTCCTCAATAAGGAGGGCAGGATCAATCAAACAAACAAACAAAATACAAAAACCTGAATATCCATTGTGTCAGTTCTAAGCCCCTTGTTTCTTAGGACTACTAAGAAAGCAGCACTCATTCTGCAAGAGACGTGGGCACCATGAAACACGCTAAACAATCAGATAGGATTGTGTAATCCTGAACGCATGAACTATGCAGAACAGAACTGATTTCCTTCTTTAGGCAGCCAGCGCATCATTTACTGAAATCTCTTGCCTCTGAGCAAAAGTTTTCAAGGACGTTATAAGAATGGACAGTTGAGCAGCTGGTGCAAGAAGGGCCAGCCAGAGCTTGTTGGGCCTCTTGCCAAGCAGGGCAGAATTTGTGTTTAGTATGCCGAGAAGATGGGAGTTAGGTGGTCGGGTGTCATAAAATGCATCCTGACACTGGGGTAATGCCAGGACCTTTTGCCCTGGGTATCTGCTTCAAGGGAGAGCTGTGTCTCTGTGCAGATTAGCGATTTCTGCTCTTTAGTCAGAACAGCTGCAGATGGAAAATGGCAAATTGCAGACTGGTTTATGGTGACTCCTGCTTAGTTGACTCAGCTTCCCCATGACAGCAATTCCCAGGATGGGCCTCCACAAGTGTCCTTCAGCCTTCCAATAAATGCACCCACTGGCATTACACACAGGGCACTTTTCCCACGTCTTAGGCCAGGTCTACAATACTGGAGAAAGTCTATCTAAGACATGCAACTCCAACTATGTTGATGTACCTTAAGTCCCCATTTCTGCATCATCCCCATTGCGGGAAGTTGACGGGAGAAACTCTCCCATCAAGTTACCTTACTCCACGGTCAATTTATCGGGTCCTTCCTAGACCCACTAAATCAAACCCCGGAAGTTCAAACTCAGCATCACTGATCTCAGAGTAAGTGAAGACAAGTAAGTGAAGACAAAGTCCTGAGTTTAAATGACAGTAATCCATGGCTTAGCAGCTGTCTCTTTCAAATCAAACTGGGACCAAGAGCAGCATTAATATCCCTGACTGTAAGACTGTAAGACGCACCTTCTGGAGTTTATGGAGTTTTTTCCCTTTAATTTTCCTTTGCTTTATTGGAAGGGGCCTGTTACAGCTTCTTCTAGGGCAGTGGTCTCCAATCTTTTCAAGCACAAGAACACTTTCTGAATTTAAGTGCAATCCAGGATCTATCTCAGACCCAAACACCCTGGCCCCGCCTCCTTCGTGCCTCTTCTCCGAGGCCCCGCCATGCTCACTCCCTCCTCCCTCCCTTTCATCAGGCAGGGGCAGTGAGTTGGGGCACAGACTCTGGTCTTGAGCTAAGGGATTTGGAGTGTGAGAAGGGCTCTGACCTGAGCTGGGGCGGCAGGGAGTTGGGATGCAGGAGGGGATTCAGGGTACAGGCTCTGTAAGGAGTTTGGATCCAAGGGGCTCAGGGCTAGGACAGCGGCTTGGGGTGCAGGAGGGGGTTTATGAGTGGGGTAGGGTTTTGGGATGTGGGCACCAGCTGGGCTCTGCTGACCTCAGGTGGCTTCTGGGTAGTGGAGCAGTGATACTAAGGCAGACTCACTCCTGCCTTGGCCCTGCACCACTCCCAAACGGAGCCAGCAAACTCCCTCCAACCCAAGCCAGGATGGAAGGGGGGCACCCTGATATCAGTGCCCCGTCCTCTCTCTTCCCTGCCCTGCCCAGAATGCAGAAGGCTCCTGGAGAGGGGGCAGCTCCAAGGCAAAGGGCAGGAGACGTGCAGTAGTGGGGGAAGGGGCGGCTGAAGTGCTGGCTCTTGACCTTTTGGCCAAACCTGTCAGGATGACCTGTCAGAGGCTCCAAGATCTACCAGTAGATCTAAGTTGGTGACCACTGTTCTAGGGAAACTCACATGCATGTGTTCCTCTATCAGATGGAGGTTAGCTAGTACGAATAAAGAAAAACCTGCCTCCCATCTCATGAAAAGCCTGAGCTGCCTTTTTGACAGGCTCTAAAGACTGGCGTACAGGAGCTGTCAAACCAAGGGCAGAAACAAACTCACTCCTGTTGGAATTCAGCAACAGCTGCAGAATTCCATCAGGTGTATGAATTCCGGACAAAAGTCCCCCCTGAGAACTATATATTATATAGCTATAGGAGCCCTGGACTCGCTCCACAGCGAACACTTTGGCCCAGTCCAACAAAATGCTTATTACGCGTGTGCGCAGTCAAATGTCTGAATAATCCTATTTGACTTCATTAGGGTGGCAGAGGCTGGGGACTTTGCAGGGGTTTCAAACTAAGCACATGCTCAAATATCATGCTCAATTGAGGCCTGAGTAGTCTGCCATTTGCAGGATCATGCGATAGTGACCCAGCTATACTGTACTGGAGATTTACAAACAACAAGGGCTTGTCTACACCGGGGCATTCTGGAACTTAAATCCAAATTAACGAAAGGTGTGAACTGAAAGCACGGCAGGTAAACAACATTAACTAATTAAATGACATCAAATTAAGGGCACATTCATTCTGAATTAAGGATGTGAATGGTTAACTGGTAAGCTTTAACCTTAATGGGCGAGCTTACCAGTTACAGTTAATCAGTGGGGGCTGGCAGCCCTTTGCTCACTATGACCCACCGCAGGCAGGGGTAGTACCAGCCCTAACGGAGCAGCCTCTATCCATGCCCGGTCCGGGGATGCTGCAGGCAGAGGCACTCTGGCAGGCGGGCCATGCCAGCTTACTCAAGCTGGAGAATCCCCCCATCTCCTCATTTAATTAGTTAACCAGTTAAACCTAATGTTTAACCTGTTAACTAAACAGGATTTTACATCCATTTGCTGAATAAGGGTGTGTCTAGACTACAGGGTTTTGTCAACAAAAGCGGACTTTTATCGACAAAACTATACGTGCGTCTACAGTACCGCTGCATCCTGTCGACAGTAAGTCGACAGAACACGGCAGTTTTGTCGACGGCGGTAAACCTCATTCTGCGAGGAATAACGCCTTTTTTTGATAGAGTTATGTTGAAAAAAAGCGCTATTGCATCCACACTGTGCTTTTTCAAAAGAGAGCGTCGAGACTCTCTGTTGAAAAAGGGGCTTGCTTTGCTTCGGCTGTAATCTAGACGCTCTTCTTCGACAGAGGCTCTGTCGACGGTATCTGTCGACAAAGCCGCTGTCGAAAAAAGCCTGTAGTCTAGACGTACCCTAAGTGTCCACACAGGGGTTTAATATGATTTAACTAATCCACTTTAAATTCAAAACTTGCATTATCCTGAGTGTCCACTCATAGGCAGTGCCCCCCCCCCATTCAGTATTGACGTGGCTTTGGTGCAGTTTGCCGCCGCAAAGAAGCTGCTTCCCACCAGGTACAAGCCCGAAACTATATGGGACTTTAGAGGTGAAACGCAAAATCCCAGCACAAGTGAAGTGCCTTGAACGCCGTTGTTTCCCCCAGCAAATTTTTGAGATCGTGTATTAGCAGTGACCGTTAGTAAACTTACACCTTTTAAAAATCTGTAGCTTTAAGTATGCAAATTTAAAAATTATGCATATTTAATTATGCAAATCTGACGTCTGGAGTGGGGAGGAGGGAACAGCCAGTTGCATGGAAGGGATCTAGATTCATTCCATCCTTCACGCAACTGAAGCCTAACTCAGAATCCGAAGTCTGTGCTTGCTTATCCCATGCATTATGTCAAGCTTGGAATCTGAGCACGGTTTGGTCCAGTTCTGTCTTACTGTCTGGATCAGTGCTACAAATTTTGTGTGAGTAAGAAAGAGCAAAACGCAGTCTTGTTGAATGCAGCATTCAAAGCAAGAAGGGACTGGGGAGGACTCAGCTATGAGGAGTGTTGCTCAAAGGAAACAGAGGGGAAACGGGACAATTAACATGCCAGTCTAATTGCTCCCTAGCTTAGTACTCTGTTGTAGCTTTAGCCGAGTCTCTCCTACTTGGCGTACTCTCCAGCTACTTGGATTTCCTGAAAAGTGGGAAGCCAACAGTTTTTGTTCTGCATTGATACAGCTCTCTGGCCAAAGTCACAGACTCATAGAAGATTAGAGTTGGAAGAGACCTCAGGCGTCACTGAGTCCAACCTCCTGCTCAATCAACGTAGGACCAACCCCAACTAAATCATTCCAGACAGGGCTTTTTCAAGCCAGGACTTAAAAACCTCTATGGATAGAAGTCAGGCTGGTCCTACTCACATCAGTCATTTGAGAAGGTTGGCTGCAAGATGCAGGTATATACCAGCCTTGGCCCCGTGAAAGCAGGCACGGAACGCACCTCATGGTGAGTAAGTGGTGGTGGTCTCCGTCTCCATGGCAAAGGAGAACCGCCTGTTCTCCCTGCAGGTCGACAGCTGCCAGAGCCGCTCTTGGCTCAGGCAACCCAGCTCCTTGAGAAGCTTGAAGAGATCGTTGCGGAACTTGACGCCGATGAAGGCGTAGAGGAAGGGGTTGAGGCAGCAGCGGAAGCAGGCCAGCGTGTAGGTCACGTCGTCTGCCACGTCGAGCTGCTTACTCTTCTCGCACAGGCTGTCCGTGTTGTTGAAGGCCGAGATGGTCTTGGCCAACATGACACCATTGTAAGGCAGCTGGAAGGCGATGAAGACTATGACCACTGCGATGATGACCTTGATGGCCTTGTTCTTCTCAAAGTTACGGGCCTGGAGCAAGGTCTTGACGATGACAAAGTAGCAGAAGGACATGACCAAGAGGGGCACTAGGAAGCCAAAGACCATCTGGGACACTTTGATGCCAGTGTCAAACTTGTGCAAGTCGGTGGTGGTGATGATGGAGCAGCGGGGGGTCTCCGATTGGATCAATCCACTGTGGACCAGTTCCGGGATGGAGAGGATGAAAGCCAGCATCCAGATGGAGAAGCACGTGACCTTGCTGATGAAGATCATGCGGGCACGGAGACGGTGGGCGGAGGCGGCCTGGACGATGGAGAAGTACCTGTCAATGCTGATGGCCAGGAGCAGCAGCATCCCGCTGAAGAAGCTCATCTTGCAGATGCAGTAGACGGCCTTGCAGGCAAACTCCCCAAAAAGCCAGTACTTGGCTGCACTTGTGGCCCAGAAGGGGAGTGTCAGCAGGAAGAGGATGTCCGCTAAGGCCATGTTCAGCAGGTAGATATCAGTCATCGTCTTAAGCCTCTTGAAGTACACGTAGGTCAGCATCACCAGCCCGTTCCCCAGAAGTCCTATGAAGCAGATGAGTGAGTACATAGCTGGGAGGAATGCAGCACGGAAGCTCCGGACCTCAAACTTCTCGCAGACACTCTCAAACATATTGTAATCGACGGTGGTGTTGGAGTCATAGTCGTCGGTGACATTGTTGCCTGTGCAGAACTAGAAAGGGAAGGAAACAAGCATGCTCAAGGCCTTACCCTGCAATGAGGCAGATCTGTCATAAATAACTCACTGCAAAAGCGAGGTCTGAACGGGGAACATAAAGCGAGCAAAACCACCAAGCCTCCAAAAGCAGAGACATCCCACATCCCCGCCAAGCCTGGCATGCATCGTGAGCAGAGATGGTCAGGGCTTTTCATTCCATTTATTTGGATGAAAAATGGAAATTCTGTTGGAAATGCTGGAACCTCACTAACATGTTCCATCTCTCCATGGGAAAACCGGAAACCTCGGGGGAAAAAATGTCATACTTATTGGCTGAACATTTGTCAGGTTTAAAAAAAAAAAAAAGAAAAAGAAAAATTTCAATGTTCAATTAAGGGTTTTTTTGGAAAACTTGTGAAGAAAACAGTTTCCTCTTCATTGAGACCATTTTGTGGGAACAAAACCCTTTCCTGACCAGCTTTGGTCACAAGGAAGTTTCTGCCTTTTCATGGAACCGAGAGAGCAGTGCCATTTAATCATTGACTGGTAGAATCATAGTATTAGAACTAGAAGGGACCTTGAGAGGTCATCAAGTCCAGACCCCTGCCCTCATAGCAGGACCAAGCATCATGATAGATATTTATCTAACCTGATCTTAAATATCTTCAGTGATGGAGTTTCCTGAACTTCCCTAGGAAATTTATACTAGTGTTTAACCACCCTGACAGTTAGAAAGTTTTTCCTAATGTCCAGCCTAAACCTCCCTTATGTGACTTAATCCCATTGCTTCTTGTTCTTGCTGGTTTTTACATATGGGGCCAGGATCCAGGGTGGGGTCCCTAGGCACAACCCTAAATGCGTACAATTAAAATTACATATTGGCTTGTGCACTTTTGGGGGGTTCTTAGTGCTGAAACTGCTAAACGAGAGTGATTGCAGGAGGTACAGCAAGCAAGCACGCTCATTTAGCGGTTTCATCACTAAGGATCCCCAAAAGGTTCAAAAACCGCTCTCTGTCTGGGGAAAAAAACCCCAATGGTGGCATGAACCTTGCAGCAACATGTTCTGGTGTGAACCACTGCAAATGATTCTGTAGGCAAGAGAGCCTACATGTGGAATGATCCAAGTGAGTCTAGGCAGGAAATGTCAACATCCCCGTTCTCAAAATGTCCCCCAGAGACTCCCCCAAGGGATATAATTTTGGATGAAATTAGAACGAACCTTGACAGGTCCCTAAACGCTGAAATTTAGGATCAAACTTTGGTCGGCGTTAACACTTCATTGACAGGCAAGAGGGTGGAGGAGAAGCAGCTAATTACTGCCAGAGCCAAACCGATCTGGTGAGGCTTCTAGCCTGGTGTGCTAGAGCCAAGAGGCCTGAATCAGTTGCAGATGCGTGTCTTCCTCCGCATCATAGAATCCTGGGGTTGGAAGAGACCTCAGGAGGTCATCGAGTTGAACCCCCTACCCCTAGAGGAGCATCCTCTGAAGGCAGTCCATTGCTAACATCTGTGTGGTCTCTGCACCACTGGTCATGCTCTGGGGAGCAGAAATCTTGCTTGCACAGGGTGAATTTGCACTAAGGTCTGAGGGGTGACACTAGCCCAAACAAGTTGGCCAAAGCTTCCATTGACCAAGAAAACAGCTGGATGCTAAAGCTGGACAAAGGAGTTGGATTCCTTATAGATATTCAGGATGAGAGGGTCCAACTGGCATTGCCCACTGCTCATTCACTCAGTGCCGCGGCCTAGATTTTTTTGTAACGCTGCGGTCTCCAATGTACTAATATTTTGCTGTCCTTTTTGTTTTAAATTAAACCGGGGTTGCAAGTGTGCTTTGAATGACTAGCCTTCTCACAGAATAGCCCATCCCACTAAAACGGAGTGCGCTGTACAAACGCTAGCTTGCACAGTGATTCAATTACAAAATACACCCACATGGTAATGCCCCCTTGGAATGTAGACAGGATAGGTATTGCCAGTCACAAGGCTTCAAAATTTGAGGCAGTCTCTGCCCACAAAGTCTTGAAATTGGCCTAAATATTTTTTTTTTCCAAACTAAGGGTCCCAGTTGACTTCTAGATTTTGGGGCATGGGTGGTGAGTGATGCTAGAACAGGAGGGAGGCAAGCGCTCCACCCCTGTCACCTGAGGCCCTGCACCTGCCACCCAGAATTCCCATGGCAGCTAAGCCTTCCTCCACTGTAGGGGCTTTAGCCCAGGGATGAGAGACAGCAGGTAGTGCAGTCCCAGCCTTCCCTGACCCTGGGGAGGGCAGGCAGTGTGTGCCCCCCCCCAAATACAAGTGGTCCCCTGGCTGTGTAGTGGGTGGTTCCCTGGAACACAGGTGGTGCTTGGCCCCAGCCTGCATGAGGCTGAAATGCAGGCAGCCTCAGAAGAGGAGCTGTGCTGAATGGGGGGGGGGGTGTCAGCTGGGCAGTTTGGGAAGGCATTGCCTTCCCCTGCCTCTTATACCCTCCACCCATGGTTTGGCCCCCTGACGGGCCATGTTTTCAAGCTTTGCCTGGCAGCCCGGAGTCCTACAAGCATTGCCCGTTTGCACAACGAATGCTATCGTGCTTTCCGGATTCCCCCCTGGCCGGGGCCAGGGCTCTAAGAAAAGCCATCAAGCAGCGCGAGATCTAGAACGGTGAGAGCAGGCAACACCAAAATGGTGGGGAAAGCCCAGATGTCCTTAGCTGCTTTCTGGCTCTCCTAGATTTGCATATCCCAAAGCAAGAGGGACCCAGTCTAGTCAGACCCCCCCCCCACCCCCCGGGTAAAACAGGCCAGAAAACTTAGAATCATAGAATCTTAGGGCTGGAAGAGACCTCCGGAGGTCAAAGTTCAACCCCAAAGAAGGGCTAATCCCAACTAAATCATCCCAGCCAGGGCTTTATAAAGCTAGGGATGGAGATTCCAGCACCACCCTAGGGAACCCATCCCAGTGCTTCCCCACCCTCCTAGGGAAATAGCTGTTCCTAATGTCCAACCTAGACCTCCCCCTCTGCAACTTGAGCCCATTGCTCCTCGTTCTGCCATCTGCCACCACTGAGAACAGCCTCTCTCCAGCCTCTTTGGAACCCTCCTTCAGGTAGTTGAAGGCTGCTCTCAAATCCCCTCGCTCTTCGCTTCTGCAGACTAAACAAGCCCAAGTCCCTCAGCCCTCTCCTCATAAGCCATGTGCTCCAGCCCCCTCATCATTTTGGTTGCCCTCCGCTGGACCCTCTCCAACACGTCTACATCCTCTCTGTAATGGGGGGCCTAGAACTGGCCGCAGTACTCCAGATGTGGCCTCCCCAACTTGCATAAAACAGCCCCCTGCCTTGGTATCCGGACTAGGAATGGGTCTGTGGAGCAGCAGAATGGAAGAACTTGGGTGTGGTTGTGGACAGGCTCCGTGGGGGATCACATGACTGACTGCCCCCCAATGACTTTCTGTAATAAAACAATAAGGGGATCACTGCAGCCGAGACAAACATCCAGAGAGTGAAGCTGCCAGGAAGTGAGTGGCGACTCACAGAGTCCCCTGCTGCTTTTCACTCAACTTGTCCGCCCACAGCAGCCTGGAGAGCAGCGTGAGCTTGTGATGCCTGCCTGAACCCGCTTTTCTCTGTCCCTCTCTCTCCCTGCCTCCCCTCCCTTTCGCTCTGTGCAGAGATGAAAGGCTTCCCCTCTGGGTGGCATCTGCCTGCCTTATCACCCTGCATCTTTGCACGCTTGCTCTTCGTCGCGTCCCCGCTTGGCTTCCACCACATCCTGCATGCACCTGAACCCGCGCCACCTGAAGTGAAAGGGGAAAGAAGCCCACCGCAAACCCTTTCTTGTTTTGCAGAGCCCCTTGCAGGCTCGTGCTAGGGCAGGAGGGGGCACTCCCGAGGGTACAGCCATGCGTGGAAGCTGCTCTTGGCACACAGTTCAGAACGGACAGGTCAGCAACGCCTGGGTCTCTTCTTATGGGTTTCCTTTCTCCAGCTCTCGTTTTACTCTGAACTGGAGGAGGAAGAGAACAATGGCGCTGGAACTATTTTGGGGGTGGGGGTGCTGAGTCGTACCCCTCTTTAGACCTGTTGAGATCATGTTGCCGACTCTCCCAGGCTGTAAACAGTGTCTGGTCTGTCTAGTCTGGGACAGTGGGCATCACTCACTGTTCCTGGCTGCGGCCATGGCTGGGGGCAGCTGTAGAGCCCTAGCCAGTGGTGGATAAAGGGGGTGGTGGGCTGCAGATCCCACAGCAGGGCCAGTGGGCAGTGGAATCCCGATGGCCAGTGGAACTCACGTGGCCAGTCAAACCTTGGGGAACTCACAAAGCCTCGGGGGCTGGCAGGCAGCAGGACCTTGGGGGGCTTGGCAAAGCACATGCAACCCTGTGGGGGCTGACCAGAGGCCAGGACCTGGGGCTGGAGGAACCATCCATGGGGCCAGCTCTCAGGTGCAAAACCTGGGGGTGCTGCAGCACTCTCCACACGCCAACTTCCCACGCCTATGGAAGAGAATGAAGGAGGATTCATGGCAGAGGAGGAATTTTCCTCTTCTTCCAATGTGCCCCAATCCTGCAGCCCTTTCTCACAGGAGCAAAGGCTGTAGTGTCAGGTAGCTATGAACAGATTTTTCCAAAGAGCTCACTACCCAACATGTGGGGAACCTGGCTGCTTGCTGAGAGCCAAAAATGGGAGCAAGGCTGTTGGTATGAAAACACTTCTGGAAATCACAACCTTAATGGTGATAGAAATGTAACCTTAATGGTCACTTTGCATTCTCTGTCTGTCTGTCTGTCTCTTTCTCTCTCTCTCTCTGTCGGTCTGTCTGTCTCTCTCTCTCTCTCTGTAATAATTCAGAGAGTTGTTCCGTGAATTGTCCCCACTTTGTTTTAGGGGCCATGTAGTTTCTACCAGAATCACTTTTGTCAATCAAAGTTACCTGCACCTTCTGCTCTGCCTTCAGTGTATGAATGCAGCTAGATTTTAACCAGGCCATCTTTTGTTTTTAAACTTCTTACCTGGAATATTAAGGGAAGACTCAAAACCGCTGTCACCGTCATCTGTTTACCTAGAGAAGGAAGAGGCACAATATTATTGGTAGCAATTAGGAAGGGTTCCCAGGTAATGTACACTTGTTCTAGAAATAAACTTTGAAAATGGTCTCCAAGCTTTAACATAATAAATTGCACAGCTCTAGCATTTCTCATCCATGGATTCCCACAGCATTTGACAAACCTTGTTAAGCTTTCCACAGATGGATAAACTGAGGCATAACAAAGAAGTTAAATTCCAGACAAGACTCTGACGTCCCACTGAACCCAATGAGAGGAGCTGACCTTTGAGGATCCTGGCTTAGTTGACAAACCCCAACTCACACAGCAAGTCAATATCAGAGCAAAGAATAGAAACCAGATGTTCTGCATCCAAGCACTTAAAGACCCAATTAATCTGTCCTTGGTTTATCTAGAAATGTGGTTTATTTTGAAAAACAACAAGTAGTCCTGTGGCACCTTAGGGTGTGTCTAGACTACAACTCTCTGTCGACAGAGAGATGTAGATTAGGCACATCGAAATTGCTAATGAAGCCGGGATTTAAATATCCTGTGCCTCATTAGCATAAACATTGCCCCCGCTTTTTTTCAAAATGGAGTTTTTTCGAAAAAACCCCAAACCCGGCCGTCTAGAGGCGGATCTGTTGAAAATAAACCCTTTTTTGATGGATCCTGTAAACTTCATTTTTTGAGGAATACAGGATCTGTCAAAAAAGGGTTTATTTTTGACAGATCCATGTCTAGACTGCTGTTTTTTTCCGAAAAAAACTCCGTTTCGAAAAAAAGTGGCAGCCATGTTTATGCTAATGAAGCGTGGGATATTTAAATCCCTCCTTTAGTAGCAATTTCGATGTGCTTGATTTGCAGCACTCTGTCGACAGAGAGGTGTAGTCTAGATGTAGCCTTTGAGACTACCAAAAAATATAACTGTATAGTATCATGAGCTTTCATGGGCAAACCCCATGTTATAGTTATTTCTTTACAAAAAGTCCGTGGGGTTGTGGATGCAGTCTCTCACCAGTCCCACAGACATGCCTCATCACGGCGGAGCCAAAGCATACAAAAACCACACAGCTGCATCTGCGACCCACCCCCTCCTGTGACAGAGGAACTGGCCCCCCCACAGGATACATTTGATGGAAGCTGGCTGAAATTTATGAAGCCGCTGCCTGCTGAAGCGGGGGAGGGAAGTGTGAATTCTGAACCAGGAGTGAGGTGCTCAAACCATCGCAGGCGAGCAGCTTTTCCTCCTGTGGTTAATGAAGTTGCACAGGCCAGTGAAAGCATTTTGCTTTCCGCTGTGTATAACGGACTCTGGTTTCTTACCTCAGCCTCCAGTCATCTGCTGCCTAGGTTAGAAGTGGATCCAGCAAGGCGTGCATGCTCTCTGGCTCTAAGAGGAGCGGAGGATGCAGCCCATTTTGGCTGTGTAGCCAAACCTTGGACAGAGGGGGCTCCTCCATCCTTCTCGGGAGCTGGTGGGTTTGTGACGTCTGCAACCTCCTGATATTTAGCGCTCACGTCATGCTTTTTTTTTCCCCCAGGGTTAACCAAGTACAGTAACAGCCCTGAGGCTACATCTAGGATATGTCTAGACTACACCTCTCTGTCGACAGAGAGATGTAGATTAGGAATGTCAAAATTGCTAATGAAGTGGAGATTTAAATATCTCATGCTTCATTCGCATAAACATGGCAGCCACTTTTTTTCTAAATGGAGCTTTTTCGAACCCCCCCCCCCCCAAAAAAAAACCCAAAATGGCAGTCTAGAAGCGGATCTTTCGAAAATACAACCCTTTTTCAAAAGATCCTGTAAACCACATTTTAGGAGGGATAAGGGATCTTTCAAAAAAGGGTTGTATTTTCAAAAGATCTGCGTCTAGACTGCCGGGTTGTTTTTTTTTTTCGAAAAAGCTCCATTTCGAAAAAAAGCAGTGGCCATGTTTATGCTAATGAAGTGCGAGATATTTAAATCCCCGCTTCATTAGCAATTTAGACAGGCCTAACCTATATCTCTCTGTTGACAGCGAGATGTAGTCTAAACACAGCCCTAGACTGCAGGCTTCTTTTGGAAGAATATTTTTCCAGAGGAGATCTTCTGGAAAAGCTTATTTCAAAAGAGAGCGTCCACACAGCAAAAGCGTAACGAAAAAGCGATGTGTTTTTTCGAAAGATAGTGTCCACACTGATTGGCAGGGCCAGCCCACAACATTTTGGCATCTGAGGCGGGGAGCTCAAATGACGCCCCCATGCCCCCTCACTTGGGCAGGTCTCAATTCTCTGGGTCCTAGTGGCACCATCCCACCCCACAGTCTGGCACCTGAGGCAGCTGCCTCAGTTCACCTCATGGTAAGACCAGCCCTGCTGATTGGACGCTATCCCGCATTAAGCTTGATGACTTTGGACAGAGGGGCCACCAGGGCACCTGTGCTTTTCCCTGGAGGCCTCTCCTTTCGAAAAAACACTCTCTTCTGTGTCCAAACACACCTTTTTTCGGAAAAAGGCTTCTTCCTCATAGAATGAGGTTTACCGCTGTCAGAAAAACCCCTCCATTCTTTCGACCTTCTGTTGAAAGAACGCAATAGCAGTGTGGACGTAAGTATTGTTTTCCCAGAAAAACGGCTGTTTTTCCAAAAAACCCTGCAGTGTGGACATACCCTGAGAGACAGATGCTATTTTACCAATGGGGAAATTGAGACTTGAAGTCAAGAGATTTGCCCAAGGTCACTTGTCAAGATACTGGTAGAGCTGCTAATGACCCATCGGTTCACAGCCCTTTGTTTCTTCCCATAGATCATGCTGCCTTTGTACCTTTAAACCCACTCATTACTGACTTTGAATTACTCATTCATTCCCATTGATGTTACCATCCTCCTCAGTGTTTAGCTGAGACCATAACAAGGTTCAAAAAAGAACAAGCTAAATTGATAGAGGATAGGTCCAGGATGCAGGAATGGAGTCCTCTGTCTCTGTTTGCCAGAACCTGGGAATGGAGTCAGGGGATGTATCACTTGATAATTACAACATAAGAACCATACTGAGTCAGACCTAAACTCCACCCAGCCCCGTGCCCTGTCTGCAGACAGTGGTCAATGCCCGATGCCCCAGAGGGAGTGAACAGAACAGGGAATCATCAAGTGATCCCTCCTCTGTCTCCCATTCCCAGCCTCTGACAAACAGAGGCTAGGGACACCATTCCTACCCATCCTGGCTAATAGTCATTAATGGACCTAACCTCCATGAATTTATCTAGCTCTTTTTTGAACCCTGTTAAAGTCCTGGTCTTCACAACATCCTCCGGCAAGGAGTTCCACAGGTTCACTGTGTGTTGCATGAAGAAATACTTCCTTTTGTTTGTTTTAAACCTGCTCCCTGTTAATTTCATTTGGTGACCCCTAGTTCTTGTGTTATGAGACCAAGTAACTATCTTTTCCTTATTCACTTTCTCTATACCTGTCATGATTTGTATAGACCTCTAGCATATCCCCCCTTAGTCTCCTCTTTCCTAAGCTGAAAAATCCCAATCTTTTAAATCCCTTCTCATATAGCACCCGTTCCAGACTACTAACCATTTCAGTTGCCCTTTGCTGAACTTTTTCCAAAGCCAACACGTCTTTTTTGAGATGAGGTGGCCACATCGACATGTAGTGCCTGTTCTGTTCATTCCCTCTGCGGCACTTGGCCTTGGCCCCTGTTGGAAAATGGGATTCTGGGCTAGATGGACCTATGCTCTGATCCAGTCCGGCAGTTCTTTCTGGGGCTGCTGACGGTTGTTTATCTGCTGTGCCTCTGCAGTGCCAGTTTGTGCCCATCTCAGCTCTGGGAAGCTCTTGAGCAGTATCTCCTGGGCGCTGGGAAGATGTAGATCCATTATTTCAAGTGTCTGTTGCCGCACTGCCATCTGTAGGACCTAGTCTGTAGTAGACACATAACGGCATCGTTGCTCACCCGTGGGCAAAGATCGGCAAGAATGTTGTAGGTTGTTTCATGTTGCACAAAGGAGGCTTTGTCTCCCTAGAGACCCGTGAGAAAGTCACGATTCTCCTCTTCCCAGAGCCCTGTGTGAGCTCACCACAAAGTTTCTCAAAAGTTGAGGCCTTGGTTGGAGATGCAACATGGGCAGGGAGGGCCAGGGCTCCAAGGTGGATCTGTGCTTTCCATCTCCCAGGCTGGTGCGCCTATATTCAGCATCCCCATATGTGATGTCAAGAAGGAATTTCCCTCTGGTCAGATTGGCAGTGATCTTGTGAGGGGAAAAGGGCTGTTCCACCTTCTACTGCTGCATGTGGGGGGCAGGATTATCTGAGTAGACCTCACTTAATCTTTTCCCGGCCCCTGTGGTGGCCCAGTGAACCTCGGTATTGCTCACTCTCTGCCTGCCTCACATACCAGTTGGGTCTTGTGTGAGTGGTCACACGTCAGTCTAATTTCAGTGCTTGGGTGTGGAGTGTGGGTGTTAGTGGCCTGGTCATCCCCGCTGGCCTTAAACTCCATGGTTCGTGTTGAAAACTTGCACTTCCCTTCATTTCCATGGACCCCGGCTCTCTCGTGTGCTGTTTCAGTCCTGAGCTCTCCTCACCCAGGTGTCCTTCAGTCCTGATTAGCAGCATGTCCTGCTGGCCCACGTCGGGGACTTCCACAGCTTCCCACCTGAGCTCATCCCTCCCCCTTGTTATTCCAGCTCCCAGACGTCCTGTGACCTAGGACAATTATTCCTGGGCATCTTCCCTTTTAAACAAGCCGTCCAATGCTGCTGCACAGCTCCGGGATGTCTCACCTAGCCCTGCCTCCGCAAAAGTCCATGAGCTGAGATTTGCATGTGCAAAGTCTGATTCTGTTGCGGGTCAGGTCGGGGTTGTGTTTGCCCTGAACCTCCAGAATATGGAGTGGGTGGAAGATCCTTACAGCGATACAGAGCCTTTCCCTCGAGGGATTTCAAAGAGTTATCAAACGGGGGCAGCTGGAATGGCTCTACTCACTACTGAGAGTAGTCACCCCTGACTGAACCACAGTGCATAGGGCAGGAAACATGGACGGTGCCCAGAAAGGGCTGATGGAAACCAGTGAGGCAGAATCCAGTTACTTGGATTTGGAGGGGACATGGAGGCGACACCCCAACTCTTCCCAGAGGCCCAGTGGGATCTTTAGTGATTTGTGAGGCCTTTTCCTGTTTTTAATTCCTCCAATGCAGCCCCTCCTGCAGGGCTGCCCTTAGGATGCATGGGAACCCAGGCAGTACTATGAAACTGGCATCCGAAGGTAGCCAGAGGCAGGGAAATTATGATTTTTTAGGGATGTGATTTTATCATCTTCAGCAACACACTAATGAGATATTTTAAAGCAAATTTTAAACTGAAGTCCCATGAATTAACACAATAAGGCTTTGTCTACACTGGCATGCTGTGTCACCAAAACCTGCGTTTTGAGAGCGTCTACACTGCAAATGTTGCCAAAACTGGGTGTTTTTCACAATAAACATCACAAAAACTTCCACCCTGGTGAGAGACTCTTGTCTTTTCCCCTCCCTTTCTTGTCAGCTAAGAGCCAGTGTGGACTCTACTGTTTGTTTTTTCAAGAGAACCAGTATCCCACAATGCCTGCCCTGATGGCTGTGCTCAACATTTTGTGGTCTCTGCTGCCCTGCAAGCATATCCCCTTCCCCTTTCAAAGTTCTGGGAAGTATCTGAAAGTTGAGGGAGCGGCTCCATTTGGGGAACAAGCAAAGAACAAATCATTGGAATGCTCCAGTTCTGCCCTGCTAGGAACACAGCGGCGGGCAGATTCTGCTGTATGGGTGGGGTGGGGGCTGGAAAGACGGCTATGCTGCTTTGACATTCCTCAGCACAGAGAGCTTAATCCTAAGAAGCACAGGGATCAGCTCTGCCTTCCCACAACACTGCCTGGTGAGATGCTTCCCCACAATGCTTTGCTCTGTCTGTGGAAAGGGTGCTAGCAACGTGGCCATGAAATATCAGCAATGGAAAAATGGAAAGCGGATAAACTGGTTTGACCATTTTTCACTTTTGGAGACTTTTGCATGTCAAGACAGTGCAGACATAGCCTAAATGTGGAAATGGACAGCATAGACCTGGGGTTGGAAAATATGAAATGGCTTTATTACCAAAAGAATGGCTCTTCCAGAGGGTCAGTGTTCTGCTAATCTCTCTGGCAGGCTTTGTCACTTTTAAATTACCTAGACCCCTTTGGGGAAAGCAGTTCTACAGAACAGGGATAGGAAGAGGCAGGTGGATGGACATTAAGACCCAGCGGTGCCCCCAAATTTTCAGGTGCCCTACACAGCTGCATATTCTGCATTTGGTTAAGGATGGCTCTGTCCTCCCCCAGCATGCAGCCTCCTACCACCAGGTTGTGGTAGTGGTTGAGAAATGTAGAGGACACTGCATCTCTCATCAGCTACTGACCAGATCTGCCCCCGCTTGACCTCAGTGGTCTGGTTTTCGCTCAGGATAATGAGGAGCTGTTGCTAAAATTGTCTCAACTAACCATTTTTGGCTAGTTCATCTATATCACTTTCCTTTATAGAGCCCATTTTGCTTTCCTTAGGGGCTTTCAGCATCCCTTGAATTCCAAGATCAAGGAAAAACTGCTTCAACAAACCCCCAGAGCAGTCAACAAGCCCCAAAAGACCAACTCAGGAGACAACTTCTTCCCACCTGGCTTCCTGAGTGAGTCCTTTTCTAAGGGTAGTGGGCACAGGAGCCCACTCACCTATCTTGCTAACACCACTGCTGGGAGCCAAACTTTCCAAAGCCTTGTGGGGAGCGAAAGTGACTGGTAGGAGTGGGGTGGAATACAAAGAGGAAATGAGCCAAACAACTGCTTGAACTCTGGAGTTTTATGGGCATGTGTCTGTCTTTTCTTTTTTTTTTTCTTGGTTCTGGGTGTTTTCCCAAAGTTTCACCTCTCAAAATACTATTAGAAAGTCCCTAGAAAGTCCTGCAATGAAAAAACTCTCAACCACTCACAAATAAACAAAACAAATACAATATCCAGGGCAGGGAACTAATTCAGACGGGAGGCCCAGAGCTGCCCTCCAGCTCCTTTGGCTGTTTTCTGTACATGCTCTTCCACCACTTGGTCTTTCAAATGCACCACCTCAGTCCAGGAGACCTACACAGACAGACTTCTAGACCAGCCTGGCTCCTCTTGGATACACTCACGGGAGCAGTGATTCCCTGCTGAGCGCAACTCATCGTGGATCCTACCAGCCTCGCAGTTGGGAGTTGGGTACCAGCTGAGAGCTCTTTGCTCCTTCTGGAGACAGGTTAAAAATGCTCAGCGTTGGCCCACCTCTGCTCCCATTAAGTCTCTGCAAAACATCCATTACTATCATGGGGCATAGGGGAGACCAGTGCTGGCAATCTCGTCCCACCTCCCCCCGCCACTAACGTATGCATTATACTCTGGATCAACCATGACATATCTCATACCAGACGAGGGAAGGCATCACAGCAAGGGGCGGGAACAGGAGGTAAAAAAGAGGCATTTGTATTCATCTTCACAGCCTTTGCAGGAGTAAAGGCTTGGAATAAGGAAAAGGAAACTTTAGGCCAAACATCAAAGAAAATCTCTCCAGAACTTGAGCAGTATTTGGCTGTAGAAGAGTCTCCCACGCGAAGTAGCAGAAACCCCATTAACGGGGCATTTAAAACTAGACTGGAGGCAGCCCTGCGGAATGGACCAGAGAACCATCCTACATAGACTCTTGCGCAATGAACCACAAGGAACCTAAAGGTCTGCTCCACCCTCACCTTCTATGAATCTACCACTCCTACATCCGGGTGGGCTAAGACGGTGGCTGCCCAAGGTGTGGAGCAACAAGGAGTCAGGGAGACCACTGGATTTTCAGACGACCGGGAAAGACTTTGAACAGTAGCAGCAACAAACCCAATAAACTCAGCAGAAAACCTGCCTTCTCTTGCAGAGGAGAGTCCACAGAGCGAACAATCCTTTTGCACTAGCCAGAAACACCCAGCCTGAGATTCAAAGTCAGGGACATAACCCACATGTAGATGAAGGGTCCATTTACACTGCACAGTAATGCAGTGCGGTTAGTCTTACCCAGACTAGCTAGACCCATGAAGTTGTAGCAGCACAGGATTCAGTGTGGGCTAACCATCCCAATACAAGCCCGTTGGGGACCCTACCTCCGCACCAGGGTGCTGAAGGGCATGGCACCCCATTTTCGCTGCTATTGTCCTCACTAATTAGATTAAAACAGTCACAGGAGGCATAACTATGCTAACAATCGTACCTTCATCGTACCTAGCTATCACCTTTGGAAAATCATGGGAGACAGGAGTGATTCCAGAAGACTGGAAAAGGGCAAATATAGTGCCCATTTATAAAAAGGGAAATAAGAACAACCCAGGAAACTACAAATCAGTTAGTTTAACTTCTGTGCCGGGGAAGATAATAGAGCAAGTAATTAAGGAAATCATCTGAAAACACTTGGAAGGTGGTAAAGTGATAGAGAACAGCCAGCATGGATTTGTAAAGAACAAATCATGTCTAACCAATCTGATAGCTTTCTCTGATAGGATAATGAGTCTTGTGGATAAAGGAGAAGAGGTAGATGTGGTATACCTAGACTTTAGTAAGGCATTTTGTGGAGAAATCCCTGTAATATTATCACTCTCATATAACTTTGTGTTAAGATCTTGTCCTTTTCGATATATCTTTAAGTGTTCTATAGAATATTTGTAACATTTATCCTATAACTTTGTATTAAGAGAAACTTTCCATGTAAGAAAAAAAATGTCTTTTGAGCTGTCCCCTTTCCTTGATTGTCCTGTTGAACTAAATGAGGTGTGAATGGAGAATAAAAGGTGAGCACCTCCAGCAGCAGTTGCAAGGGTGGAGAAGGTCTGGGAGCCAGATCCAAGACAATACCTGTAAAGTGAGCTCATTAAGAAGACTGGACATACAGACACTTGGGAGTCAAGCAGCAAATGCCTGCCCTTGGAAGAACTCTCTTTGAAGCAGCATTAAGAAAGGCAAGGTGATGACTAATTGGCTGCATGAGAGGGATAAATAGGAAGCATCTTGCAGAGGGACCCCTGGTTTTCGTCTTGTCAACATGGGAGCATCAATCCGGATTGGCAGAAGCCCAGTTTCACCCCTCCCCCATCTAACTAATCTGGCCAGTGCAGTTAGGGGGAGCAGCTTTTGGTAACAACAAGATGGAGTGTGCTTGTGTGTGTGTGTGTGTGTGTGTGAGTGCATGAGTGTAATGTATCATATGCATATGATAAGTATTGATTGATCTATGTATGTTCAATAAATGTGGCGTGTTGCCTTATTCCCCTGAAAAAGATCCTAGGTGCTTCTTTTAAGCACAACTATTTGATGTGGTCTCGCATGATATTCTTATCAATAAACTAGGCAAATACAACTTAGATGGGGCTACTATAAGATGGGTGCATAAATGGCTGGATAACTGTTCTCAGAGAGTAGTTATTAATGGTTCTCAATCCTGTTGGAAAGGTATAACAAGTGGGGTTCCACAGGGGTCTGTTTTGGGACCGGCTCTGTTCAATATCTTCATCAACGATTTATATATTGGCATTGAAAGTATGCTTATTAAGTTTGCAGATGATACCAAGCTGGGAGGGATTGCGAGTGCTTTGGAGGATAGGGTCATAATTCAAAATGATCTGGACAAATTGGAGAAATGGTCTGAGGTAAACAGGATGAAGTTTAATAAAGACAAATGCAAAGTGCTCCACTTAGGAAGGAACAATCAGTTTCACACATACAGAATGGGAAGCGACTGTCTGGGAAGGAGTATGGCAGAAAGGGATCTAGGAATTATAGTGGACCACAAGCTAAATATGAGTCAACAGTGTGATGCTGTTGCAAAAAAAGCAAACATGATTCTGGGATGCATTAACAGGTGTGTTGTGAGCAAGACACGAGAAATCATTCTTCTGCTCTACTCTGCACTAGATAGGCCTCATTTGGAGTATTATGTCCAGTTCTGGGTACCACATTTCAAGAAAGATGTAGAGAAATTGGAGAGGGTCCAGAGAAGAGCAACAAGAATGATGAAAGGTCTAGAGAACATGACCTATGAGGGAAGACAGAAGGAATTGGGTTTGTTTAGTTTAGAATAGAGAATATTGAAGGGGGACATGATAGCTGTTTTCAGGTATCTAAAAGGGTGTCATAAGGAGGAGGGAGAAAACTTGTTCATCTTGGCCTCTGAGGCTAGAACAAGAAGCAATGGGCTTAAACTGCAGCAAGGGAGGTTTAGGTTGGACGTTAGGAAAAAGTTCCTAACTGTCAGGGTGGTCAAACACTGGAATAAATTGCCCAGGGAGGTTGTGGAATCCCCATCTCTGGAGATATTTAAGAGTAGGTTAGATAAACGTCTATCAGGGATGGTCTAGACAGTACTGGGTCCTGCCATGAGGGCAGGGGACTGGACTCGATGACCTCTCGAGGTCCCTTCCAGTCCTGGTATTCTATGATTCATTTGTGGTGTAGGGCACACCAGTGGGCTAATGCAAGGGTGGGGAGCCAGCTGCAGTTCCCTGCTTAATTTGATTCAGCCCACAACAAGCCTCTGTGTTGCAGGCTGGAAGCCTTGAACCTCGGTGCCTCTCCTCCATGGGGCTGGAGCACTGGCCGGCTGGAACGGGCCAAGCCCTCATGCCCTGAGTGAGGGGTTTTTGGGGGTTGTTTTGTTTTGTTGTTTGTTTTTTTGCTTCTCACTTGGGAGCAGATCAGGTGAGTGAGGTGGGTTTTTGTTTGTTGATTTGTTTTTGTTTTCTTCTCCTTTGGGAGCAGGTAAAGGAGATTTTCGGGTCAGTGGCCCCTGACTCCCACCCCTGGCCTAATGCAATGTGCATTTGTGGGCTTGCCTTCATGTGCCACATTCCAGCAGTGTAGCTGTGCCACCGTGGTACTTCAGTGACAATGACATAGCACCGCTGAGACAGGACCAGTTATTCTGCCTCCCTGAGAGGCAGCAGCTATGTTAATGGGAGAAGTTCTCCTGTCAAAACAGCACCATCTACATCGGGCCAGGTTGGTAGCACCTAGGACCAAGTTGGCACGCCATCTCGTGGGGGTGGTTTTTTTACACCCCTGAGCCATGCATTTTTACCGATAGACGTCTATGGTGTAGATTTGACCTGTGTCTCATATAGGATGCTGTAAGGTAGAAGCTGCTTCTGAGGCCCCCCTCACACTTTTCAAACGTTGTGACTTTCAGGAAAACAGCCAGTTTGTTTCTGAGAACGAATGGCTCATCAGTTAATTAGCATACTGGTATTTCGTGTGGGAGCGTCAGTGCCTGTTGTTCCCTTATCTCGCTCTCTCTCATTCTGTCACTCATCTCTTGCCATGAAGGCCTAGCGCCCTCATTTCAGTAGCGAAAAGGACTAAGGAGATATAACTGTGCCTTTCATCTCATGCACTCGCCACCCCTTGTGACAGAAACCAAAAATGAACCCTCTTTCCCCACCCTCTCATGGAAACAGTGAACCACACAAGAGCTACTGAGATAAACAGATGAGCAGAAAACCCATTCTTAAAAAAAGTAACTTGTGTTTTCTGCCCTAAGTGCTGTATCAGTAAGAATCGCTAAGCCCCAGGCTGGATAGGCACTTACACCCAGTGTAGTGCCAGTGCCCTAATTGTGCTATGTGGACAGTTAAGCACGTGTTGACGTGCCTTGCCAAATCAGGCCTTAGGTCCCTTGAGCCAGAGCCTGCTATCTTTATGCAACGGAGCAGGGATTTTTAACGTGAGTAAGCTTTGCAGGCTGGCGTTCCTAATGCAGAATCTAGTGTGCAGTAGGCGTTAGGGTACCACAGGGCACGGTCCTCCCTGTCATCGCCCCATATTTATCTAAGAAATTCTTTCAGTTAATAGCTTTCCTCCTTTCCCTGCCATGTCAGGAGTCTCTGTCTTGGACCTGCACTGGCTCAGCTCAAACCACGCGTGTTAGATAATAGCTGCCCCAGAGCCTTGCCTTATGTTTGCCCTTTATTATTTGCAGTTGGTGCTCATGTAAGGCATGTGCTACTGCACTTTCAAAAACTCCTTAGAGAGGAAGCATGGTCTTATACTTGAGACTGGACGGAGATACAGACTGAACCTTTCTAGTCCAGAATCCTCAGGACTTGACCAGAGAATTTGCCCAACCATGGCAGGTCAATATTGTCTAGTGGCATGACCAACACTTCCACTGCTTACTGGGCTCTTGGAAGACATTTAGGAGTAAACTAGAGCTAAATAACAGCACTGAACATTGCGAGCCAGGACTGGTGTCTGTAAACAAACTTTCTGGGACCACAGGAAACTTTTCCCCCACTCTCGATAAATGGACATCCAGCTAACTGAAATCATGCCGGCCTACGGATGTTGCTGGACCAAGGAGTGCTGGATTAGAGAGGTTCAACTTGTATAGGAAACCTGTGTTTGTTCCCAAGCGCCATCACCGTCTCCCTGCGTGACCTTGGGAAAGCCTCATTATTTTCTGGCAGCTGTTTTGCCGTCTCCTAAAAGGGGAAAACACTCCCTGGCACCTACCTTTTCTCATCTTGCCTATTATGGGTGGGATTTTCCGGAGCATAATGGAATTCAAAGATTCCGTTGAAATTGTTCTCTATGGGCACAAGGGAACTCAGATGGGGTTTTTAAACGCTACCGGGAGGCATGTCACAATAACGTCCCCCAGGCTGCTGTACTGGCAGGTGCCAAAAGGCCTAGGGAAGCCTTTTAACTCCCTATTCATTCCAGAGTTTGACTTGAAAACATGGCATGAAGACAAGAAGCAGGACCAACCTCCTCAAAGCAAATTCCAACCATCTGCAGATGCTGGGAGACTTCATTCTTCTGTACTCTGGTTTCTCTGTCCAGTATCTCAGAGCAGATCTTGCCCTGAATCTTTACCACACTCTCCCCTACTTATAGCACTGACCCCATCTATTCATTCCCAGAAAAACAGGGGTATTTTCAAGCCCACTTTGCTTAATTCATCTGCAAAGCGCTTCAACTGTCTGCTTTCTTCTGTCACCATTCCACCTTCTCTGTTGTCTTCTCTCCTCCTCCCCCACCTCTCTTTGCCCTCTTCCTTCATTCACTCACTCACTCACTCACCCCAGAGTGCTTTTCTTTGCAAGTGTTTTGAGTAATAAAGAAAGCCGAAAGAAGAACATTCAAGAGCAAGCATCAGGAGGAAGGAAATTACTTGAGCAGAGCCGGGAGTTTGAAGGATAAAAATATCTGCTACATCTCTGATCCCACTGCTCTAATTTCCTATGTGTTAACCCTGTGGATGCCATGAAACCACTGAAGGCAAATCTGAAACAGGTTCTTGCAAGGCAGTCCCAGGCTAGAATGAGAGTCTTAAATGTGGACAGAAACAAGCTGTAAGCTCTCTCTGGGAGCAACGCTGATGCCATATCCCCCTCAGCAGACAGTGCCAATGCCTGCTGCTTCTCATTTTGCTGCATAACAATGAAACCATTCCTGGAAATACAGCTCCAACTAGATTCATTCCCACACCAAGTGACTCCAAAAGAACAGCTCTTCGCGTGGATCCAAGGACCTAAAATGGCTTTGTAGACCTTCACCAACAGAGCCCCTCTGAGAGAGGGAACCATTTAAAAATGATCCCCACTTCAGCCATAAGGAAATCAAGGCACAGAGAGAGGAGGTGACTCACTCTAGGCTGCACAAGGGAGTCCGTGGGAGAGCCAGGAACAGACTCCAAACCTCCGCACGCCGAGTCCCCTGCTCTAATCACGGGAGTGTGTCCACGCCACACTCGGGAGAAAGAATCCATTCTCATTTAAAAAGAGGAAAATTAAGTAGTTTTTACAATCGGGCTAGAGAGATGGGAGGAAAATTAAAACCATTTAAAACCAATATTTGAAATAGACATTTATAAAGAAATATTTCCAGGGAATGCCCAGCCCTCTCAGCATCACTTGGAATGACACAAGCAGCATCCCGAAGAGGGCAGATGAAAACGAGTACCTGGGTATCTCTAGCCAAAGGATGGAGGAGAAGCACTTACCACTGTCCATGGTCTGACTTCTGCTGGTGTTACAGTCTCAGGGTGAGTGAAAGCACCATAGACTCCAGTGCCGTGTCAGAGGGAAGCATTTCTTGACAAGGGTCGCATTTAAGGAACTCTGACTTTTATACCTTCCCCACTACAGGAGCACATGACACACTTGGCGCTGCTGTGATTTAGCTTATGCTCCTCCTACCTGCCCCACCGAGCTGTGCCTTTCAGGGGAGCACAGCACACGGTGAAGTGCACCGGGAGGAAGTCTGTTGCCGGGAGCTGAGGTTTCCCCAGAAATAAAAGTCTGCCCTTGCGCTAGTGCGCAAGGAGGGGGCTGTCTCTAAGCGGGGAGGGCTTGTTGCTCTTTGGTTACTTCGTCACCGCTGTACGTTCTGCTCCTTGTCTCTAAATGCTCAACAGCTTCCAAGCTAGGAAAGGCGTTTCCTCCTCCTCCTTTCATTAGTTCTCTGTGGTTTGCACCGTCACCTGATAAATATCTCGCCACACACAATCTGTCTTGAAAGGCTCCGGGTGTATGCAATTCCCCTGCTCCATCCTCACTTCTGCATCAGTACAGGTATTTCAGAGAAATCGCAGATTCCTCATTCCTTTCCAAGAAGGCCAAAGATCAGTTTCCTCAACACTTCCTTGTGGGACAGTGTTGCTGCAGGAGTTTTGGATGGTGAAGGATGGGGCATGCCTCCTTTGGCCAGATTCTTCCTTTATGGCCATTTCCTCCAAGACGTATCAGTATACAGGAGAGACGCAAGGTAGCCCCTGAACATGCTGTCTCTGCAGAACTTCCAACCCCTACTAGTGAGCATGAGGAAAGAGTCTCTTCAAGTTAACTATCAGGCACATTGCAAAGGTGAAGCAAGTGAGAACTTTGCATTCAGTTGCCCATGCTGGATTGCATCACTTGCTCCTTGAAGAGACTTGGCTTCCAACAGCGATCATCAGTGTTCCCTCTATTTCTGCCCCCCCACTCATGTGTGGAATAATTTTTTTTATGCACACCAAGGTGCACCACTACTAAAAACACACGATGCTGGCTCTGGACACTTGGCTAATCAGCTGGGTGGCATTGAATCTCTCCTGGGAGGTTGCCCAAGTGCTCATCCACAGGTAACACAGGCTGTCAATCCCAGGCTAGTTCTCTCTCACACAGAAAGGGCCAATTACAACGAGGGTGCGACCCCCATGGACTTTAATATACTTACACCAAAGATGAACTGAGTCCAATGTCTGGAACCGTTATGCTGGCAAATTCAAAAGTTTTATCCTGCAAGTTTTCCACTAATGGTAAGTGAGGGAGAAGAAAAAATATTATTCACAATCATTTCTGTGCAAACTTTGTAAAGCAGCTTTTTTTTTTATAAGATATGGCACAAGACACGTGCAGAACACACAAAAGTCAAAAGATAGTAAAGTGTGTAAACCTCAGTGAGGTTTACAGTCCTCACTTGGGACAAGATACAAAATTCACATGTGGCTTTCTTAGCACACACCTCTATATTGTGAGTCACTTGCTCTTTCTCTCCCATATTTTTCTAGTCTCAGAGGGGTAGCCATGTTAGTCCGTAACTTTACAAACGAGTGGTCCCGTGGCACCTTAGAGACTAACAAAAATATATAGTATAATGAGCTTTTGTGGGCAAAACCCACTTCCTCAGATGAGCTGAAGTCTTAGGACTCTGTAATAGATCCATTTAGCAACTGAGTCTGATACTTTTTCTTTTGACTACTCAACATGTAGAAGCAGGTATGCTACCTACGAGAGAAATATCCTTCCCCTCCCCCTCCTTACACACACACACTTTTTTTGGGTACCTTTTCCTGGAACGAGGTCTGAAGAGGAAACCACATTGTAGGGTTAGGTAAAATACTTAGAAATGGTAGGTACAAAGGTTTTGACTTACACACTTTTACTGTACATAGGAGCAAGTAGAGGTGGCAGAATAGTCACATTCTTCTCATCCCCAGCACTGTGACCAGATATTTAGGACTTAACCTGTGCTTAATGCCGAGGATCAAGACAGAGGGATGCTAGCTGCGGTCAAAACCAATGAGAGTGGAACTGTCAGCCAGATGTTTGCAGTTTCTTCTGCAGCTTCCTGTATGCTCATCATGGGTTGCCTTCAAAGCTGCTGCTTCTACAGGCTAAATTGTAGGTTGTCAGAGACGAGTGAATCTATGTAAATAACTTTCTGCAAAGCGTGGAGAGAAATTTTAAAAATAACAATGTACAATGTGCTCTTTGTCTTCAAGTTTCAAAATTTTACCGCCCCTGTTGCTTAACAGCCATGTTCATGAGGTTTTTTTCTCCCCCCCAAATGAGATTTTGTTGGTGACCACTAGCTCAGAAAACCCTACTGGGCTTTTATTGCTGTCTTTTATCTGTGAGCATGGGTACACTGGTCCCTCGGTACCCCTTCTCCAGGACTGTCCTGTTCAGCTTACCATAGTTTACAGATAAAGCAGTGAGGAAGAGGTTAACATAAGAACATAAGAACGGCTGTACTGGGTCAGACCAAAGGTCCATCTAGCCCAGTATCCTGTCTACCGACAGTGGCCAGCACCAGGTGCCCCAGAGAGGGTGGACCGAAGACAGTGATCAAGCGATTTGTCTCCTGCCATCCCTCTCCAGCCTCTGACAAACAGAGGCCAAGGACACCATTTTATCCCCTGGCTAATAGCCTTTTATGGACCTAACCTCCATGAATTTATCCAGCTTCTCTTTAAACTCTATTATAGTCCTAGCCTTCACAGCCTCCTCTGGCAAGGAGTTCCACAGGTTGACAACACGCTGTGTGAAGAAGAACTTCCTTTTATTAGTTTTAAACCTGCTACCCATTAATTTCATTTGGTGTCCTCTAGTTCTTCTATTATGGGAACTAATAAATAACTTTTCTTTATCAGCCCTCTCCACACCACTCATGATTTTATAGACCTCTATCATATCCCCCCTCAGTCTCCTCTTTTCCAAACTGAAAAGTCCCAGTCTCTTTAGCCTCTCCTCATATGGGACCCGTTCCAAACCCCTACTCATTTTAGTTGCCCTTTTCTGAACCCTTTCCAAAGCCAAAATATCTTTTTTGAGGTGAGGAGACCACATCTGTACACAGTATTAAAGATGTGGGCGTACCATAGTTTTATACAGGGGCAGTAAGATATTCTGTGTCTTATTTTCTATCCCTTTCCTAATAATTCCTGATAGAAATGTAGCCGTGTTAGTCTGGGGTAGTTGAAGCAAAATGCAGGACAATGTAGCACTTTAAAGACTAACAAGATGGTTTATTAGATGATGAGCTTTCGTGGGCCAGACCCACTTCCTCAGATCAAATAGTGGAAGAAAGTAGTCACAACCATATATACCAAAGGATACAATTAAAAAAAAATGAACAAATATGAAAAGGACAAAGCACATTGCAGAACAGAAGGGGGATGCGGGGGGGTGGGAAGGGGGAGGAAGGAAGGTAAGTGTCTGTGAATTGCTGATATTAAAGGTAGGGAGAGTGCCTTTTGTATATATGGTTGTGACTACTTTCTTCCACTATTTGATCTGAGGAAGTGGGTCTGGCCCACGAAAGCTCATCATCTAATAAACCATCTTGTTAGTCTTTAAAGTGCTACATTGTCGGGCATTTTGCTAATAATTCCTAGCATCCTATTTGCCTTTTTGACCACCGCTGCACTCTGAGTGGAAGTTTTCAGAACCTTTCTGGGAAGGTTCATGTCCCAGGCTATGTCTAGACTGTAGGCTTCTTTCGAAAGAAGGTCTTCCAAAAAAACTTCTTCCGAAAGAGACCGTCCACACTGCCAAAGCACATCAAAAAAGTGATCTGTATGGACGCTCTCTCGCATTTAAACTGTAATTACTTTGGACAGAGTGGCCACCAGGGCACCTGTGCTTTTTCCTTTTTCCTTTTTCCTCTTCTTTCGAAAGAACTCCTCTTCCCTGTCCACACATGCCTTTTTCCGAAAGAGCTCTTTTGGAAAAAGGCTTCTTCCTCGTAGAAAGAGGATTACCAATGTTGGAAAAACCCCTCCGTTCTTTTGATTTTTTTCAAAATAACATGATTGCAGTGTGGACGCATGAGAAGTTTTTTTGGAAAAAACAGCCGTTTTTCTGAAAAAACTCTGCAGAACAGACATACCCACCAGTGGTGATGATAGTGTCTGGCTGTGACTGATTTCAGTAGTCCCTCTGCCAGTGGTGTCTGTAGATGGATGTTCTGTAGGGAAAACTGATAAGGAAGAGTGTGGTTATCCAGTGCCATATCTATTCCTCTGTTGCCCTTGACACTAGTTCTTTGGACTGACGGAAGTCTCAAGGTGGAAAGGGTAGATTATGAGTGTTCCCTTTATCGAGGTAATAGATCTGTTTCTGTCCTTAGTGGCATGGTCCATTGCTGCTCCTAGGCTACTGGATGACTGTACTAGCTCAAAATGCTTCTTATCATTTTTCAAATAGTGGGACCTGCCCAGGAACTCAGGCCCTTCTTGAGTTAATGGAGATTGCCTATCTCCTAGAACTGGAAGAGACCTTGAATGGTCATTGAGTCCACTCTCCTGCCTTCACAGCAGGACCAAGTACCATCCCTGACAAATTTTTACCCCAAATCCCCTCCACAAGGATTGAACTCACAACTTGAGGTTTAGCAGGCCAATGTGCAAACCACTGAGCTATGCCTGCCCTCCCCCAATATGCTTCAATCCACAGAAACCTGATGCTTATCTCCAGGCTGGAGGCTCCTCAGAACCTTCTGCTCAAGTGGAGGAGCCTATACAGCTTACACTTCTTATCCAGTTCGGGGTGCAATTCAAAGTACTGATGATTACAGGTGCTAAGATGACGTCTGAAATTCAGATTATGCAAAGTTATAAGAAACTTTTCACGCCTGACTCTGACCCGATGAAGTCACTGCCAGTTAGGAGAAGAGAGAATGCGCTACGTGAAAATCCAAATTAATATTTTTTTTTCAAGAAAACCACATGAGAGAGAGGATTCAGGAACTGACAGATATATCACGTTAGAATTGCTGATTATTAATTCCAGTCAGGACTGCAGGAAAAGAAGAAATCAGCATTACAATTCATTCAATGAAAATTCTAAAATTAGTCAGGAATTTTCATGAAAATGATTTTTTGGTGGGACCCCCCTCCAACACACAGTTTCCACAAAATTAGAATCTTCTACAGGAAATTAAAAATAAATCCAATCCAAAACTTGACCAGAAACATTTTGGTTTATTGCAATGAACCAAAAATTTTTGTTTCCAATCAGTTCAACATTAAATTGCATCTGCCTAGGATGTTGTAGTGCCTCAGGGGAATTGTAGTTCAGCTATTTCAGGCCCCCATTCTCTTCTATGGGCTGTATTTCTTGGCTGGACTACATCTCCCATGATGCACTGAACCATGTGATGCATAATGGTAGTCAAATACCTGCTGTGCATCATGGGAGATGTAATCCAGCCAGATTGCTCTCTATAGGCCAGGCTATGATGGCAGAAGGCCTTTGAGCGAGCCTCTTAAGAGACTCTGTGCCATCCAAGATATTACTCTGCATCTGTCTATCTGACTCAAAAGGAAATGCTTCCAAATTTTTCACTCCACAAAATAGTTAATATTTTCACTTTTTGTCCCAAACACATGTTGAAATGTCATAGAATAAAACTGAAAAGGACCTTGAGACGTCATCAAATCCAGTCCCCTACCCTCACGGCAGGAACAAGCACCTTCTAGATCATCCCTGATGGATATCTATTTAACCAGCTCTTAAATATCTCCAGTGATGGAGATTCCACAACTCCCCCTTGGCCTATAGTGTTGCCAGGTGTCCGGTATTTTCGCCTCCTGTCCGGTAAAAAAATTCAGAGAATACTGGACATATGAGATGTCTGATATTTTCTGAATTTTTCCCCAGCCAGGAGGTGAAAATGCCAGGCACCTGGCAACTCTACAAACACTCAGTGCCCGGCCTCCCCCCCCTCCCCTCCGCCCCGACCCCCAGCACCCCCAGTTCCTCGACCCCAGCCCCCATGCTTACCTGGTTCCCCAAGGCTTCCCCTGGGTCTTAATGCTCAACTACTCCCCTGTTCCTATGCCTGCACTCACTCTTAAAGGGGACATGCTGTTTTATTTTAATTTTTTTTTTTTTTTTGCTCAACAACTTTGTTTTCCCTTCAACATATTATTTTCCTGGTGTGTTTTTTTTTTTTTTTTTTTGTGTGCGGGGGTGGGGGGGTGTATTCAGTATTTTTGTTTCAACCGTCTGGCAACCCTATTGGCCTATCAGAATTTTCTATCAGCTGGAAATTCCAATTTTTGCTCACTGACACTTATTTCCAGGTACTGAATGGCAAAGAATCAGCCAAATTGCACTTCATGGATTATCTCATAAAATGCACAGTTTTGTTTTGCCAAGTAAAACTCTAAAGGCCAAACTCAAACCTTGGACATGCTTAGCTTTGCCCTACCTCCCAGCCCTTTCTGTAGGGCCACATATTAAGGAACTGTGGAAGAATGCCTCTGGATGCAGGGGGGCCCAGACCACCCACCCTCCTGGTTGCCCTCTGTCCCAAATGGGAAGATTTCTCCTCTAACCACTGAAGGAAGCCCAGATTAATCTAGACTGGGAAATCAACAAGTCACTAAGCAGTGAGGGGGAGAATTTCGAAAGCTACTTATGTGCCCAACAGCCACTGAGTTTCAGTAACAGTGAGGTACTTAACTGTCTTTGCCATCTGCCCCCTAAATGAAAGTGCAGTGAAGCCTGTGGTGACAACCCTGTCATCTCCCAATGTACAAAATTACCCTTTCTATGCCCGAGAAGTACAGAAAATTCCCCACGCTCAATCAGACGCATAGAAGAGCCAAAATGTCACATCACTGGATTTGCTCATCAGCAGTTTTGCTTCTAATTTCGTAAATATTCCTGCCCATTCTCAAGCTGTTTCTACAGCGTCTCGAAAAAAAAATCCTTGGAAAAAATCAGTTTAACTGAAGACAGTGGTCCAGTATGCTCTTCAAACAAGCAAAGTAGCAGAAGTGAAAGCTCCGGGGAATACTTGACATTAAAAGCCAGGGCAAAGTGGGCATACATCAGCCATGGTGTAATTTTAGGGGATATCCTAAAAGATCAGCTGAATATTATCTCATGATGTGGTTATTACAGTGACACCCAACCACCCAAAGGAGGAAGTGGGCCTCTCTGCATAAGCAGATTTTGCCAGAGTCAGTGTCAGGCAGTTTGCCAGAAGGATTTTGAATACCAGCTAACCACAAATCCATTAGACTCTGTATTTCCTGTTGGTCAGCCATGTGTAAAGGGCACACACATGCTGTCACTGGGAATCCACCTCCCTCCCTTCAATTATGTTACTTCCCTACTCTTTAGTTCTCTTTTTAAGTAGAATAGTCTGGCGTGGGATTATATGGAGCATGTGTGCTGTGGTGCGGCCACAGATGCCCCCTTGGGATTGTCCCCCAGTGTGCTAATATTGCCACTGACGTCTGCCTTTTTGTTCTCTGGGGCGCCCGATCAGCATGCCTGCTAAGCTGTGTGGCAGCCTAGCTTCACAGGTGATTAATCAACTCTGCCCAGGCAGTTGATCAGGGCTCCATGCATGGAGCTTAGGGGGAACACTGCTCCCCACCACCCTGGCCTTCTTAGCCAGATCCTCTGGTCTCCCACAGACAAGGCACAGATTTGGAGTTATCACCCCGGTAAAGAGCCTTGCAGATTCTGAAACATTTCAGCTCTGGGAGAATGCATTCCTAGGGCTCAGCACTCAGGAAACCAACCCTCAAAATGGATGAAACCCCCAAATAAATCCGTCTTGCTTTGTGTAAAAGTTTCACACAGAGAAAGCTCATGAGGATGTTCATACTCTTCATCAATAAAAGAAAGAGATGCAGATTGGTTGCTCCCTCCAGGTAACAGCTATTTACACTGGACCTGACAGTAAACATTTTGGTTAAGTACAACAAAGTAGGATTTAAGTGGCTGCAAGTGAAAACAGCCAGATCAATGTAAGTTAGTAAATTAAAATGAACAAAAACTCTCAGCTCGCTCTAATTCAGTAAGAAACTTGTTATAGTCAAATTCTTACCCTGAACAGTTGTTCTTATTTCAAGTATAAGCTTCAAGTCAGACACATAGACTTGTTACTCTGATTTGGATCTCCAGCTGTTCAGAGTTTTTTGCGCCTTCTCATGATGTGCCAGGCTATTTTCCAAGCCAGCCAAAGACAAAGTGCTGATAGCATCCCGTTGCTTAAATAGTCTCTTCCCCAGGGCAGGAATCTTTTGTTTGGATCCCCTCTTCCCATGGAAAAACACCAGGTTCAAAATGGATTCCAGTATCAGGTGGTATGGTCACATGTCTTTCTAGACCAGGGGCAGGGAACCCATGGCCCAGGGGCTGGATGCGGACCCTGGCTTGCCAGGATCTGCCCCCCAAAGCTCAGGTTCCCCCCCTCTGGAGATGGTGCTCCAGAGCCCCCTTTTATCCGCCTGCAGGGCTAGAGCACATAAAATATACTAGGCTGTGCTCTCCTAGGCACACCATGTATCCCCTGGAGCCACGTCAGTAGGGGTTGCTTTTTTTTTTTTTTTTTAAACTTTTCACTTGTGTGTGGCCCCCAACTGATTTTTCTGTGGGTCAGCAGCCCCCAACCCAAAAAGGTTCCCCAACCCTGCTCTAGACCAACCATCTGTGGACACTCAAGGCTGTTGAAAAGTTGTTCCGTTGATCACCAAGCCATTTGACACCTTGTGCGCCAGTAATGGCTCTTGTTAGCACATTTAAAACTATAAACAGATTCACCCTTCATCTTTCTAACTTCTCATACAAGGGTGATACATGCACCAAAACAGGATATTCAAATGCAGCAGAGTGTAACATTAAAATGAATAGGTTACATGAGTATTTTGTTTAAAGCATATTCGAGTTCTGCATATTTGTATTCACAAGCCAGTTTTCATAAAGTATGGGGGGAACTGTCACAGTATGGATTTTAAGGAATAATGTAGTGCTTAAAGCAGATGACTTTCCTGTTTCTTCCACTGACATGCAGTTTTATGATGAGCAGACCTCTTGGCCAATTCTCTGCACATTTACCCAATGCCCACATGCCAAGAGAAGTGACTCTCAGACTCTTACATTTGTGTCATGATATGAACTGTCCATAGCTGCATTAGACAAAGCTGCCAGGCTGGCAGCTGTAGGAAGGTCAAAGAGCAAGGGCACCATTTGGGGGGTGAGGGGAGGCAGTAGCCACCCCTTCCCAAATTTGAACCCCTGGATTTCATACTTAAGGTCTGCTTAAAGTCCATGCTCTGACTCCAGAGGTAGTTTTTAAATGCAACAGAGTTTGAGCTGCTTGCATCTTTGCCTTTGGAACAGGGAATTTGTTATGAAAAGAGGGAGATAGGGTGATTAAAAAGCAAAAGGCTGGGCATTCCATTGGAGATCATTAGGCCATCATGAAAACACTGCCAGGTACTCCACTTAAAAGACATGGGGGGGGGGGGGGGGGAAGAGTAGGAATGAATGTCGTGCTGCTAGAATTTGCATTTAGATTACTGTGTTAAACTTATAAATGTTCTTGAAAAAGAGGTGAACAGTGACTAATCCAAAGCTGACTGCAAAGAGTTACAAAGGGATCTCACAAAAACAGGTGACTGGGCAACCCAGGGGTAGAAGGAATTCAGTGTTGATAAATGCAAAGTAGTGCACATGGAAAAATGTAATTCTCAGAGATACAAAAATAGCTCTCACCACTCAAGGAAAAGATCTTGGAATCGTTGTGGATAGTTCCCTAAACACATATATTCAATATGCAGTGGCCGTTTAAAAACTAAAAAGCTAACAGAATTTTGGGAATCATTAGGAAAGGAACAGATAAGACAAAATACCATATGGCTTCTATATAAAGTCATTGTTTGCCCACATCTTGAATACTGTATGCAGATCTCGTCACCCCATCTAAAAAAGAAAGAGCAACAGAAATGATTAGAGATAAGGAACAGCTTCCATACGAGGAAAGATTAATAAGGCAGGGACTTTTCAGCTTGGAAAAGAAATGACTAAAGGGTAGGGGGATATGTTAGATGCCTAGAAAATTGTGAATGGTGTGGGAAAATAGAATAAGGAAATGTTATTCATTGCTTCACTAACCTAACACAAGAAGCTGACCCAATCAAATGCATAGGCATCAGATTTAAAACAAAAGAAATCACTTTTTCACAGTTGACTTGTGGAACTCTTTGACAGGAGATGGTAGAAAGGCCCAAACCATAACAGGGTTCCAATAAGAACAAAATAAGTTCAAGGAGAATAGGTCCATCAATGGCTACTAGCCAGAATGGGTAGGAATGGTGTCCCTAGCTTCTCTTTGCCAGAAGCTGGGAATTGGCAACAAGGAGTAGATCATTTGATGATTACCACTTCCATTCATGCTTTCTGAAGCACCTGGTAGTGTCCACTGTTGGAAGACAGGATATTGGGCTTGATGGACCATTGGTCTGACCTATTATGCAGAAGCGAAGGAGAAGGAGTCCTGAAGCACCTTATAGACTAACAGATGTACTGGAGCATAAGCTTTCGTGGGCAAAGACCCACTTCGTCAGATGCATGTAGTAGAAATTTCCAGAGGCAGGTATAAATATTCAGGCAAGAATCAGGCTAGCGATAACGAGATAAATTCAATCAGGGAGGATGAGACCCACTTCTAGCAGCTGATCTGGAGGTGTGAACACCAAGAGAGGAAAAACTGCTTTTGTAATTGGCTAGCCATTCACAGTCTGGCTACATCTAGACTGGCCCCTTCTTCGGAAGAGGCATGCTAATTTCTAACTTTGGAATAGGGAAGTCCGCGGGGGATTTAAATATCCCCCGCGGGATTTAAATAAACATGGCTGCCGCTTTTTTTCCGCTTGAAAGTAGGAATAAGAGATCCTCCGGAAAAGGGCTTTATTCCGGAGGATCACGCCAGTCTGGACGCTCTTTTCCGGCTTTTCCCCAAGCCGGGAAAAAAGCGGCGGCCATGTTTATTTAAATCCCGCGGGGGATATTTAAATCCCCCGCGGATTTCCCTATTCCAAAGTTAGAAATTAGCATGCCTCTTCCGAAGAAGGGGCCAGTCTAGACGTAGCCTCTTTGTTTAATCCTGAGCTGATGGTGTCAAATTTGCAGATGAACTGTAGCTCAGCAGTTTCTCTCTGAAGTCTGGTCCTGATGTTTTTTTGCTGCAGGATGGCTACCTTTAAATCTGCTATTGTGTGTCCAGGGAGATTGAAATGTTCTCCTACAGGTTTTTGTACATTGCCATTCCTAGTATCTGATTTGTGTCCATTTATACTTTTGCGTGATGGATTTTTCACTTTCAGTCCATTTGGTATGATGTCCACCTGTTTGCATTTGGAGAGAAAGATTATATCTGTCTGTACTTGTGCAAGTTTCTTCATGAGGTTGATGGATTTCAACTCCATACAGCTAAATGCAGTGCCTTGCATGGTGTCAAGTATCAGAGGGGTAGCTGTGTTATCAGATCCAGTCTAACACGGCTACCCCTCTGATACTTGACCTATTATGGTCATTCTGATGTTCTTATATAGAGCTGAAATGTATCTGCCCCCTTGCTGTAACCCACTAGATCCCACTCCCTTCGCAGAGCTGAGGAAGAGCCCAGGAGGCCTGATGGGGTCTGTCTCTCTCCTCAGAGTTAGTAACAAAGTAAGGCTGTGTCTACACTGGCATGAATTTCCGGAACTGCTTAAAACGGAATACTATTCCGTTTTCAGTTTTTCCAGAAAAGGAGCATCTACATTAGCAGGCTGCTTTTCCAGAAAAGCCCTTGTTCCGGAAAAGCGTCTGTGGCCAATGTAGACGTGCTTTTCCGGAAAAGAGCCCCGATCGCCATTTTCGCGATCGGGGCTTTTTTCCGGAAAAGACTACTGGGCTGTCTACACTGGCCCTTTTCCGGAACAGTGTTCCGGAATAAGGACTTATGCCCAAGCAGGAGCAGAATAGTTTTTCCGGAATAGCGGCTGATTTTGTACAGTAGAGCATCGTTGCTTTTCCGGAAATTCAAGGGCCAGTGTAGACAGCTCGCAGCTTATTCCGGAAAAGCAGCTGATTTTCCGGAATAAGTGGCCCAGTGTAGACACAGCCTAAGAGTGTACATTACAATTTTATGGCTAAGTGACTTGCCACAAAATGTCAGACTATGTTAGTGGGAGAGCTGAGTGGGTCTAATATTTATTTAATTTTCTTTTTTTTATATAGGAAGTAGATACAGTGCTCCTGTCTGCTAACTGATAAGTTGTCTGCCAAAAATGTAAAGTTTTCCAGTGCCTTAGTAACCCCTGGGTAGAGATGATGTGTGTGTGGCAGAAGGTAAATGGTGTTGGTCCCCCGCATTTGGTGCTTGACTTGTACTGAACATGCTCAGGAACACTGCTGAAGCCTCTGTTCTCAGTCCACCCCTCTTCATGCTCTCACTCTCCCCTCCTCCTCATTATAGCATGCACCCCAATACCCAAATCTGAAATGGCACCCCTGCCAAAGGGCCCTCACTTCAGGAATTGGACACTAACCATGATGGGGTTTAACTAGCAGCCAATGTAAAGCCCAAAGAACTAGCTAAACCGGGTAGAAACACCTGAGTTTTAGTGGTGCACATTAGAAAGGCTTTATCCAGCTTTCTAGACAGATGTCTAATGCAAATCGATGAGGTGGACAATAACACCTCACAGGTAAGAGAGATGCACCAGTGATATCATCCTTACCCATTTACAGAATACAGAACTGCATAGGGCACCAAAAAATCTGGGGCAACATTAGGTCTTAATGTCCACCCATCTACCTCTTCCTATCCCTGTATCATGGCTTCCCTTCCTCTATAGAGGATCTTGTTAACTTAAAAGTGACAAAGCCTGCTAGAGCTATTGCAGAACATTGAACCTGTGGAAGAGCCATTCAAATGATAATGAAGCCGTTTGCCACTTCCAGGTCTATACTGTCAGCTTCAGAATTAACTGTGATAGTCAGCAGGACCTTAGTTTAAAATTTGCTTTAAAATATTTCACTAATGTGTTGCTGAAGATTATAAAATCACATCCTCAAAAAGTTGCCCTTCCTTACCTCCACTGGGCACCCGTTTAGTACCACTACCTAGAGCCCCATAAATCCAAAGGACGGCCCTGATCATCAATTCAGGTGGAAACAATCAACAAGGAGAAGCATGAAGAAATGTTAATAATAAGCACCAATGTGATAAAGTAGATGAGAGCTCACTGGGTATAGATGAGATAAAAAACAACTTTGAGCTTCATTAAAAAGGAAAGGAAAGGAAAGGAAAGGAAAGGAAAGGAAAGGAAAGGAAAGGAAAGGAAAGGAAAGGAAGAAAGAAAAAGAAAGTTGAAGAACAACCGAGACAGCTCCAGAAAGCTGTTGTGTTGGCAGCAAAGCATTAACTTCCAAGAGGAAGTTGTGTGAAAAGATAGTGAGAGGAGGCCAGACCTAGCAGAGTCCAGGGTGGCTGTAGAGTTTGTACAGAGATGAAGCCACCGTGATAGCTGGGGCCAGGATGCCTATGAAAGACCTGGAAGAGAAGGGGCATGGTTTTGTAGATGAGGAACCAACAAAGGTCTTGACAACATGGGTCTGAATGCGAGATCCTGATGAAGCCTCCTAAACTTCGGATATAAGGCCTGGTTTACAAAGTTAGGTTGAGTCAAGCAACAAAGCATTGATGCTAAAATGTAACTTGTCCATTACACAACTTCATAACAGTTAGGTCGATGCAGTATCTTTGTAGATGTTGCATTGCTTACATTGACTATCCCTGCCTTTCAGAAGTTGTCTCACAATGCTCCATGTTGGCAGCTAAATGGGTGCAAGGGCTTGTGCTGTGGTTCCACATTTCCAACATACGAAGAGTAGTATGGACTTGACCATGTAATTACATTTCTGCATGTGTGGCTCCACCCCTGGGTGCACGGTGCATCCGCGGCCCCGCCCCCTGACACGCAGCGCACCTTACAGCTCCAATCGGGTGCACGGTGCCTGATTGCAGCTCTAAGGGGCACTGTGCGGCCCCTCGGTCCTGGGCGCGCGGTGCCTTATGGCAACTCTAAGGGGTGCACAGCGCCCCTTACATCTGCCATCAGGCGCCCCCCATAGGATGGCGCCCTGGACAGCTGCCCAGCTAGCCCCCCCCTTAATCCAGCCCTGATCATAATGATTCCTTTCAACTTTAAATTCTGTGAATCTATGTAATCTCAGAGTCAATGATGCTTCCAAGATTACAGTGAAAAGGTGGAGGAGTTAAGGAAAGAGAGGTTGTAGACTTGTCTTCATTTACTGGGGAATCGATGCTGCAGCAATCGATTCTCCACAATTTATCAGGTCTAGTAAAGACTAGCTGTATCAACCGTCGATTGCTCTCTTGGGGTATGTCTACACTACCCTCCTAGTTCGAACTAGGAGGGTAATGTAGGCATACCGCACTTGCAAATGAAGCCCGGGATTTGAATTTCCCGGGCTTCATTTGCATAAGCGGGGAGCTGCCATTTTTAAAACCCCGCTGGTTCGAACCCCGTGCAGCGCGGCTACACGGGGCTCGAACTAAGTAGTTCGAACTAGGATTCCTATTCCTCGAGGTGTACCGGTAGTTCGGAATAGGAATCCTAGTTCGAACTACCTAGTTCGAGCCCCGTGTAGCCGCACTGCACGGGGTTCGAACCAGCAGGGTTTTAAAAATGGCGGCTCCCCGCTTATGCAAATGAAGCCCGGGAAATTCAAATCCCGGGCTTCATTTGCAAGTGCGGTATGCCTACATTACCCCGCTAGTTCGAACTAGCGGGGTAGTGTAGACATATCCTTGTTGATTCCAATACTCCACCAGGATGAGACACATAAGGGAAGTTGATGGGAGAGTTTCTCTCGTCAACTGTCTACAATGGAGATCCTACATTAACTTGATCTAAGATACCTCAACTCCAGTTACAGTATTCACATATGCCAGGTCTACAATAGGGGATACATTTGAATCAAGATACACAGCTCCAGCTATGTTAATTGCGCAGCTAGAGTTGTCGTACCTTGATTTGGACTTTGATACCATCCCCACAACAGGAGGTTGATGGGTGAAATGCTCCCCTTACTCTTCCAAGAAAGAGGAGTACCTGGACCCTTAATGTTCGATTTACCAGACACACTAAATCAAATGCCAGAAGATTGATTTCCGGAGCGTTGATCCGTGGATAAGTATAGACCTGGCAATAGCAGGAGTTGCATAAATTGGGTCGACTATGCCCATAACATAGACCTGCCCTAAGAGACCTAACTGTGCATAGCCTGGCTAATCAATGGCTAAGAGCAGATCCAATCATTAACAGTCTACACATATCTGAAGGGTTTTCACACTAATGAAGAAGAAGAATTATTTAGGAAGGTTCAAGGATCTGTAATTAGGTCTAACAGGGTTGAATCAAAAGAGGGAAAAATTATGTTAACTAGAAGAAAAAGCTGAGATCATGTCACTGTGTCATGGACATAGTAGATATAAGGCTCAGCACATGGGACATGTAAAAACCAGAGACAAAGGACTGTACATGACAATAGGAAACATTCCTGTATCGTCTGGATCAGTGTTTCTCAAGCAGTGGTATGAGTACCCTCAGGGGTACTTGAGAGAAGTCTGGGGGTGGGGAAGTATGCCAACACAACTGAAATTTGGAGAAAACTGAATTTTTGTTTTAAGTTTTATAGCGCTTTATTATTTTTGTACTTTTTACACTCAAAAATTTCATCACCCACCTGGCTACGATTATGTTGTTTAAACAAATGTGTTGCAATGGTAGGAAAAAAAAATTGTGTCTGAAAACTGTAGGTACTGGGGGTACTTATAATTTTTTTTAAAGGGGTACTTTATAAAAAAAAAAAGGTTGAGAAACACTGGTCTGGATCATTTAACTGGTATTCTTCACCTCCAAATGTTACGATTCTTTGAACGCTCTCCATCCATGTTGGAAAATAGCACGATATGTAACCTTTTAGTTTGAATTTGTATGCTTTACTCTTTCTTCTTTTTAATGTTTGTTCATTTATTTCATGCTTAATTCTCCAGAAGGGGTGGTGGGATTTCAAAAGATGCTTTCTTGCCCTTCTCAGTAGAACAAGTTAACAAAGAACAGAACTAAACTCTAGCTGTTTTTAATGAATTGTAGTCTTTCACATCTAGCCAATGTGCAAAGCTGTGAGTAATGTTGCTGTGACAAGATGTGCAGCCTTGACAATAACAAAAAGCCACTTGAAAGAAAACCCTGAAGGTCAAAAAGCCAAGGAAAGGAAAGAAGAGTGAACAAAACAGCAAGAAACAAGAAGAATTAAAAAATAGAGCAAGGGCTCAGTCCTGCAAAACTACACCTTACCAAATGAACACCTGTTGGTTTAATCTGTGGAAAGTTTGCAGGATCTGGCACCAAATCACTATCAAAAGCCGATAAGAAAAGAAACAATAATGCTTTGTACTTTCAGAGCATTTGCCACATTGGGGACCACACAAGACTTTATAAACACTGGCTATGTCTAAACTGGGAAGGCTTGGTGATAAAAACACCGTTGACATGCAAAAGTCGCCAAAAGTGAAAACTGGTCAATCCGGTTTTTCTGCCTCCCGCTGTTGACATTGCATGGCCACATTGCTAGCACCCAGTACCCACAGAGCAAAGCATTGTGGGTAAGCATCCCACAGTGCAGTGTTGTGGGAAAGCAGAGCTGATCCCTTTGCTTCCTGGGATTCCCTCGTAGCTCTGGGAGCTCTCCGTGCTATGGAATGTCAAAACAGTACATCTGTCTCTCCAGCCCTCCCTCTGCAGCAGCTGTCTGCTTGCCATTGTGCTCCTATGGCAGGGAAGAACAGAAGCAGTCCAATGTTTTGTTCTCTGCTCCCCAAACAGAGCAGCTCTCTCAGGGTATGTCTATACTACAGAGTTTTGTTGGAAAAACGGCTGTTACATACACACTGCAATCACGTTCTTCTGAAAGTAAATTGAAAGAACAGAGGGGTTTTGCCTGGCATTGGTAATCCTCTTTTTACGAGGAAGAAGCATTTTTCCGAAAGATCTCTTTCAGAAAAAGGCATGCATAGATGGGGAAGAAGGAGTTCTTTCGAAAGAAGAGGCAAGAGGAAAAAGCACAGGTGACCTGGTGGCCACTCCATCCAAAGTAATCACAGCTTAAATGCGAGATAGCATCTACACTGAATGGATGCTATCTTTCAAAAAAGCAGATCGCTTTTTCAATGTGTTTTTGAGTGGACACTCTCTTGCAGAAGTTTTTTCAGAAGATCTCTTCCAAAAAAATGGTTCTTCCGCAAGAAGCCAGCAGTCTAGACATAGCCTTAGTTATCAGATACTTCCCAGAGCTTTGAAAGGGGAGGAGCACATGCCCACAGGGCAGCAGAGATCACGAAACACTGAGCACAGCCACCAGGGCAGGTATTATGGGATACTGGTGGAAGCCAGTTCTCACAAAACAAACAGCAGAGTCCACACTGGCTATTGGTGACAATAAAGGGTGGGGGAAAGAAAAAAGTCTCTTGTAGAGCTGGAAGTTTTTTGTCACCAAAACTGGGTGTTTTTTCCAACAAAAGTCACATGGCAGTGTAAACGCTCTCACTGTTTTATCATGCAAAGGCAGCTTTTGATGACCAAAAGTGCCAGTGCAAACAAGTCCTGAGCTTCAGAAGCCTCAGTGGGCTGTATGCAACTATCACAGAAGTCATTCTACAAAGGAAGAATTGTAGTCCTGGCCTAACCTAGACAATTAGATTGAGAAGCTTCAAGGGGTAGCTGAGTTAGTCTGTACAGTTAAACTGAAAAAATAACAAATAGTCTGGTAGCACTTTATAGACTAACAAAACATGTAGATGGTATCATGAGCTTTCATGAGCACAGACCACTTCTTCAGATGTCAGATGTCTAGGACCAAAATAAATAGGGCAGACGTGTGTGTGTGTGTGTGTGGGGGGGGGGGGGGGGACAAGAAAAGGTAGTGGGAAAAACAATATATCCAGGGAAAGCTGAGTCTATAAGCACCTAGGGTATGTCTAGACTACATGCCTCTGTTGTCAGAGGCATGTAAATTAGACTACCCAACATAGTCAGTGAAGCCGGGATTTAAATATCCCTGGCGTCATTAAAATAAAAATGACTGCCGCACTGTGCCGGCTCAGCTGATCATTGGCACAGCACAGCAGTCAAGATGCGGACTGGTTGACAGGGAACGCCTTTGTCGACCGCTCCTGTAAACCTCGTTTCATGAGGCATAAGGGAGCAGTTGACAAAGGTGTTACCTGTCAACTGATCCGGGTCTTGACTGCCGCGCTGTGCCAACGATAAGCTGAGCCAGCACAGCATGGCGGCCATTTTTATTTTAATGACGCTGGGGATATTTAAATCCTGGCTTCATTGACTATGTCGGATAGTCTAATTTACATGCCTTTGGCGACAGAGGCATGTAGTCTAGACGTACCCCCAAAGACTAGATAGTCAAAAGGGGCAGATAAGAATAATTAATTAGCAAACAACAAAGAGTCAGGAAACACTTAAGACTGATGAAACATCTAGCTGGTATCATGAGATTCTTCAACAACAAAGAACCACTGTCACCCTCATTGTCTGATAGATAGGTAATAACCTAACCATTCAATAGCTTTGTTTAATCCAGAGGTATGAGAATTGGACTTGCAAATGAGCTGAAGCTCCAGTCCTTCCCTGTGTATTTGGCCCTAGTAATTGGTTTGTATCAAAACAGCCACTTGAAGATCTATTAATCCATGCCCAGGGAGATTATGGTGGGCTCCCACAGGCTTTTGTATGTTCCCTTTATGGATATCTGATTCATATCCATTAATTCTTTCACAAAGGGACTGTCCAGTCTGTCCAATATATATTGCAGTGGGGCATTGCTGGCATTTGATGGCCAGAATCGGCCCATCCATATAGGCGAACTAGGCGGTCACATAGGGCGCCAAGTTAAATGGGGCACCAAATGGTGGTGCAGTATCATTGAGGGGTATGGAGGTGGGGGCGCTGATTGCATGGTTCGCCTAGGGCGCCAGTTGCTGGCAGCAAGCGTAGGGCTGCCCCTGTTGAAGGCATAGATTAAATTACTGGATGTGCAGTTGAATGAGCCTCTTATTTGGTGGCTTATGTGGTTGGCTCCAGTAATGAGTTTGCTTGTATAGATATGTGGGCAGAGTTTGCCCCGTGGTTGATTGCAGGGATGGATTACTGGATGTTTATAATGTAGCTGTGTAGCATGGTTATTGGAAAGAATACGTTTCAGGTTGGGGAGTGTCTGTAAGCGAGAATAGGCCTTTCTCTCAAGGCCTCTGACAGTGAGGGAGCGGTTTCCAAGATACGTTGTAGGTTGTGGATAATGCGTCGGAGAGGTTTGAGTTGTGGACCGTGGCAGCTTATGTTAACCTAACGCTAAGTGTCTACTCTACAAAGATGCTGCCAATCATGTAAATCACCCAGCACATCGACTTAGCAACTCCACTTAGGTGTCAGGGGGCTGACAGCCTGGAGATCCTGGTGCCACCTCCTGGCGAAGGATTGTTGCCTGATTCGGGCTGTCTTCTCCGTCTCCATCAATCACTCACCAGGAAGCACTGACAGAGCTCCAGATTGTCAGCCCCAGGCTGTTGGTGCCCTGCAATGCCAGTTAAATCATTGGAAGCACTCCTGGGGAGGATTCACACCACCGATAGCAGCTAGGTGAATATCAAAACATGCAGTAATTACCCGTTGGCCATGCATTGACCTAAGTGAGGTCAACTTAATTTTGTAGCGTAGATAGGGCCTAAGTCACACACAGAGTTAACAGTAGAGTAAGCTACAGAACTGAGGAGTCCTGAGTCCAGAATCCCTGGTGTAACCATTAGAAGGACCCAAAGTCGGCCCAAGCTACGGGCTGACCAGGCTACCGCCCAGGGTGCCCCATTGTAGGGGGCGCCATACAGGGCTGCCGGACAGAGCGGGGCAGCGCATGTGCCGGGTCCTGGCGACACTGTGTGCCCGGGGGCGAGGCCGCGCATGCGCCACACTCCCGGGGGCGGCGCCATGGTCCCGGGGCCCGGGGCGCACGAATGGCTCAGGTTGGCCCTGGAAGGACCAGTTGTGACCACTAACAAAGAAAGTCTCTGTCTCAGTTCCAGGGAAAAGGGGATTTCTGGCAAGAGGTGTTATACCTATTCTGAATAGTAATAGAAATGTAGCCGCATTAGTCTGGTGTAGCAAGGGAAGGTACCAGGGTAGACGAATACCTAGAAACCATCTACTTCAAGACAGACCCAAGAAAACCAACAATAGAACACCACTTGTCATCACCTACAACCCCCAACTTAAACCTGTCCAACACATTATCAATAAACTACAGCCTATACTGGAACAGGATACCATACTCCAAGAGGCTCTGGGAGACAGACCCATAGTCTCCTATAGACAACCACCTAACCTCAAGATGATTCTTACCAACAACCACAGGACATACCACACTAATACCAACCCTGGTACCTTCCCTTGCAACAAACCCCGTTGCCAGCTTTGTCCACATATTCATTCTGCTGATAACATTATTTGACCTAACCAAGTGAGTTATAAGATCAAGAACACATATTCCTGCGCATCCAGAAATATAATTTATGCTATCGTGTGCCGAAAGTGTCTGTCTGCTATGTACATTGGACAAACGTCTCAGACATTTCGCCAAAGGATTAATGCCCACAAAACAGATATCAGATAAGATCACAAAGAAAAAACTATTTCTTGCCATTTCAACCAGAAAGGACACTCTCTCAATGACTTAACCACCTGCATTCTGCTACAAAGACCTTTTACATCTGCACTTGAAAGAGAATCTTCTGAACTGTCATTCATGTTAAAACTCGACACTCTCTGGGGGGGGGGGATTGAACAAAGACCCCAACTACCTTACCCATTACCAAGATAGCTTCCCCAATTATCACCTCTAATACCATTAGCTCACAGACATCTAACTTTCCCCACCTCTAATATCATTAACTCACAGACACTTACCTTCCTTCCTTCCGCCCCCCCCCCCGCATCCTCCTTCTGTTCTGAAATGTGATTTTTCCTTTTCATATGTGTTCATTTTTTTTAATTGTATCCTTTGGTATATATGGTTGTGACTATTTTCTTCCACTATTTAATCTGAGGAAGTGGGTCTGGCTCACGAAAGCTCATCATCTAATAAACCATCTTGTTAGTCTTTAAAGTGCTACATAGTCCTGCATTTTGCTTCAGTTATACCTATTCTGTGAGCAATCAGTCCTGAAGTTAGAGGATTATTATGGTAATTCAGCAAAGGAGTTAAGGCACCCTTAAAGTGACAGGCTTAAGATGCTGTCTGTTCAAGAGGAGATCCAAATACTTAAGAATCTGGCTCAGGGCAGCGTGAGAGACTTGTTTCAGAGGGGTGGCCGTGTGAGTTGATTTCAGTGCAATCAACGAGGAGTCTTGGGGCATCTTAAAGACTAGCATATTTATTTGGGCATCCGCTTTCATGGGCTGGAGTCCACTTTAGTAGTCAATTCCATTATGAGTGGAGATCTGGGTTCTAGCCCATGAAAGCGGATGTCCAAATAAATGTGTTAGTCTTTACTGTGCTACAAGACTCCTCTTTGTTTTTGTGGCTGTGTCTAGACTGCAGGCTTCTTGTGCAAGAAGCTTTTTGCGGAAGAGATTTTCCACAAAAACTTCTTGCACAAGAGTATGTCCACACTGCAAAAGCGCATTGGAAAAGCAATGCGCTTTTGCACAAGAGAGCATCCAGACTGCATGGACATTTTCTCGCAAAACAGCTCTGACTGCCATTAACAAAATGGCCACCAGGGCACTTGTGCTTCTTCCAATAGGCTGTTTTTGTGCAAAAAAATCCTATTTGTTGTCCACGCACACCTTTTTGTGCAAGAACTCTTGTGCAAAAAGGAGTTATTCCTTGTAGAAAGAGGAATACCAATATCGCAAAAAAACACTCTTCTGTCGATTCACTGTAAATTTTCATGCGCAAGAACGTGCTTGAGGTGTGGACGCTCCATGGGTTAATGCGCAAAACCCCCATATCTTAGCCTGTATCTTCTGCTATCCCTAGTCAAGTGTATAAAAGAAACCGAATTGGGCAGTCTGCATTCACGTAGTCCCCCTTCAGCGAATGGGGTGAGCAGATCTGGTGAATGCAGGAGGTTGTGCCTAATTTGCTGGCACATGGGTGCTTTTGAGAACTCCACTAGGTATCCATCTGCATATGTTGGGACCTAAAAACCTTAAAAAGCCAGACCTAAGTCTTCACTGCCAAAAAGGCGCATTCTTGCAGTATGAACGGTAACGTGTTCATGCTCTCAATGTAAAATCCTAGCAGAGATGAGGCTCCCTCGTTTTTACTGTGGTGTAGCTAGTTAAGGTCAAAACTGGCAGGATGGATACGGGGATAGAGCGTTCCCATTTATATCATGGAAAAAATAATCTTGGATAGGGGTGGGCAAAAGGGCCTCCGCGGGCCGGATCTGGCTCTCCAAGCAGGTGGATCAGGCCCACGAAGGCCCTGCTGCTCCCCCGCTCTCTCCAATTAGGGACTGGGGGCGAGGGAGTGCGCAAACCTTTTCTGCTCTGCCCTGCCAATCAGCTGGGGAGCTGCGTGAAGCTTCCTTTGCCCTGCCCCAGCCCTGAAGTGCCGCAGGCTCCTCACAAAGTGCCACGTGCTCCTTGCAGGGCGGGAAGAGGCTTCCTGAGCTCCCATGCCTCCAGGCCCTGATTGGCCTGGGGATAGGGGACATGCCAAGCCTCTTCCAGGGCATGGGTGCCTAGTGGAAACAGGGAAAAAAAAGTGGCTCTCCCACCCCCAGACCAATCATGGTCTGGGTAGTCCCACCCCTTCCCATTTAGGCCCCACCCCTTTCTGTTTAGGCCACACCCCTTCTAGGGTGGCCCAGGGCTACTTTAAATTTTTCTGAAGTGGCCCCCGGGCAAAAATTATTGCCCACCCCAATCTAGACCTTCTCTTCACTCAATTATACAGTGAGAACGTGCATTAGGCAGCTTTTAAAAAAACCCAAACCATCTTTTTTGGCAGTGAAGACATAACGTTGGTTAACTTCAGTCTGTGGTGTGCAACAGTATTGTGCACCCCCTCATCACCTTTCCTCAAGAATCATAAAGAACTCTACAAACATTAGGGACCAAAAATTGCTCTCTGTTAAATCACGTAACTCCAAACTATCTCCACTAATAACTGAATTGATTGCAGTGGAGTTTCTCCAAATCTATACCTACGTATCGGAGAAAAGAATCTGACTTATGCTTATTGCATGATAAAGCCTCTGTGTAGCAAAAAACCCCCAAAACTCACCAAAACCCCCACCAGACAGAATTAAAGCCTGGAAAATAAAGAAAATAGGCATTTGGCTGTATGATATTCAGTGTCTCCTTTCTACAGTGCATGCAACAGATTGGGCCAGTGGATTGTAAAGGTATTTACTGACATTCTATGTGGTTCTTCTTCCTTTCAACCACATTTCTCACATTTTGCAAAAACAACTTGAAGTTTGTACAAAAAAACCCACAAGACCCCAGAAGCTCTTTAGTTTTTGGGGAACTCAGGGGTGGCTACAGATCTTGGGACAACACACACAGAGTTGCTAGCACCAGTTGACAAGATAGTTCATGAAAACAGAACCTAGCAGTGAACACTTTAACTGGGACATCTGCAGTTTTCAACAAGAGCTGTGAAATTGAAATGGGCTTTAGCAATCAATTATATTCCCTTTTAAAGAGATTCATGACACCTCCTATGTGTCACCAACAGCAAATCTCTCTGCTGTGCATGGATACCATCTTGTTTCCCCCCTTTCTTTTGAATCACCCCTTTTCCTAATGCACAGACATAATGGACTCCACATTGCGTTCCTCCAAAGCACCACTTTACTCTCTGCTTGTTGCATGTGAAAAGTGGCTTTATATTTGACAATAAGAAAAAGATGGTTTGAGATTTTCTTGATTTGTTCACTTCTCTCTCTCTCTCAGGACAGGCAAGGAATCCACAGCTGCTGCTCAGTGATGGAGGAAGATAAGGAAGTTTGTAAGATAAGTATTATAAATACGGAATCCACTCATTCCACCACCTTAATAAGCAGAGAAATATATTTCCAAATTAAATAACTGTGTAATTTCAGGCTCTGATCAGAATTTGATCAGCCATACATAATGTACCATAACCAGAGATTCTTGATACTGTCCTTTCCGGAGTTCGTTGCTGCTAGATAGCTGTCAGGGATAAGAATGTATACTTTATTCACTTCTCGCTTGAAAGATACCTAACTGATGAAGTGGGTTTTACCGACAAAAGCTCATGTTATATTTGTGGGTCTCTATAGTGCCACAGGACTGCTTGTTGTTTTTGAAGTTACCTAAGGCTACGTCTACACTGTAATGTTATTTCAGGATACCAGAGTATCCCAAAATAGTTAACCCGTGTCTTAACAGCAAGCCTGTTATTTCAGGCTCAATATTCTGACGTCCCTGTAAACCTCATTCTATGAGGAGTAAGGGACGTTTCAGAATAGTGGGTTATCTCGAAATTCGGCGCTGTGTAGACAGCACCAAATTATGAAATAAGATCAAAATAAGATATGCAATCTGTGTGGCTTAAACTGCGTATCTTATTTTGAGCCATGGTGCAGAGAAGACACACTCTAACTCTGTTTCTTTCTGTCTCAGGCTATGTCTATACTACAGAGTTTTTCCGAAAAAACTTCACTTACATCCACACTGCAATCGTGTTTTAGAAAGAACAGAGGGGTTTTTCCGACATTGATATGCCTCTTTCTACGAGGAAGAAGCCTTTTTCCGAAAGAACTCTTTCGGAAAAAGGCATGTGTGGATGGGGAAGAGGGAGTTCTTTTTAAAGAAGAGGAACTTATGGTGGCCACTCCGTCCATAGTAATCACAGCTTAAATGCAAGAGAGCGTCTATTCAGTGTGGACGCTATCTTTCGAAAAAGCAGATCGCTTTTTCAATGTGCTTTGGCAATGTGGATGCTTTCTTTCAGAAGACGTTTTTTCAGAAGATTCCTTCCAGAAAAGCTTCTTCTGAAAGAAGCCTGCAGTTTAGACATAGCCTCCGGGAGTAGCGGTATTAGTCTGTAACTTAAAGAACAATGGTCTTGTAGCACAACCCCCGAAATACTGTCATTTGAAGAAGTGGGTTTTGCCCACAAAAGCTCATGATGCTATTTATATATTTTTTGGTTAGTCTCTAAGGTGCTACAAGACCGTTTTTTAAAATGTATTTCTTGCAGGAGACAAATTGCTTGATCATTGTCTTCGGTCTGGGGCACCTGGTACTGGCCACTGTCAGCAGACAGGCTACCGGGTTAGATGGACCTTTGGTCTGACCCACTACGGCCGTTCTTATGTTCTGTCTCTGAACAACTATAGACAAAGGCTTACGGGAGACACCTAGTGGCTGCATTTGTTGTAATCCTCCATGACCCTGCATTCACCCATCTAGCTCCGCTTCTTGAATTGGCTCCGAATAATGGAAAATTAACTTTCTTGATAATTCACTGGTTTATGAATCTGGGATAGGTTTGCTTTGGCCTATTTGATTAGTACTGGTAGCGAATTCTGTCTTTACTTTGGTGAGGCAGGGGGATAAGCAAAGGGAGAAATAAAAAAGAAGATAGTTTGTGCTTTATGCATAAATGAAGGCACAAGGCTTTCCAGATTTTACTTTTCATCCCACACAGATAGTTTGTCCCAGATCAGCTCAATAAGCCAAAACAAGTCTCTTTACTCAGTATTAGGGAATGTCTACACTAGGAAATTATTTCAAAATAAGCTTATTCTCCAAGGAAAGCAGGAGTTATTTCATAATAATCAGCCCCTTATTTTGAAAAAACAGGCTTGGTAGTGTGGATGCTCTGCTTGCCATTTCCAAGTAAGAGGAGTTATTTCAAAGCTTACAGTCCTCAGCACACTCCCCAGCTTAGCATAAATAATCCGCACTGCCCTCTGTGGTTGAGCTTTGTGATAACCTTTGTAAATCAACCTATGCTAGAGAATCCCAGATCCACAAAGGTACCTAGGCGCAGAGTTTTAGGCTCTACTGAAAACATACAAAACTCTAGCTTAACACAATCAGCACCCCCTCATTTTTTTTTTCAGAAAAAGTTCTGAAGGTGTTTAATATTCCACTTCTAGGCATGGGCACTGCAGCCTCTTCTCCAGGCACCCAGCTCCCACTTGAGCCCACAAATGATCCACAAATAAGGGGAAGACAGGTGGACACAGACGCCCATCTTGGTGACAGGCCCTTGAAAGAAGGGACGCTCAGATGCTGCCGCTGTGATCAGGCCCAAATAAAAAATCTCACAGGTGCTGTTGCTGCCACATGCACCTTGTAACTTTTGCAGCAGAAGCTAGCCCACTTGCCTAGAATGTGGGAGACCAAGGTTCAATTCCCCCTCACACGAAGGATGTTAAATATCGGTTAATTTACTAGCCGAGTAGTCGATGGAATTTCCATCGACTACTCGATTAGTTGATAGTTAGGCACTTCCACATTTCTTCTTTGAAATGTACAAGAGCCCTGCTGGGGGCCAGCGGGAAGTCCCAATGACTCTGGGCTGCACGAGGGGCGTGCCATCTTTGAAATATACAGGAATCCTCAGCGGGGACTCTTGTGCATTTCAAAGTGGAAGCATCCTCATGGAACCCCAGGTCAGTGGGAGACTCAGAGTCCCCCGCTAACCCCAGGCTCCATGCTGCGCTGCTGCTTTGAAATGCCACGCGGAGCCTGGGGTCAGCTGGGGACTCCCCAGATGATCCCAGGCTCCGCATGGCATTTCCATGGAACCTGGGATTAGCTGGGAACTTCTCATCTGACTGTGGGTTCCATGCAGCATTTCCTCAGAATCAGGGGGCCAGCTGGGGACTTCCCAGCTGATCCCAGGTGCCACGGAAATGCCACGTGGAGCCCAGGATCAGTCTCCAGCTGATCCCAGGTGCCACACAGCGTTTCAAAGGGGCAGCACCGCACAGCTGAGCCCAGGATCAGCTGTGCAGTGCTGCCCCTTTGAAACACCGCCTTCATTTCAAAGTGGCAGTGCCACACAGAGACCGGGTATGGGGTCCATGTGGCGCTGCCGCTTTGAAGTATCCCATCTTTCCCTCTTGCTGCCTCTAATTTATAGAGGCAGCAAGTATGTGTGTGTGTGTGGGGAGGGGAGGGGGGAATCGACTAGTTGGCTGGACTATCCGATAAGCATTATCGGATAGTTGACTAGTCCTTAACATCCTTAAAACTGAGACGGGGGAAGAAAAAGGATTTTAATGGGGATTCTCCCACACCACTCAAGTGGAGCAGCTTAGATACTCTGATGTGCCTCTTCCTCAAATTCTCCTATGAAAGCTGTTCCACTCTATATAAATCCTCCAAGAGCCACAGAGCCAGACAGAGTGAGATATCTTTGCAGTCTAGTTGTCCGGACATCCACCTGGGAGACTCAGCATCCATTCTCCCATGGGTATCAGCAAGACGTATAGGAGACCCCAATTCAGATCCTTTATCTGTTTGAAAAGGGACTTAAACCTAAGTCTTCCATATCCAACACAGATGTTCTTACTGTTGGTGCTCTAGGATATTTTGATGTAGGGCTCGCTTCTCTCTTCCTGAAGGTGTTCCACTATGTGTAACTAATTAAAAAGTCATTAGAGCATGGTGACTCAAGCCTGGGGAAAGAGTCAATTTGCATGAACAGGTCTAGGGGTGTTCCTAGAAGCATTCTGGGAAATCTCTTCTTGCTTGGAAGGGAATACAGCTTGCTGGTGCTTCCCATAAGCTAGATGCTAAAAAACAAAAAACAAAACAAAACAAAATCTAACGGTACAGGAGGCCCAAATCTCTTCTGGTTGGGCTGTCCTCATTGACTCAGGCCAGCTGCAGCCCCTAATCAGCTCGTCCACAGCTGGCTTCTTTTTACTTTAGTTCTTTTCCCCGTGGTGTACCCTTTCCCCTGCTGGTATCTCCTGGTTCTGAGAATGTGTACAGCCCTGTTTCCTGCAACTGGTCCTGGTTAGTTGGAAGAGACAGGAGCCTTGCCCTGTTCTCTGTTCAAGGTTCCTGGTCCAGAGCACTGAAAAGCCTCCCCCTGCAGCCCAACATAAATTATTCTCCCAGGACTGTTTCCTCTCTCCCTGTAACTGCCTCTCCCATTTTCCTAAGCTTCTGGGGATCTTAAAACTCCACAAACTTTAATAGGGACTTTCTGTGGAACTTGGATCTGGCTTACCCCACAGACCCTACGGCTGTGTCTAGACTGGCAAGTTTTTCCACAAAAGCAGCTGCTTTTGCGGAAAAACTTGCTAGCTGTCTACACTGGCCGCTTGAATTTGCACAAAAGCACTGACGTTCTACTGTCAGAAATCAGTGTTTCTTGCGCAAATGCTTTGACGTTCCTGTTCAGGCAAAAACCCTTTTCCGGAAATGTTTTTGCACAAAAGGGCCAGTGTAGACAGCTCAGGACTGTTTTGCGCAAAAAAGCCCCAATCGTGAAAATGGCGATCAGGGCTTTCTTGTGCAAAACCACGTCTAGATTGGCACGGGTGCTTTTCCACAAAAAGTGTTTTTGCACAAAAGCGTCCGTGCCAATCTAGATGCTCTTTTCCGCAAATGCTTTTAACAGAAAAGTCTAGATCTAGCCTACTACTCTTAAATGGGACAGATCACCCATTATAACTCCCCACTTCTTTCAGACTTTGATAAGCCCTGGTGCTAAACCAATGCCTTCTCACAGGATTCGGAGGTGGCATACTGCTTTCTTTTGCATGAGACATAAAGCAAAGGTCCTCTGAGCTTCATTGGCCTTTAAGGCACTATGGCATTGTTTTGCAGGTATTAACCTCAGTATCCCAAAATTTTGGGTTAGGCAGAATGAAATCAACTATCTAAATTCCCCACTTAACTTTCTAGTAGATGAATAATACATAAATAATAATAATAATAATAATTTCTTCTTCTTCTTGTCCTACCCTGAACTGTTGTGCAACATTGATGTATACTTTAAACAACACTTCATTTTTACTTTACTCATTCTGATATTTCATCCATCTTGGTCTCCCTTTTTTATTCCTTTGTATGCCAGAGAACAGAGATGATCTCTTAAATACGTAGCTGTTTACACATAAACATGCGTATCCTACTTCAGTGGCTCCCAACCTTTTCCAGGATACGGACTTCTCAATCTATTACAACTTTATGGACCCCCCCCAAACAGTATAGCTGTGCCTGCACATCTCTCCTCCACCCACGCTGCTTCCCAAGCGGCGTCCCACAGCCTGCTGGGGAAGCCAGCACATCCTTCAACTGGTTTTCCTTCCCGTTGCTCAGGAAGCAGCATGGGCTGAGGGACTTCCTGCCGCTCAGAAGTAGTTGAGCTGAGAGGCTTCATGCCAGCAGCCAGCAAGTCTCACAGCCCATGCTGCTTCCCAAACTGTGGGAAGCAACGTGGGTTGAAGGATGTGCTGGTTGTGAGAGACTCCAAACGGACTGTCTTCAGTACCGTTGCAGACCCCCAAGGGTCCATGGACCACAGGTTGGGAACCACTGTCCTACTTGACACAGAAGAGTTTTACCAAAGTACTCCAAAGGTGACTTTCCAAATTAGTGGCAGAAGAAATGCACTTGTATTTCCTTAGCTGCTTTGGAAACTTCCCTTTTATGTAGAAAACCAATGGCAGTCACTTTGAGCCAATTTCTAAAAGGTGTTTTTGGCACCTAAAGATGTAGCTACGCACCTAGTGAGATTTTCAAACATGCCTACTTAAGCAGGTTAGGTCCCTAAATCCCATGGATTTCAATTCTGTTGAGGCCCCTAATTGGTCTAGACCATTTTGTGCTAATATGTAGCTTTAGGTGCCTAAACAGCTCTGTAGATCAGAGCCTGATCCCGAGATTAATCCCATATCACTCAAAGCTTTCTGCACTCTTCCTTTTCTCATGATTATGCTTTCACACCTGGGTTTCTTGGGAGCCTTTTTTCCCCAGTGGCAGTACTGACAGAAATAAGGAAACCCCTTCCTTACTTGGGCTACTTTAACTGCTTAGAAAACATTTAATAAAAATCCACTAGTGGGTGTTGGAGGCATAGCTGTGAGAGCTATCAGGGAAAGAAGAAACCCAGCTTGTTTCTAGTGCCACTAGTGGGCACACTGCAAAATAGCTTCTGCTACTTCAGCAAAATTCTCACAAATAAACCTCATAAGGCACCTCACTGTGTAAACCTATATAAAACCTAATTGTGCTGAATTGTAGGGGAGGAATTTCTCCTCATCCTAACTCAGTGGTGATCAGTTTATGCACTGTATCCTAGCTATTATCTTTCTCTATCTAACATTTTCCTGCCAGGTGATAAAATGATGTCATCACACTCTTTGGACACGAAAGCCACCAGAGACGGGGAGGTTGGCGAGCACAGTGAGTGCAAGGAGTAGCCCGTTAATAATGATAAATGTTCTTAATAATTATGTTTGAGATACAGGTTGTACTTCCCTAAACCAGGACTCTCTGGTCCAGTGGGGGCCTGCAATACAGCCAGGAGCCTTGTGGCACAGCCAGTTCTGTGGCAGAGGGGCCAGCAGTGCAGCTGGGAGCCCCATGGCTGGGGGTCTAGCAGCACAGCCAGGAACCCTAAGTCGGGGGGACTTGGAGCCCCACAGCTCAGCACCGCAGGTTGGTGGTGCGGCTGTGAGCTATGGCAAGGGGCCACTGGCAGCGGGCTGACAGCACAGCCAGGAGCCCTGCAGCAGTGGAAGTCAGCGGTGCGGTTGGGAACCCTATGGAATGTGTATGTGTTGGGGGGTGTCTAAGCTCAGCCAAGGCTGGCAACACAGCTGGGTGGAGGCAGGGGCCTGGCCAGGGCCCAAAACAGAGCCAGTGGCAGAGAGGTATGACAAGCTGGGGTCCCAGTGTCAGGGGAACTCCCCATGTCTGGCAAATTCCCTTGTTTGGGACTGGTCAGGTCCTGAGGGTGCCGGACTAGGGAGGTTCAATCTCTAGTGTGTACTGACCAACACAAATTGGAGCCCCATGCATTAGGCACTTCACAGAGCGATAGACAGCTCTTACCCAGAGGCATTTGCAGAGTAAATAGGTCGGACTATAATAAGAAAAAAAATCAAAGTGAACAATGTGATAGGAGCCAGCCTGATTGCAGTTCCATGATTTTTTCTGGGGGTGGGGGTGGGATTAGTTAGGCAGGGATAAGCTATTACAGTAAGTTAAATGCCAATTTATTTCCAGAATTCAATCCATGTGCTTGAGCAGGTACTTAAAATGTTTTTGCAGGTTTATCACTTACTAGGAATTAAGTCAAACAGGTTCTAGGGTGTTCAGAATTAATTTTGCTACTGAAAATTTACCTACTCCTTTACATACACACCCTTTATTGTAAGACATCTTCTCGCTGCCAGTAATTACAGTCAATTAAAATAAGCCATGAGAATATGTTCTTACTGAAGACACAAAATAGCTTAAGTAAAACCACAACTTCAGAGATAACAGCTGTTACAACACAGGAGATCACAACAACTAGGTCTCTTAACGTCAGCAAATGGTTTTATTCAAGAAAGGAATCTTTGCATCTAATTAAAGGAATGACTAACCTGTTATTGAAGAGGAGCTCAGCCAACAGCACTAATACTTCCTCATTTCTGAAGTACTGATTGGATACAGATCAGCCACATAACTTGAAAAAAATTCCAGTGTGCATCGTAGAGGGGTATCCAGGGCGAATGAAAATAATTAGTGGCAGGTATTCCATGTTTTATATCCAAATTAGCCATTCAACTAAGATAGACAAAACTGCTAATTAGGGACAAAATGTTCATTTAACAGGGCAAAAGCCCTATTTAGCCTCTTCCAATAATTATAATAATTTGATTCTAACAAGGGGAATTCCCCTCTGTGTGTGTTCTGGTGCTAATTACACGTTACAAATGGGAAGAGAACAGCAGAATGGCAAATGCAGGCACAATGTTTACCCTTCAGCAACTGAACAGACTAAAATAAAAGCAATTAAGTAAATTTACTGAGAGGTAACTGTTGGCCTAAGAATAGCTTAGAGCAAGTTGTGATTGAATATTGATAGTTGTGAAGAGTTTTTAGACTTAAGAACTGCTGCACTAACAGCACAAAACAGAATTAAATATTTGCAGAAATCAATGACATTAGTAACTGAGATCCAGAGTCACACGGGTATTTAGGCACCAACATCTTGAGTTTAGGAGCCTGTCTCCTTTTTAGTCTCCATGATCCACAAAACTCCCGCCAAACCTTGTATGCACCTAAACTCAAAGCCAATATTTCTGGATGCATATTCCGGTGCTTTTGTCTAGCCATCTAGACACCTGATAAACCCCGGAGAAATTCAGACTGGAGGAAGGCAAGTGTGCATCTACCTAAGTTGTATGCAGGGCCTGACCCTGATAGTACCTACCAAATTGGGTCTTATTTAAAATGTGGTTGGAGGGAGAGATGGTGATGCCACCTACCCACTTCGTAATTTTAGCTGAGTAGTCAAGTAAGAGAGACAGGCACAATTTATGTGCTCTCTGGGAGGAGGGAAGATTTGAATTAGGACCTCCTCTGATGCAGGTCTCCCTCCATCTCTTCTGTTGAAGCCACTGGACTAGAGTCACTCTCACACCCTCTTTCTCTAACACAAGGAATGGGGCATTGTGGATAAAGACTAAAAAGTGATAAGGCAAGAGAGAGAACAATTCTAGTCTACATAAAGCAACTGAGTGCCATACCCACTAAGAATATCAAACATAAAAAACTCCTGTTCTTATCCATTCTGCCCTCTAGCAGAGGTGAAATTTAACCTAAAGCTCAAAACATCCTAGGTGAACACTCTAACCACCGGGTTAAAAGGTAGGTGGCACCCCCTGTCCCCTAGCTCCTTTGTGTGGACCGAGCCAGGCATCTAAACTACACAAGTCACCTAGGTGCCTGACTTCAGATGAATTTCCTTTTAGGGATCACAATAGGCACCTAAGAGGAGGATGGGAGGATTTAGAACAACCCCCTCCCATCAACAGCTCCCTATCTATCCTATTGAAAGACCCCTCCAACGTTCCCCCTAATCTTACCCATCCATGAGTGGATTTTTTTTTCCACCCATGTGTGGAATAATTGTATGTGCACCGAGGCTTGTGTGAATTTGCACCAGCAGCAGAAACAAAAAACCTAGCTGTGGGCGCTCTGCTTATCAGCTGGGTGCATTTAAATCTCTGTTGAGTGGCCACACAAGTACCCAGCATTCAGGGAACAATGCTCCCCCCATTCATTGTATAGGGAATCTAAACACCTAATTCAGCCTTTGAGGATCACAATGTTCAGCTTTTCAATACCTAAGTCCCTTTGCAATACCCGAGTCCCTTCTGTGATCCTTATAAAGTATTTGAGTAACAATCTGTGAGTTTTTATATTATAAAGGAATTATACTCTTTTGGAGAGAGCAGTTAAGACAAGTGTAGATTTCTTTGTGACAAGTTTTGCCTTTGATCAGGAAAGCAATTTAAAGAAGTCTTTTGTTATGGCAAGAATATAATTAATCTGATACTGCTTATTAAAAAGGTCTCTCTTCCATCCAAGAGAGCAAAAAAAAGTGATGCTGAATTCAGCACGGGCATCTGGGCTACAAAGCTTGTTATGTGTCTAATCAGACTTTTTTGCAGCATGGACTGGACAAACTGTGAGAGGGATTTTTAAAATTATATATATAAAAAATGAATGAAACTTCTAAATGTATTTTAACTAACACAGATACAGGTGTTGAAGCACAATATTCGTATAGCAGTTACTTCACCTCAGGAAAGCTGGACTTTTACAGACAGTATTTAGAAAATCTTTTCGGTTTTGGTTTTAAAGCAAACAGTGTGAAAGAAGTATAAAAAGATGTTAAAAAGAAATCAAACAAGATTCAGGTGCAGTCAAAATTTCCATCAAAGCTTCCTCACTCATGTTTTAAAATTCATCCTCTCTTCCCAACAATAAAGCATTTTTCTTCTCAGGACACATACCAAAAAATCAGAATGTGTGCCATTTTATCTCTGCAAAGCTATGACAGATACATTAAAATTACTATCCCTTCCTTACTACCAACTGTGTATTTTATTCTAATCTGCAGTATTAAATAGATATGCAGATGTGTACATTTAAACAAACATGTTAAATGATCTGCAATAACAGGTATATTATCATTCATGGTGTGCCAGAAATATTTACTTGTCACTAGCCTGGTTATATTGCAAGTATATTCCTCACTGCCTCAACAAACAAAATGTTTTGAAAATGGGTTGTTATTCCAACAAGATTTGCCCAAAGGGTAAAACAAAACAAAACATATGCATGCTGAAACTAGATGAAACTTGTGAGTGCACATCTCTGTGTGTGTTATTAGTAATTTCCATAAAAGGACTTAAAAGCAATACTCCAGATGCCAAGACCCACTGTTGTTTCACACGAGAACCCTCAGATTCTAAAACTTACTGAAGGCAGTCCAGCAAAAGCCTCTACTCAGCACCAACCATCAAGAGATTAAGTAGTAGCATCTTACCTCTTTAGTTCTCCTTCTGGACAATGGGTACATGACCACCACTGGTTAAGATTCAACCTGGGACCCACAGGCTGTTTGTCATCTATTGACATCCTGAGGGCCATACAGGTATCATGTGGGCTGTGGCCAATAACAAGTTGTGGGCTCCATATGCATATTGCAGTGTATGATTGGGTGCCAAATTGTCACTACAAGGCCAGGTTCAGTCCTCAATATTTGTGAAATTCTATGACGTTAAGGTGGCTTCACATTCATGGCAGAATTTAGGCTAGGATATTAAGAACACTCAGATTACACAAGTAGGTTCTTCAACTCTTGTAAATCAATTACTGATTTTAATTCAACTCAACAAATGTTGTGGAAATTTCACTTTGTTCTAACAACATTTAAATTATTTTAAATCAGTCAAGGGAAGTTAAATGTTTATATGCCAAAAGAACACAAGTCAGCAACTCCTTGTGGCATTTCTACCTCAAATCTTTTGTGTTCAGTGGTTTAAATTGAAAGACACCGTTAGGATTCTTTTTAGAAAAATTTGGCCTGTAAACTCTTAGGCCAAGAGCAAATAGCAAAACAAAAAGCAAAAACAGAAACCAACCCTAAAACAAGTTATATTGCAAAATAAGTTTTTGCATGTACTATACCACAGAAATGATGCTTGTGTAGCGTGGACTTGCAATTTTAGTGATCCTCTGATTTAAAAAGGAGACATGCCTGGGGGAGCTCTTTGTATGAAACACAAAATCTTAAGACAGATAACACAGATGGACATAATTAAAAAAACAAAAACAAAAACAAAAACCCATGTTCTACTTTATTATGTTTAGAACATTTAAAAAAAGACCAAAACATTTTTTTTAAAAGAACATACTATCAGAAATACTACTATTCAGTAAAAACCTTCTAGAGCTTACACGAAGCAAATGCATCATGTGGTCTCTTGTGGCTGGAAAAAGTCATGAAATGTCTGGTGTCTGCCTTATTTTATTTGAAAGGGGTGGTTGTTTGGAGTAGGGAAACAACAGAGTTTTCATATTTTGAAATTGCTAGAGTGCTTGAAAGCTCATGTCAAGGAAGGCGGCTATTTGTTACTGTTTATTCTGCATTCACAACAGTCATCATCGGAGGGCAAGAAATATGACATACTTAAGTATTCCCTTGCTTTATATTTTGCCACACCTTTGGATAGTCCTTTGTATTGAACAAAGATCAAAGAGCACAGATTAACAGTGACTGATGCGGATACGAATCCCACATTACATAAAACAGCCCTGAGGCATACCGTAACCACAATAATAGCATTTGAAACAGATCAAGCTTCTGATTATTTGGAAATGTGCATATGACTCTTCAGAGCATACAAGAACTTGCCTTTTCTCTCTTGTGAAACAGCTGCTGTTACTGTATGAAAGGGAACAGAGACCACACAGAAGAAATAGGATCAAGTCTGGTAGTCTCATTGAGGAAAGCTCTTCATAGATTTAAAGGCAAGTTTTCAGTGAGCAAAGACTGAAGGACTTGATACTTACTGGAGATATTACACCTGGCAAACAGGGAGGCAGCTACAAAAGCAAAGCAAAGCGACTTTTACTTTGCTGTACTTTTAAATCCTTCTAATGCTTCATGCTCTTTTCCTGGCATACAGATAGCAACATGACAACTACCTGAAAGACAAATCCATTATTTCAGCCAGAGGAATGTCAGTTCTCTTGAGAGAGAGAAAAAAAGAGAGAGACAGAAACAAAATAAACTAAACTATAGTGGGGCTTATGCAATTAGGTGTTTGATCTCACTATGATGGGCCTGGAACCAGTGGAGTTTCCTGGTTGGCACCAATGCAATTTGCATTAGAGCATCTAAAAATTCTAACCCCAAACAGTGTTTATTCTAGAGATGTGAATACAAACAAAATGCTGTCCCCAATTCAATGCTACTTCATTAGCATTCAGGGTTGGATATCAACTCCTTGGGTACATATTTAGTATTCCCTTATGGTAAACAAGATGATGGCTTTGGAGGAAAACACCTGAGGCTAAGGCAGAGAATAGGAGTGGATTGGTAAGCCTCACAAAAGGTCAAACTCAAGCTGTGCTTTACCCAGACTTCAGCAGAAAGGGAGGGGATGCCACCCCTGTCAAAGGAGTTCCTCATTAGAACAGACAGAGTAGATACTTGATATTTCTTACGTAAAAATCACTAACTCTGTGTGTGTTTGTGTGTGTGAGGGGGGAGATCAGGCCATCCAGGATACTCTTTTCATATATATATAAAGTTAAAGACACAAATACTGTGTTTTCCTTTGTAGGTTACTATTAAGACATTCCTCACTCCCTAAAGACCCCTTTGGGTTGGCCATGTTGGTATGGATACATTATGATAATCAGTAGTTAATGCCCAGTATCCTTTGGTGACAAATGATACGGACAAGGAAGAGTGAGTTTAAAAAAACAAAAAACAAACAAACAAACAAAAAAAACACACAGCACATTTCAAACAGAAACCAGTACTTTGTTAAGAGCCATGGAATAAACTAGCATTTATTCTTTCTTCTCATTATCCTCAGGGGTGGCGTCTACTGGAGGCTCCTCCACTGTTGCGCTGTTGCTCTCTGAACCAGTGTTACTGTCACTAGTTCCTTCCTCTGCAGTACTATCAACCCCATCCTGGCCACTCTCCTTATCTTCTGGCGTCGATGTTCCTTCCTCACCGTTCTGCTGGTTCTCTGCAGTTTCTTCTTGGTGAGCCTCCTCTGGAAGACGACATTTCTGTGTCATTTACACCTGTATAGTTGGCTATGCAAATACATTTTAGGAGCTAAAGGTCTACGGGGGGAGGAGGGGGGAGGAAAGAAATATATGGGATATCTTTAGAGCCCACAGCCAATACAAAATTTGTATCTGCAGTCATATCCACAAAAATGAGCAGTGGATATCTGAATCCATATCTGCAGATGTAGATATCCACGGATTTGCAGGGCTCTAGAGATCTTTGATACTAATAATTCATATTTAAACATTTTTAGTAGTTCCTGCTCTGGAATACTCTCAAAACATGCATGAATACACATAGGCAACCTAGGCTAGTGAATGGGCTGCATGAGAGACCCACCTTCATTGCAGTGGGCTGCAAGACTGTTGTAGCCAAGATGGCTTCCTGGGAGAGGGTAATTTTGCTCACTGTGCTTGTGTACTTAGAATTTGCAGAGTTTGCAGACTGAGCCACAGCAGCGCTCTGACTGGATGCAGAGGGAATGTAAGGCTCTCAGTCAGTGTCATGTGCAATTGGAATACACCTCACTTCACGTGCCCTTGCTTTACATGTGTATCATTTTAGTAATACTGGTAGGAAAAAAACAACATGGACAGAAACTAGCAGAATCTGGCAGCCCTGTGCATGGGCAACAATAAACAAAATGTCTTGTGGGTCACACACACAACCCTAATGGACAGCATGTTGCCCACCACTCATATACAAGGTACCTTCCACACTACTTCTTTGAAGTACCCTATAGCCTCTAACTCTAAGAAGAATGCTAGCCACATATAATAAATAAAACAAGCAATAAAACTCCAACTTCTCTACCACAGTCACCTCTCCCTACCTGTTATGACAACAAGCTGTGCTTGAAAATGATGCATCAGTCATGGTTACAATATCTAATTCTTTTGCACTGTAGGTTTGGCAAGCAAATTTCAGGGAGGGGAAGCAAGTAAGGGTTAAAAAGTACAGTCAGAAAAGTGTAGCTTTCCTATGTTTGTTAAAAGCAGAGGGAGGTCTACAGTGTTCCCTCTAAGGTGTGTGCTTGTGTGGCCACTCCAGAGAGATTCAAATGCTGCTTAGCTGATTAGCAGAGGGTCCACTTCTAGGCTTTTTGTTTCTACGGGTGGTGCACAGTCACATGTGTCTCAGTGCAAATTATTTTTATTCTGCACATGGATGGAAAAGATTAGAGGGAACATTGGAGGGCTTCTTCTGGTGCAGTGAAAACTACCTGTTTTGTTACAATCAATATGCTGTTTTTGTTACTACACTTTTTTCCGTTTCAAAATTCAAGTTGTTTAAAGGTTTAAAAAAAAAAAAAAAAAAAAAAAAACCTTAAACCTTAGTGATGGCCTTTCTTGTTTGTTTTATTGATGTAACAGAGTTCTGAAGCCAGCTTTCACATGCAGTTACCTGTCTCCATGGGAATGCTCTCCTCTTCCTTCTTCTCCTCCGTCTTGTTGACTGCTTGCTCTTCCTCAGCGGCTGCATTAGTCTGACTGAGTTCAGTTTGCTCAGCTGCTTCTTTTTCCCTTTCCTCTTGCCTCTTACGGGCCTGTTCCTCAGCCTGAGCAATTTCAGCTGCTATTTTTTCCATGTCCACCTCCACCTTCAAACTGCATAACTAGCAAACCAGAAGAGAAAAACCCTTTTATTAATCCAGTACTTTTCTCTCACAGGTTAGCATTTGGGTGCCAGGCAAAGCAGTTCTTGCGCATTAAGGATGCATTTTGAAATAAAAAAACAAACAGAAAAACCTCATTTTGAGTCCAGTAATTCTGCATGGGACACAATGGCCTTGTATCCACTTACCAAGAGATCAACGCAGTGGAGATGGATATCTTTGGGGTCTTTTTAGTGGGTCTAATTGATCTGGCCACCCACTGACTCTGGTACTCACCAGGTCGCAAGGAGTAAGGCATGTCAATGGGAGATTCTCCCGTCAACCTCCTGCAGCGGGGATACCATGGAAATTCAAACGAAGATGCCTTGACTTCAGCTACGCTATTCGTGTAGCTGGAGTTGCATATTTTACTGACCAATGTCAGCACCTTGGTTTGTTAAGTTTAAGAATACAAAACGAAGGGCTCCAGCAGCTATAGAAGACCAATTCTCTCAGAGATTTGTGATAAGATTATGGAGCAAAATCAGAAGAACATTGTAGGCCTATATTTAAGGAATACAAAGTATATTTGAGAAGCGTGAACACAAGGGTGGCTTTAAACCATCTTTCCTATCTTTTTGATCTTGCGAACAAAGCGTTGGTCTCCTTGACTTCATTTATAACAGTATGAAAGCTGCTTTTAATTATGTTAGCTGACAACAGCCCTATCACAGAAGCCTGGAATCACCAAGATACTAGGAAGCCCTCTGGCCAACACTTGCTCTATTTTCTAGATCTAGAGCATCACAAAAAATATTCTGGAACATGAACCCTCTACATTTAAAAGTGCTACACGTTAGCTAGGCAGAGTACTCATTTTGAATAATGTGCAACAAGTAATGTTCTAGAGGAGAGAATATTTCAAAGTTCTACCCTTTTCAGTTCGTTGTTAAAGGATTCTGTGCTTTCCAAAAACTTCCTCTTCTTTTCCTGATGACGCTCTTCTATTTGAAGGAGCTCAGCTTCTAGTTTTCGCTAAAAGTAAAAGTAACCAAATTATGAAACTTAATAATCAAATATACCAAATATTGGATACAATGGTTTGATGCACACAGTGTAAATACATTTTTAATATCCATCTCACCCTTATGGTGGAATCTGATTTTCCTGATTTGATGCTCAATGGTTGAAATGTGCAAATGAGAGAGGTCTCCCATCCCACATGATAGCAATAAGAATTCATAAAGAAATTGAATTATATTGAGTCCTAAGGCATTCTAAGCCCTTTACAAACACATAAGATGATAGGTGCTTGACCTGAAGAGCTTGCAATCTTCAGACATGCAATCAGTATCTTTCTACATATTTAGAGTGTCTCATGCATTATATGCACTAAATGGAAACTAACATAAGAGAAGGAAATAGGATGCAACACATTTTCTCCTTTCTTTTATAGTTGAAAAAGAAGTCTTCCCTCTTTCTCGTGTCTGCCTAATTTGCCATAATTTATGTATATGTACATACATATGCATTTTATATGTCAGCTTTGCCTTTTCAATTGGTACACACAGAGGAATCTATACAGTTGAAATTAACTAAAATTTGTCTTAAATGTGACTATTAGATATTTACTTATGCCTTTAACATACAGTTACAAATGTTAAAAAAGCAGGAGATTTACCACATTGATAAAGGGCCACTAACAAACACATAGCTATAGGTAACATGCTACTGAAAGTCACAACTGCACCAATATCTTTAAATCAAAAGCTTCTTCTCTACATTTTTTTAAGGGTTATATAATTGCAGATGACTGACATGATGTACTATAATATTTAAGAGGTTACAATTATGAGGTTAATCAACATCTTTTAATAACTCCATTTTATCTTTTAGTAAATACAATGTCACAATTTTATATGATGCATGGGAATCAAAGAAGTTTGCACTTATCCCTTGCTCCTCCCAAAAAGCCAGGGAGAGATTAGTTATCTGGGGCATGAAGAGTACTGAGATGTCAACAAGTACATTCATGTAGATGATCTAAATGACTTTAAACTTGGAGTGCAGCCCAGAACCATTATATTTAATAACTTTTAAGTAATTAATCTTTACCTGATGAACCATTAAGGACTGAACTTGGCGTTTGAGAACTTGCATTCTAGCTGTAGTGACAACAGAACGGACATCTGGTACCACACTTTCACTCAGTATCTCACTGATCAGACGGTGGTTCCTCTGGAAACGAGCTGTAGCCGTGTGCTTCATCGAAAATCCATCATCATAATCTGAAACAAAAATTTGACAAATTAGACAAGTCAAGTGGCAAGTCTCATTAAAATGCATCCATTGAAGTCTTCAATTCAATCAGGAACAGAACTGTTGCCATGATGCCACAAATACATTTATGTACAAAGAAATTAGAATTACAGAGTATCAAATAAAAGAATCAAACTCAGTTCTGATGTGCTGTATTCTATGTGCTGTGAGACAGCAGAATATGGGAGCTATGATTTCAGTCAGACCCCATACATGGCAACAAATTGAGCTATTCTCTTTGAACAGAAATTATTAGTGCCCATGACAACCCACTACTTTTCCTGTGTCACGAACAAGAGAGATAAACACTACATTGATTATACAAAGTCTGATAATGAAACTTAACAATATATGGTGCTCAATACAATACATTCTTCATTAGAACACAAAACAAAGTTCAACAAAAGTAAACTTCATAGCTCAAACCAAACGGGCCTAGTATTTATAGGTGCTGAGCAACTGCAATGCAAAGTAAAGTAAATAGAAATGGCAAATGCTCAGCATCTGAGGTCCTAATGCAAAAAAGCCACACAAACAAAACCTACTCTAAGTTTGTTCCCAGAAGCCAAACAATGAATTAGTAAAAATACTTTACTAGGAAAAAAAAAAAGTGAATCATGCATTAAAAGAAAGTTATAGTTAACAAATGTCAAGTGCTAGGAGGAGAAAATACCAGAGAAAGGCTTGGTCTCAAGTCTATGACGAACCATCCCAAAAGGTATGTGACAAAGAAATGTTTTCCTTAATTAAAATGAAGCTCTAGCTCTGTGACAAAACGGGAGTTTAGGCAGATGTTATTCTGAGGATTACGTGTAACTAATAGTGAAACAGTTATATTAACCAAGATTATTGAATGTACTAGCTATTCACTTTCAAAAGCAGAGCAACATTTTAAAATCACACCAGAAAAGAAAGATCTCCAATTATTAAGCTGTCTTTCTCTTATTTTAGGACTGGTCTACTGGACTGTTTAGTTTAGGGCAAAGTGACATGTTAATCTACCCTACACTAAACTGCTACAGTCTGCTGTTTGGCAGCAGGGTCTACAGCCATCGCAGGCTTCGGGACAAGGTGTGCGTGGGGGAATCCCCCAAGCTCCGTGCCCTGCAAGGGACGGGTCCTACAGCAGTCAGCCCTTAATGCCACCCAGATCTCAGTGCACGCCCCTATCGCTTCCAACCCTCAGAGCCGTGCAGAACAGTGTTTTGGTGGCAATTCAAAGGAGCCTGGGGTTCCTGCTGTTGCCATAGCAGCAGCAGCTGGAACCTCTTCCTTTGCCCTCCCACCAAGGGGCCTGTTGTTTGGATACAGGTGACGTGCATTATCTGTTCATTAATGCATTTTGATCTCACCAGTTTCAAAATGGACTAGGTGAAAGCGCATTAAGGAACTGTTAATGTGCCGCAACAGATTCCACAAGGACTAGTTGAGCTAGCTGCCACGCCAGTTTGCCACATCGCTGCAACAACAAAGAGGTCTCTGAGCTTTTAAGGTTGATATGTTTTCATTTTCTATCCTCATTGTCATCACTGAAAAGTCTTTCCCCATCTCCTTTAAATGATTACAAAAATATTTTGTTATTCTAAGTTGTGTTTTTTATTTTGCACAACTTTCCCAGTTATGAGGTAGAAGCCAGTCCCTGCGTTACAAACGCATCGATTTACGACCGTCCGTATTTACAACCAACCACCTATAAAGCTGGAACTTGAATTACGAACAAAATCCGCACCTACAAACAGTGAGGCCGTACGTAAGTGAATGTAATCCAACTTACGAATAGATCGAGTTACGATCTAGTGTTTGGTATGTAACTTGTTTGTAAGTCGTGGACTGGCTGTACATATTAAGACTGTTGTTTCACTTGTCACAAAACTGGAGGGGAACCCCCCCAAATTAAATGTATTATGCCAGAAAGTATTTCTGAAAAGACTAATTTTCACTAAAGCTAGTCAGCCTGAATATTGCTTTCCTGGAAAAAAAAACAAACCCCAAAACCAAAACACAACAGTTTCACATTTGGGATGTATACAGCATTAGATTAATTTGAAAATAAAAAGACTGCAGAAAACTTGGCACAATAACTTAGTTATTTCATAGATTTTCAAGCCAATGTGGACCTTTATAATCATTAACCTTAACATTTTACCAAATGATTGCTGAAAGAGGCCCCTAACTTCAGATTTTTGCCTCAGAACACATCTTTTAGAAAGCCATTCGATCCTGATTTACAGACTTCAACTGACAGAATCCACCACATACAAATTAAAATAATGTTACTACGTTTGCTGCTTTAATTTAAAAAGTTTAATTTCTACTTTGAATTTGTCTAGCTTCAGTTTCTTGACACTAGATCTTGTCATCTCTTCATCTCCTAAACTCAAGAGCCTTCTACCATTAGAAAATTATAATAAGCTATTTGCAATTTTAGCATGAGATTGCAAGTTCCTTTCTATGCTGTCAAATCATGAACCAAATTCACTCCCAAAAAACAAGTACAATTCACTTTAGTGGGCGATGCCCATGATTACATGCAAGTTGAATTTGACACAGATATAATCAAGTTGTAAAGTAGCTTATGAAATGACAATTGTTAGAATATTCCACGAACATTCCTGTTTTACTCAGCTTGTACTGCACGCAGTGGGAAGTGCTACTTACCATAGGAATTATTTCATGGTTGTTCTTGGTGGAAGGGGAAAAATAAGGGTGTAATTGCCTAGCTTCATTTTTCACCTTCAGGTTTCAACAGATAATTATTTTATCATATTTTAGCATAATTTTAAAAATGAAATGGACAATATCTTTGCGTGACTTCTCAGTGGGTGTGATATGGATGCCAGAGAGGTATTTCCTTTTAGGTAAAGAAAATGTTTTGACAGTTTTCTCATTAAGTTGCCCTTTGTGCTGACAAGTTATCTTTTGATTGACAGAAGCAGCTGAACAAATGGCATAAGTGTGTTCAATCGCTCTAAAGAATAAGTCGAAAGGCAACAATCAAGTAAAGTAAAACATTTAATTCAAATAGGAATGAGGGAGCCTTATGAAGTACAAGGGACTACCTGAACAGGCCTGTACATTTTGTCAGAGATCACAGAAAATGTGAATTTGACTAAAGATAATGAAATCTTAGAAATGTCTGTAAAAGTACATATGATTAGGCTTCAAACCAAGTGTTGTTGCCACCTGGTTCTGAGACTCTGTATGCTAGGTTGCAAGGCAATGACACTTGACCCATCAGCTCCTCCATTTCCATCTACAGAGGGGCAAAGGGGATAACATCTGAATGGCACTGCAACCCATTGCACCAGGTTACAATGCTCAGCATTGGGCAGGAATGGCTGTGTGAGTGCTTCATGAGTTCGCTCCCAACTCTTGTGGTATGTTGCTGTAGTGAAAGCTACATTTTTCCCCCCTTCACCTCTGCTGTGCAATTTAGAATGGACGTTTTAGTACAATTGTAGTCTAAACCACATATAGCTGTCAACTGGTTTAGTTTGAAACAGACATTTGAAAGTATTTCTAACAGGGTTGCCACCCTACCAACTAGAGCTTTACAAGAACGTTGAGTGCGTTGGCTGCTGGTGGTCAGTCTTAAATTGAAGAACAGCGGTGTCATCTTACCACATAGTTTGGAGTAAGATGATTTTTAAAGTTAGTACTAGAGTTATACGTTCCGTGTTTGTGCAGTATAGGGATGTAAAGTCATTGAAAAAGCTAAACCATGTGACCACTAAAAATTTTAGCAGTTACATGTGCTGTGGGCTCTACAGTATGAAGTTTTATACTTAGCTTTATACTGCAGAGCCCGCAGTGAAACGTTCCTGGGAGCGAGGCCACCAGGCCTTGCCCACCCAGCTCCTGAGGAGGTGGCTTCGTTGCCTCTATGAGGCAGGGAGGCTTCCATACTAAATTTCATAGAAGAGGTGCATGGGAAAAAAAATGCAGCTTTTACTACAGCAACATATCACAAGGATGGGAGCAAGCTCATGAGGCACTCATGTTTAACCTGTGGCAGAGGAGCCAGGCCCACCTTAGAAAGGGGCTGCTCTGGCTGGTCAGAGCAGCCTGTGTCTGCGGTGGGCCTTGTGGGGATAGAGCAGCCTCCTGCCCAGTCCGGACAGCGAGCTGCTCCAGCACCTACTGATTAATCGGAATCGTTAAGGGTGAGACTTATCAATTAACCTTTTACATCCCTAGTGCAGTGTTTCCCATTATTAATTAATCCAGGAATAAATCAGTCAATTAACTGCTTTCACAACTGAGAGAATAAATAAAACAACTGCCTGAAACTTACTCTAGATTTTATGTCCCAAGGTGAAAATATACCTCACTGAAAATGTAAATCTCCTTTTTGCTTACCATCTGGGTCTTCTGCTGGCTGGATGCTCATATAAGGTTCACCCTTCTCCATGCGTGATTGTCTTTGTCGGCTTTCTTCCTCCAACGCAGCCTCAGCCCGACTCTTTGCATTGATGTAGGCTAGGTAAGCAGGCGAGTTATGGTAGGCCTTCATGGATTCATTGTACTCTATCTGAAATTTGACGGATATAGTTTTGATTGCAATAAAAACTAATCTTACGTACTCTGACAATGCTGTTTTGCTTGTTGACATCAGCCAAATGGTCCAAAAAGACAATCTGTTATGAATGTTTTGACTCCCTTTTTACCACATTTCTCTTTTAGATACAGACTCAGAAACTCAGGTCAGAAGGAACCACTGTGATCATCTAGTTCATCTCCTGCACATCACAGGCCACGGAATCTCCGTCATGCTCTCCTACAATAGACCTAAGTCCTCAGATCCTGATTTAAAGACTTCAGGTTAGAGAGAATCCTCCTGTTTAATATAATTCAAACCAGCAGGCGACCCATGCTTCTGAGGAAGGCAAAACACCCCTTGGGTCTCTGACAATCCAGCCTGAAGGAAAATTCATTCCCAACTGCAAGAATGGTTATCAGTTAGACTGGAGGCATGTGGACAAGACCCCTCAGCCAGATTCCTAAGGGAAAAAAAACTTTCTGTGGGGGATAGAATTAACAAACCTATTTCATATTGCTTTTTACTTGGTATGCACTAATTTCAGTGTTGGTGGGGCACCTACACATATGATTCAAGAAGAAAATAATTCTGGGAAATCTTATACTATCCTCACGGCTATGATTAAAGATTAAATCTTGCAATCAATTCTTTGTTTTGACTACAACTATTGCAGGGTCCGCCCATGTTTTTTATTCTAATACACCATCTTCTTTACAAATCTAGAAATCCGGAGAGTTAACCTTGATTTCCTGTTCTCCCTCACTTCCTGTTCTCCCTCACTCCAATACTGCTTATATCAGAGTGTGCTTATCCCTTCCTCCAGGACAGAATCATTTATTTTTGTCAATTTTATTATCATGTACTGCAAATCCCACTTTTCATTCTCTTATTTTGTTCTTTAGTCCCTCCCTACACATGGCTAGGGGCGATGCAACTAATCTATTTCAGGTAGCAGAATTTTATCACTGTACCTGCCTACATGGATTTACTTCCCATTTCAACCACTTTTTAAAATCTCACTTTTAAAACCTGTTTTATTTGGATTGTGTAAAGCATTTTAATAGAACCACAGAAATGTAGGGCTAGAAGGGAAGCCATCAAGTCTAGTCCCTTTACAGAGACAGGACCAAGTAAGTCTAGGCTAGCCCGGACAGGTGTTTGTCCAACTTGTTCTTAAAACTCTCCAACAATGGGGATTTCACAACTTTCCTTGGAAACCTATTCAAGAGCTTAACTACCCTGACAGTTAGAGAGCTTTTTCTTGATATCTAACTCCAGTCTCTCTTGCTGCAGATTCTTGTCCTACATTCAGTGGATATGGAAGTACAATTGATCAGAGTCCTCTTTCTAACTGCCATTCATAGATTTGAAAATGTATGAGCCTCTCTGCTTTACAATTTTCTGTTTTCAAGACTAAACATGTCCAGCCCTTTACACACTCTCATAAGGTCAGGTTTTCTTAACTTATTGTTTTTGTTGTTATTCTCTGGACTCTCTTCAATTTGGTCATATCTTTCCCAAAGAGTGGGGCCTAAAATGGGACCTAGTACTGAGGCTGAAGTCTCACCAGCGCTGAAGGGAGTGGGACAATCACCTCCTGTGTTTTACACACAACACTCCTCTTAATAAACCCCAAAACGATACCTGACTTTTTTTGCAATAGCATCACAGTATTAGCTCATATGCAATTTGTGATCCATTACAATCCCCACGTAATATTTATTCTTCTTTTGTAGTTGTGTGTTTGATTTTTCTTTCCTATGTGTGGTATTCTGCACTTATCAAGGTTGAATTCAGTTCTCCAATTTGTTTTGAATTCTTTTCCTGTCCTCCAAAGGACTTGCAACCCTTTCCATCCCGGTAGCATCTGCAAATGCTTTCAAGTCATTAATGAAAAGTCTGACCCCCCTTTTGAACCCTAATAGGTACCCCCATCCAGTCTGATTGAAAAACATTAATAACTGCTATTTTGAGAATGGCCTTTCACTTGTTTTGAGATGCTCTGCATTAAAGTTCAGTTGTACTGTATGATACTGCAGTATGTACTGGAAGGTGCCTTCAAATTTACAGTCAATAAAAAGGACTTATTTAGCAAGAAGTAGGAACTTAACTCTAAGGAATTTGTTTCAAATGACAGAACCCTAATTTAAAAAGAATTTTTCTGTTGGTTAAAACTATTAAGGTAATATTTTGGATGAAAACAGCAAGCACCTATTTGACCAAGTTACCTGTCACCTCAGATTCATGCAATTTTAACACAACACAATAAATGAAAAAGAGATGTCCAACAAATAGCTCATAACTGTCTTACAGGTCTCTGAACACCTATTACTTCAGCAGTGTTGAAAAACTCTTTAAAACTGTCAGCACAGACACAAGATATATTAGTGTCCTTTGCGATGATGATCTGTAATGAAAAGCTAATGAATACTTGCCCACCAAAAAAAGCCAAAACCAAACCAAAACACAGTTTGGCCCAGTCAAATTTTGCAAGGCTAGACCACAGAAAATAATTCATACACGTTATTCATAACTGGCCAGCTGAAGCTACAGAGCATCAGCTTTTCAAGGATTTTGTTGTGGAAAAAATCAAGTCCACTCAGTTAAAATTCCTATTAAAATATAAAAAATTCATTTTAAGTTGGGTCTATATATGAAGGTCCATTAGGGATGTAAAACCCTGTTTAACTGGTTAAACATACTGCTATCAACTGCATTTAACCCTTTAAAGGGAGTGGGTGGAGGAGGGACACTGCTCCAGCAGGGCTAGAGTGCTCCCCCCGCCCGCTGGGATTGAGTTAGAGAAGTCCCCACTGTAGACAAGGGTTGCTCCAGCCCGGTGGCTCTGATGCAGCAGCTCTGTTTCCTATGCAGGAGCTGCTGTGGCTACTTCTGCTCGCCTCTGTGCTGGGGGCCTGGCAGGGCTAAAGCAGGACATAATGTGGGGAACAATCCTGGGAAGGAGTAGATAAAGTTATTTTCTATTTATATGTACCGTGAAATGTCACAAGGCCCTAATTTAGTAAGACACTCAAGCATATGCTAAACTGAGAGCATCAGACTACTCCATTAACTTCAACAGGACTATTCATGTGCTTACAGTCGGGCACGATTAAATACCTAACTGCACTGGGGAACAAGCTTAACTCTTCTATGCCAGTGGTGCCTAGGACATAAAATGGGAGCATCAGCATTAATAACAAAATATTTAATCCCTTTACCTTTTCTGCTTCATATTCATTCAAGTACTCTTGCTTCTCCTCATCAGTGAGATCTCGCCACATCCCTCCAATGATCTTGCCAATTTCCCATAATTTCAAGTCAGGGTTGGATGCCTTCACTTGGTCCCAGACCTTAACAGAAACAGTTGGAGCTTAACTACGGATATTCATTAGGGATGTTAGTGTATAGCTGTTTCAACTATTAACTGATAAGCTTCAGTTTATTCAAACGGCTACACACAACTCCCCCCTCCCTTGCTGCCTCTGTATCTGGGTGGAGGTGGGAACCAATGCCCATGGGGATCCAGCTTAAAGCTGGCTCCCGGTGGGTGCCAGTTCCTACAGAGCCACCTCCCCTACCTGCTTCTACAGAGGCAGCATCGCAGGGGGAAGGAGGGAGCTGGTGCTTGGGGGAGCTGGCTTAAAAGCAGGTTCCCCATGAGCACTGTCTCTGTGTAGCCATTCTCCCCCCACACTGCTTTCTCTGTGTCAGAGGCAACAGTGCAGTGCGGGGAGAGGGGAAGGCGGGATGCCAGTGCAGTCTCTATCTGCAGGGAGCTCGGGTCCCGCAGACAGGGACTGTTGCCACAGAGCAGTCTCTGTCCATGGTGGATCAGGGCTCGCTGCAGACAAATGCTGCTCTGTGGAATGCCAGCTCAGCCTCTGTCCACAAGTAGCTCAGGCCCCCCACAGTCAGGGGCTGCTGCTGCCCCACTCTGCTGCCTCTGATACAGAGTCAGCAATGTGAAGTGGCAGGGGGCACCCCAGGAGTGGGGCAGGGAGCCAGGACCACATAGCTGCTGGCCCCGAACCCTGGGGAGTATTTTAGTAACCATGTACCTGCTAAAAACTATTGTGGCTACACAATTACTAAAATACACAATAGCTAACATCCTTAATATTCATCATGATATTCTTTTAGAAAAGATCACTGTAAAACAAAACTATATTAAGAAAAAGTCTAGCTACCGTCAGTGATTACTTTTTGGGGCATGGAGACAGTACTACAGTCAACTACTGAAACCAGCAGCAACCTGATTGATTGACAACAGTTTCAGTTGCAAATCTGGCCCTTAAACCTAAGAATTCTATTCTAAAAATGCACCTCACAGTGTCTCTGGGGAAAAAAATTAACATATCATGCAAACATGTCTAGCACCATTTATGTTCAGATCCATGACAATGCACTGAACTTTTAAGATCAGAACTTGGACCTTTCTGTATTCAACAAATTTTTAGTCGTCATATTGATCAATTTAAATTCCAACAACCCCCCCCCCCCCAAAAGTATTTAACTTTTAGATAAAAAAAGAAAGCTGCCAGTGTTATTACTTGCCATGTGCGCTTAGGAATACCATTTGACTTTGATAGGAGGAGTGAGGGTTGTTGGCTTAATTCAGACTGCTGGTAAAGAGACTTTACCAGAAGCAGGAAAGCATGTATATTTCCTTCTGACCCACCCACTCCTTGAAAATGGATCACACTCCCTCGTCATGTTGAATCAGATTCCAACTATCCACAATACTCAATTTCCCATTGCCTTTCTAACACTTCATAGAAGAGTGCAGCAGCACTACCACCGGTTAGTTAGCTAAAGACACACATTCCTCCCCTTGCTACTCTTCAAGTCTAGCTACAGTACTGTACTATGCTACAACAAGCGTTCTCTATATAGAGGAAGCTCTGACAATATGTTCTATGTGGAGAAGGTGGATGTTTGACAGCAGAGGCCATGGCAGTAAATAACCATTCAAAGAAAATCTTAATTTTGCCTCTTCTAACCTTGGAGATATAAGACAGGGAATTAGAGGGTGCTGACCCCTTTTTTTTGGGGGGGGGGGGGGTAATCTCTTTCTAGGGAAAAACAAAAGGTGTCATATGGGTAGACCATAGTTGCCATTATTCTGATGGGGAAAACAACTGTGTTTTAAGATTTCTTATATGAATAAGTAAGCTTGGCGGGTTGTAAGAACCTTTCAACAATGTTTAGAAGTTGGAACTAAAATAACTAATCAATTGTTGGCATAAACTTAACCTTTATTGCTATTTAGTAACTCAAAATCCAAAACACTGTTTACTCACCTTCCTGCTGTATCTCATGTAGGGCATCAGAGGCTTATCCGGTGGCTTTGGAGGTTTAGGAATTGTAATACCAGAGGAAGCCTATAAAAAACAAAAACAAAACAGATGAATCCGTTTCTTAACATGAAAACTAGGCAACTTCAATACATAGTAGTCTGAGAATATAAATACTCTCATATATTAAGTACATATACAGGTACTATAACTAGTCCTCAGAATAGTTGGCCAAATTTCACCCACACCACCCAAATTTATTTGTCCAAGTATTAGTTTGAAAAAAGTTACTCAATAAAAATCCAAACACAAACAGTTTTCTGAAAACTAAAAAAGAGAGTCTAAAAATTTGCTTCTGCTCACTGGTCCCAACAGTTTGTTTTGATGTGAATGACTGTTATGGTACCTGCTCTGACAAACTAAAATTACTACGGGGAGAAAAAGGAAAAGGAGAAAGTGTGAAAGAGTAGGAAATTATCCAGACATTCTTTCATTCAGTCCATCTTGGAAATATGCTTCTTCCAAAAAACCTTTCAATGGTAACTTGGAGTCGATCCAAATAATAAAAAAAATCTCTATGAGACTGATCCCTCAACCTTTGCATCATTTGAGTCCAAATTGCACTGTTCTTGTCCAAATTAGATTGTGAGCTCCTTGAGAGACCTTGTCTTCCTTTAGGTTTGTACAATGCCAAGCACGTTGCCTGTACTTAAAAAAAAAAAAAGACACTAAACAGTAATTGTTATTGATTGAAAGCTGTAGCATCCATTCATTTTTCTGCTCTCTTCCATTTATACACCACCTCAGTTAAAAATAGCGCATTTATTATAAGACAAAGTTTGTTCCACATGGAATAATATACTGACATCAAATAAGTTTATAACAGCAGTAGATTCAAAGGGCCAAGAAGGGTAATGTTGAGTGTTCTTGCTTTCAATACTTTAATCTGGATATTTTAAAGTTTTACTACATTTATGAAATTCTATGAAACAATGCATATATTCTTGCATAGAATTGTAATGTAAATGAGGTGTATGCATTACCAAATGTATACATATATACACACAGAAATGGATTTGAAAAACATTAACTGAAACTGTTTAATGCTTTTAAATTAACAGGAATTTAAAGATACCATACATATTGATATATGCATGGTAGAGAAAGCTGCATATGCTTATGACGTACAGAAACAATGAAAATTCTGACATCTAATCTACTCATGTATTCAGTGACATAAAAGTAAGTTCAGACACTCTGATCAAACGCCAGCTCATACCTTTACTACAGGGCAAGGGATCTTTTCTTTAAGCACCTTATTAAATGAGCTGAAGTTATGGAGTTTAAAAAGGTAGACTGTATTAAACGGCATCACCTACAAATTAACTGACAAATTCTTATTTGCTTGGGTAGAAACGGTGCCCCTAGCTTCTGTTTTTCGGGAGGTGGGTGACGGGAGAGATCACGTGAGGATTACCTGTTGTGTTCCCTCCCTTCTGGGGCATCTGGTATTGGCCACTGTCAGCAGACAGGATACTGGGCTGGATGGACCATTGGTCTGACCCAGTATGACTGTTTTTATGTTTACAATCTGAAGTGACTAGAAATTGTATGAATAAAATTTTACACATCTTTGGGAAAAATGCATACAAATAAATGAGCATGTTTATATTAATTTTAGAAAATACTGTATGACTACAGATTTTACATTAAATATTAGGAGAAAAGTGTGCATCTAAAGTTTTATTTTCTTTCTTGCCTGTATGCAGATTGTGTTTTGTATCTTTACTCAAGCTCAGAATTATCCCATATCAGAACATTTCCTCCCACTTTATTTCAAGTATTCCTTGAAGGGCCTACAAAAAGCATCCAGATTTCATCCAGCAGAAAACAGGGCCCCTCATATTTTATCAATACTACTCATTTGGTTGGAGAAGTCACTGCTGAATCTAGAGATTTGATACTAACCATATAGCGTAAGACTGGAATGGAAAATAAAGATTGGTCCTACATGGCACAATAGTGAGACGTAATTACCAGTTACAATTTCCAGTCTGGAACTTGCCTTTTTTTTTAAAAATTTGGTGCCTATAGCCTCAATACAATTTATAATTTCCTCCCTCCAAGAGGAAAATATAGTCCACACCCATACTTAAGATTCCTTCCATAAATGTGTAGTGATCATTGAGGCTTCAAATCATGGAATTAAAAAAAAAAATCCACATTTCAGATGGGAATAATAGATCTCTCGATCTATTAAACAGAAGCTTATTTTCCAGTACAAGGCTTCACAATGAAAGGGAGAGGTAGGAGAGGGGAGAAGATGGGGAAAAAAGTCAGAGTTAATAGTCTATCTTTATAAAATTGGCAGCAGCCAAGATTCAGAAGAACCTAACTCTAAAGCCATTTCTGGTCAATTCCTGTTGTTTGCCGGATGATGTAATAGTTGATTCTCCTACCGTGACCCGGCTGTTGGTGCCCGGGTTCCCTCCCAGCCTGTAGTTGTTGTAGGCCAGATGGCTGTATGGATTGTATCCCACAAACCCTGGTGTGCTGGGCATTTGCTAATGGAAACAAATGAGACAAAAACACGAATGAGAAATGAGCTCAAACGAGGAAAACACAGAAATGAAAATGATCTGCAATATGGCATGCAAAAACAACCAGAATTTAAACAAGCAAATGAGGTGTAGCAGTTGGTTTCCTCTAACCATGTGAAGTATTCCATTAGAAACTTGTTTAGGAGACAGGCTTTTTTAGTTGAATGTGTTACTATAAATTCACAATTGTCATCTGATGTTTTATTATTAGACGTGCAAATTCTAACATGAATATGCCATACATCCTGCTATGGATATTATAGTTTGCAAACTTTTCATAAATGGCCAAACAATTCAGGGAGAATCTAGTATCCAAATAAACAAAAGAATTTAACAGTCAAAACAGAACAGTGCATACCGATGATGTAGAAATCACCAATAGCATCGTTTACTATGTGCACCAATGGAAGACAAGCTATTGTTAAGAAACAAAAAAAACCCCTCCCAAAACAAAACAAAAAACCATTGATATTGATAGTAAGACAGTGCTTCTCAAAGTGCAATCGGTGGACCAATAGTGGAGTATGAAGCTTTTTCTGATGGTCAGCAAAATTAAATGTTTTAGGAACTATACACTGGAGGGTGGGGAGGTGAGGGTAGGCTAGAAGAGAAGGTGATCCATAGAGTTATCTTTCCCTTATGAAGTAGTCTGAAGAATTAAAGAACTGGAGAACTGCTGCAAAGGAATGTACATTTTAAATACACTTTTTTGTAGTTATGTCAAAAACAACATTTAAATTGCTTCTAAAATAATAATTAAATTAACATTCTAGAATCTATTCTAGAAATTAAATTCAGTGGGTTAAGTTTGTGTAAATGTTTAATAATGTAGGTCATTGAATTTGGATTTTTGGGAATCATTCTGCTTTTTAAACCAACTACCATTACTGTCTCATTTGCTGCCTTTCTTCCATTCATTTCTGTCTTGCCTCTTTTCCACATTCCCTAGTTTTTGCTTAGTTTCTTTGTTAGAACCCCCCCCCCCCCACACACACAGCTGTTGAACAGTGAGCCAGTCTCATCCTCATCTTCACTAGTGGTACTACTCCACTATAATTCTTTCTAACAAATCTTTGAGCTTTGTATCTTACCTACTCTGTTCCTTGATGGTTTTAAATCTCATTCATGTAGTGTCTAACCTAGAGGTGGGCAATAATTTTTGATGGCCGGGGGGGGGGGGGGGGGGGGGGGACCCACTCCAAGAATTTAGTGGTTCCTCAGCCAGGGTTCCCTCACTTCCATGCCCTTGCACTAGCTACAGGGGTCATGTAGGTTTGAACACTGTGAGGTTGGAGTAGGGAGGGGCACTTAATGCACTGCCTGTCCTGCAAACAGGCCAATGGGAGCTGCAAGATTGTGCCAGGGGGCAGGACAGCACACAAAGCCTTTTTCCCCGTTTCCGCAGGCTTACAGCATTCAGAGAGCTGCTCTAAGCACCATATGGGGGTGGGACAGGCAGGAAGCCTGGCAGAGGCTCTCATGGGATCTGGTGGATTGGTGGGCCGTTTTTGGCTCATGGGTTTTATTTTTTTTGCCCAGTCTAACCCAATGACTCTCAAATTGTGGGTCAGGACCCCAAAAGTGGGTCCCAACTCCCTTTCAATGGGTTTGCCAGATGGGCTCGGACTTGCTGGGGCCCAGAGCTAAAGCTCAAGCCCCACCCTCAGAGGCCAAAGCCTGAGGGTTCAGCACTGTGTGTTGGGACTTATATTACAGGCCCCTCACCTGAAGCTGAAACCCTTGGACCTCAGCTTTATCCTTTACCTGGTCAATGGGGTCAGGTGCAATCAGGGTTCTTTCAGGGGTTGTGTAGTAATTTTTATGGTCAGAGAGGGGTCAAGGTGCAAAGAAGTTTGAGAACTACTGGTCTAGCCACATTCCTCAGCAGAGTTGTGGCTTTAGTTAGCAACCCATACTGGAATAACGATTTAATGGGTCTCAAAGTACACTTTGTCAGTGGGATGTATTAAAAAATACCATTATAAACACAGTTAAAATGCAGTTCAGTGCTCCTAAAAACAAAGACATAAAGGATATATAATAAAATGAAGATCCTTTATATGTGAAGGGTGCATTCACTTTATAAACACTTTAGTGCAAGAATACATTGACACATCGCAGTCACTTCACTTGGATACAGAAAACAGTAGTAAAGTTAGTCTTACCAGCAAATTTTTAAACATTAATGTGTTTTACTCTTAAGCCTCTCAGACACAAACACAACAGTTGCCATTGACTCAAATTGGTCATGTTTTAACTACTGTACGTAAACTCACTTTTCAATAAGCAGCCACTTTACTATAAGATCAGCAGTATATGATTTCAAGCATATTAGATCTCTTCGCCAAAATAACTGGACAATGTTATGTACAGACACTAAGTCTTTATGGTGCAAAACAGACAAATCTAATATTACAAGAAGAAAAGCAGAAATGTTTAATGCAGACTGTCTCAAGTCAGGCTAATTACTGCTATTTTCTGTATTAAGCACAATAAATGTTGACAGCAGAGGAAACGGGCAACGGATCCACATCTGCATTTCTGTTTTATCTACATTATAGTGTAATTAGATTCTTAAGTACTGCACATGAAGTACAATGAGTAGTACATAATAAAGATGATAAATATCAGTTAATTGAATAGCTGATTAACCTCATGAATGCTTCTCAGTTACTTGACTATTCTATAGTCCCTGGGGGTGGGGCCAGCAGCCAGTGCGCTCCGGCCCCACTTCCGAGGAGCCCCCTGCCACTCTGCACTTCTGCCTCTGTGGAGTTCCAGGCAGGAGCTGGTCTGCGAGGGGAGCTAGTTTAACTGCCTGCAGACTGACTGCCTGTTGCCCCACGCTGCTGCCTCTGATACAGAGGTAGCAGTGCGGGGTGGCAGCAGCCCCTTTTCAGGGTGGGGGGTTGTCTGAGCTTCCTGGCTCATTTCTGGCTTGAAATGAGCCAGGCTATCTGCCCGCCTGGCTCCTAACACTCTTTAAATGCAGAGCCACAGCAGGGGTAGGTCCCGGACCCAGCACAAGCTGGGACTGAGCTGGGCTGCTGACCAACCTGCTAAAAAAAATTACTGACAAGGGGGATGGGGGGGAAGATATGCAAGTAGACTATAGCATTACCTGATAAGATTTGCTTATTGGTTAATCAACTACAGCCGGTCCCCGAGTTGCGAATGGTCGACTTACGCAGTTACGACCAAAATGTCGTAAATGGCGGACCCCGAGTTGCGAACGCGATCCGCGCTTACGAACAGCGCGGTCACGTGTAACTCAATGGGGTCCGACTTACGAACAAACCGAGTTACGACCAATTGCTTGGTCCGTAACCGGTTCGTAAGTCGGAGACAGGCTGTACACTATTAGGTCCCTAGTACATATAGATGATGTACATAAGATAGGCACCATGCATTGCTGATTGCACCTCTGAGATCACAAACATATACAGTTTTAAAAATACTTGCTTATTTGACTAAAGAAAGTAGCACATCAAAACTGAACATGAATAAAACTCCCTTTAACAAATACTGCATTCGTGGAGTGCCCTATTGAAATCAATGGTGTTCCAGATGTGATTGCAGACCAGCACCTATCACATTAATCCAAATAGTAATATATTTAAAATCAAGTAACACATTTTTTGCTCTGCAAATATCTTAATATAACTTTGGACTCAAGCTATTACCAAAACTGGCATACACATGCAAAAAGTTTTTTTCTCCCCAAAATGTATATGGGAAAGTTTATAAATTTCTTTGATGTCAAACATCCATATCCTGCTCCCCAACCTCTTTAAATATGGACTTTGGTTTAATTAAAAAAAAAGGAGATTACATAGTTCCTATTTTGGACTGGAAAAAACGTATATCCTAAGAGCACTAACTGGATATTATGTAATAAAATTTTGCAGGTAAATCCTCAACAGATTGGCTCCTTTGCAAACACAAGTATTTACTTTATTATTTAAAAAAAAAATCTACCACTGGACTTGCTCTAAGTCTACTTTTCATTTTTTTAACATCACCATCATGGATTTCAATAAATTTAAGTAGTCAGCACAAGAGGTACATTACTATGACTCAATATAAATGAAAGCTTGCATAATCTGACATAACTATGTGAATACCACTGAAAAATGGTAAATACAAATTTAAATCTACTGTAAAAAGTACAAAAAATTATGTTGAAAACTTGATTCAACATTAAGCTCATAGAGGCAAGACAGTTGAGATTTCAGTATGCTACTCAGCCCTTAGTTTACTGTTATATCCAACTGGAATATTTACAACGGATACATGGATAGCAGGCCCAAAGGCTACAAAAGTTCACCCCCATATTTACCTTTACTCATGACTGCTAGCCTTATGGGCTTTAGTGTGAAGTTAAGCACAAATTTTAAGTATTTGAAGGATTTAGCCTTAAGAACTGAATGAGTCTTATTCCAGCTTCTCCAACCCTTTTACAAATGTTGAGGTTAATTTAATTTAAACACTACATATCATTTGACAAATTCAGTGCACATAATCTTATGTTCACAATATTTTAATATTGGTAGGCTGACTACCAAATTATTGTCTTAAAAGCCAGATGACCAGATTTGTACTAATGAGAAAATTCATTATACTTACGGTTGTGGGAGCAGGGGTGGGAGGTGGGGCATAGGATGGCCTTTCTGTTTAACAGACAAAATCAAATGAATAACTTCCTGACAACTCTGAGATAAATTATGCATACAATATCCCAAAGCATTCTAGGCACCCAACAATAATTTGCTAAGAACCATATAACAAGACTGAATCTTATCCCAAAGTGTTTATAAATTACACTGACAAAATAACAAAATAAAGATAGAAGAAAAAAGAATGCATTTTAAAAAAAGACATCCTTAGTGTCAGATTACTAACTTTATTTTACATGGGTTGGGGTGGGAGGAAATGTACGAAGAGAATTTGGAAAAACTGCTAGTCACGATGGAAATTAAAGCACACTAAATTTTCTTCAAAGGCAAGAAAATGGATTTGAAATATAGACTCTGACATGTAACAGTGTGCTTTACAATGAAGCAATTGTAAGCTAAATTTTACATTGTTACCCAATTTACCCCCTCCTCAAGTGATTTCATTCATGACTTTCAGTAATATATACAATAGTTGGCATTAAATAAAAGCACAGAGAATGAGCACATATTTTCCTACTTCATCTAGAAGATGCACAAGAGTAACTTAGTGGTGAATTTAGTTCAAATTGCTTACAAATTTACATGATTTATATTTACTAAAGAAGGAGCAGATCTTGTCCCGTGGTGTGGAAGGTCCTGCCTGTTGGTAGGGAAAATTGTGGGGAATATTGGTGTATGCATCCCAAAGCATAACTCCACTGGCGATCTACACATGCCAGAGAGGTAGATATGATGGGATGAATCTTCTTCCGCTGTGGAGGATGTATCCAAATGGCTCAGACTATTCTAGCCTTAAGAGTGATAAAGTGGCTAAAGTACAATTATGCAGCTTGGCAGGTAGGATGCTTGCATGTTCCTTTCACCTTTTGGACACTTAAAAGAAATCCTCAGTGCACAATGTTGGCTATGAACTGCTGTAATATTTAGTACTAACTGATTGGTAGTTCACTTATAATTACTGTACCTGATAATATTCCTCTTATAATTTTCGTGGTGTAGTAGCCCTTTCCCATGTAACAGCAATGTTATTCATGAAAGTAAGTGCCACCGAACAGACGTCTTACATTTAAAAAAAATACAAACTTACTTGACATTTTGGCAGATAAATTTTCAGCCAGCTGACATTATATCTCAAATTCTGAAAAACAAAAAAGAGAACACAGTGTCAGACTGTTAAATACAACACTTTCTGTTTTCATGAACTGTTAAAACAAAGAACATAATTAGAGCTTCTGTTTTTCAGAATTTATTAATTTCATTTTATGGGGTTTATTTTTTAGCAATTTTGCTATATGTATATGTCCAATGAGGTTTTTGAGGGGCTCATTGTATAGCCTGTAATATAAATAATCTGTATAAAGTTCGCTAATGTGCTTTAATGTAGCACAGTACTGTTTAAAACAACACCATGTTAAAGCACACAAGGGAACTTGTAGCACACACCAGCTAACATTTGTATGCTTTAGAAATCATAGCCCTATAATCTGTACTACTACTTCATGTAGACACAAGATAAGCATTTCCAATGTTTTTCCACAGTTTATTGGATTTGAGAGAGCAAAATTGGTCCCAATCCTGTAAATGCTCATCATCTGACATAAATAATGTCTATGGCATCAAATATTAACACTACTATAGGCACAGGTTTCAATGCTGAACCCGTGATTATTTCCACACATAATAAAGTACTTAGGCACGTACATTTCCATGCCCAAGGTCTATGGATGGTCTGGAATGTAGGCGACACTGGATAACTCTTACGAAAGAAGTTATGCTCTCAGTTGAGATTCCAACAAGGTTAAATGAAAAGAATGCTTCAGTAGGTCAATTTTAAATGGAGGCCTGGCTTGAGAACAACAGAAAGATCTCATTATTCATCCAATTTTGGGGTGAATGGGAAGGAATATACAAAATATACAAACATAATATGTAACATACTAATTTTACAACTTTTTTTTTAAGATGAGGCACATACTAAGCACGTAGGTGATAAAAACACAGCCATGTCACTTCTGAACACAGGGTTTTACACCTTGAGAGTTTTACTCCAATCAGTAAGGGTACCTTTGAAAACATTATACCTGGAAGGTTGAGTTAAGGTATGCAACTCCAGGTACGTAAAATACGTTGCTGGAGTTGGCTTACCCTAAGTGGACCTTGGTACAGTGTTCACAGAGGGAGTCCAGTCTACTTCCTTTACTTGTCACGACTGCTAGGAGTACTGGCACCAACCAGAGCCGCCCTGAGTTTCATTTTGAAGGTCTTAACTAGACCCACTAAATTGAATACCAAAAGATTGATCTCCGGCATGACAAATGCAGACATGGTACCAGTCACTACAGCAGGTGTACTTGCTTAAGGGAGGATAGTACCTGCCTTCTTCGCTACCATTTTTGGGAACGGGGCAAGAAATAATTGCTTCCTTCGTTATTGCTGACAGCCTATTCTCCCTTCAAGGTGGAAGGAGGGGGAAAGGGAACCATTCCCTTCTCCTTGTGAGGTGCATGAAGAGGGGGACTAGCTACCTCTCTTCTCCTGCAAGGTGCATGGGGGGTGGTTAGCTCAGTGATTTTCAAAATTGGGTCATAACCCAGAGGCAGGCTCCTCTCCCCCCATGCTTTGTTTATTTATGTGTAAGCAGCTCCCACTGGCTGCAGTTTGCCATTTTCAGCCAAGAGGAGCTGTGAGGCTCTGTAGTTATGGACACTTAGGGTACGTCCAGACTACAGGCTTTTGTCAACAGATACTGTCGACAAAGCTTCTGTCGACAAAGAGTGTCTAGACTACATCCAGTTCTGTCGACAAAGCCAGCCGCTTTGTCAACATGACAGTGTAGACACACAGGACAATGTAGATGCAATAATGCCTTCTGTTGACAGAACTCTGTCGACAAAAGGTGTTATTCCTCGTAGAATGAAGTTTACAGCTGTTGAGAAAACTGCTGAGTCCTGTCGGCGCTATGTTGACAGAACTCAGCGGCAGTGTAGACGCAGGTATAATTTTGTGGACAAAAGTCTACTTTCGTCGACAGAACCCTATAGTCTAGACACACCCTTAGATAAACAAAGCATTGTGGGCCCCACAGCAGTTTACCTAGGCCAGTCCCTGATCCAGCTGTGAAAACCATTGGGCTAGCTATGGCCCTCCTCCCCTGCAAGGTGCAAGGAGGGGGCTGGCTACTCCCCCTGCTCTGGGCATGACTGTCTCTCTCCTCTCCCTGCAAGGATGCATGGAGGGGACGAGCTACTGCCCTCCCCACTTCAAAGCACCAGAAGGGGGCTGGCTATCCCCCTCCCTTGGGCACCGCTGTCTCTCTGCTCTCCCTGCACGGAGTGAGCTGGCTACCCCCTGCCCATGGGGTGTCCGTGGGCACCACTCTCTCCCCCCTCCCCCCCGCGAAGCGCATGTAGGGGAGGCGGGGGGGGGGCATCGTGTGTCTCTCCCTCTCCCTGCGAGGTGCGTGGGGGGCGGGGGCTGGCTACTCCTCCGCCCATGGGCGTGGACGCGGGGGGGGCATCGCTCTCCCACTGCCCTCCCCCCACTCTCCCACGGTCTCTTTTTCGCGGGGCCGGTGCCGGGCCCACTCACGCAGCGCCCATCGCCTCAGACACTCACCCGCTCCAGCACCGGCCTGGGCCCCCTTTGTTCTCAGCCAACAGCGCGCTCCTGAGTGGGCAGCAGCGACTCGGGGGAAGCCGCCCGCCCTTCCGCCTCAGCACATTCCACACGGAGTCCCCAGCTCCCCCGCTTTTTCACTCCCTCCCCTGGCTTATTCCTGGCCAGGCTCCCTCCCGCAACACCCAGGGAATTTTTATCGTCTCCCGTCAGGGCAGGGAAAGGAGGGTTGCTCTGTGGCGAATCTGCGGAGCCGAACGAGAAAGCCAAGAGGCACAACAGCTTGGCTAGACCGCTTGACGTGACGAGCGGCGCCACGTCAGGTGACCCGCATGGCGCGCTAGGAGGCGCGCAAGGGACTCGCGACCCCGTGACGCGCCGCAGCTCCCGGGGTGGGGGTGGGGTTTGGAGCGTTGTGTTCTCGCGGCCTTTAGGTTCGTTCTCGCGCCTCGGAGGACACGCGCCACTGTTTTGGCGCCTTTTCCCCCTCTCGCGACCGTTAGTCTCGCGCCCCCCAGCCTGTCAAGCCGTCGCTTGAGGAGAGGCGGTGGCCGGCCGCCGACTCGCGCTGCGCCTCCTGTCAGCTCTCCGCCTTGGCTTCTAAGGAACCAGCTGATGCAGGTCGCACCTCTCTGCTATGCAGGCCTCGGTTGCAGCCTCCTGGTTATAACACACGGGTGCCTAGGCTACAGCTGCCCCTTTAAAAACCAGGTGTCCCGGCCCCAGGGACGGCCATGCGTAGGGTTGCCAGGGGTCTGGTATTGAAACGGACTGTCTGTATTTTCATCTCCTGTGTGGTAAAAAAAATTCAGAAAATACCCGTCACTTAAAATGGCCCCTATTTTCCTAGCTAGGAGGTGAAAATCCCAGACTGTCTGGCTCAATATGGAGGCAGCCCGGCAGCCCCAGTGCTCAGTCTGGCCCAGTGCAGGGAGGCAAGATGGTGGACGCCCACCTGCAGCCTGTTAGTGCCAAAAAGCCTCAGCATGCATTTTTTTTAAAGGGACCACTTCCCCCCCCCCCCCCCCCCCCAACAAACTTTTTCCTGGCCTGGGATATTTTGGGGGAGGGGGGATATTTGGTATTTTTTCCAAAACCATCTGGCAACTGTAATTGCAACATAATGTGCCTTGGCATAGTTACTGATATAGGAGGAAGCGTCTCTACCCACATAGTTATCTGAGGTGTCCCTGCACCACATGTATGTTTATTGCAATAATATGAAGTATCAGAGGGGTAGCCGTGTTAGGTGCCACAGGACTCCTCGTCGCTTTTGCAATAATATGAGAAGCTGCATCAGATGGTTATTTTATAACCCTATGCATGCCCCACTAAAGGCTGCACTCAGCTATTTAAATAGAGATATTGAGGAAGAGTTATCCATACCCATATCCATACCCTGCATAGGACACTTGAAAATTTGAGGAACCACTGGGTCTTAATGTGACTGTCCATACATCTGCTTCTTCCTTTCCTTGGTTTGTGGCTTCCTCTGGAGAGGATCTGGTGAAAAAAGCCTGCCAGAGCTATTAGCAGAACCCTGAACCTGCGAAAGAGCCATTCAACTGGTAATGAAGTCATTTAACAGACATTTGTAAACTCCAGGTATATGTTGTCCATTCAGAAACTTACAGGACTAGTTTAAAATTGTTTTAAAAATATGTTGTTAGCATTTTGCTGAAGGTTATAAAAGCACAATTCTAAAAAATTGTCTTCCCCATCCACCCAGCTGCCCCATCAGGCTTAGGGACATCAATTTAATCATACAGCGTAGAGTCCCATAAATCCTATGGATTGCCCTCCGCCCAGGGTGAGGCATTGCTGGACATGGTTCTCTTAAATACTTGTCTTTAGAAATAAGGGCCAGTGTTTTCTCTGGGACATTCAGAGTTTGTCTAATCAGATGTTGGTCACTGAAGATCTGTCACTTTTTCAAATAAATAGAAGGTCAAGGTCCACATTGGCTCACAATTTATCCCTTGCTCAAGTACAAGGGATAAATCCATAACTTGCATTTGGCTACAAAAAACAAAGGGAACCAAAATACATATTTTTATGAACTTCTTTTTAAACCACCATTATACATCATCAGAAAATTTATGTGAAAAAGGTGAGAATATTGTTTTTATATTGGCAAAATACCATTTCACTCAAGTTTTTACCTGCTGTTAGTTAAGGAGTTTCTGGAGAAGAGTGCAGGTAGTAGAGGTGAAAGTAGGGTCCATTAATTCTTGCTTTCCTTCTTGGTCTCACACCATTACACCACTCTTTTCTCTCCAATCTAGTATAACGTGATTTTGATAATATGAAAATGCTAAAATGCTCTTAGATACAGTCATATGAGTCTATGTTTTTGAAATATTTCTCATTGGTTTTTGTATATGCTGGTCACAACTGTGCAATCTTTATATGATTGAGCACTTAACAATGAGAATAGCTCCACTGGAGTGAACAGTCACTGGGTTGTGGGTGAATCGATACCACTTTCTTCCCACATGCCCTTTATTGTAATTTAGGTCTTGTATTTTTCTTTCTGGAAATAGATTTACTCTGCAGTTGCTAGAAGAGGGAATGTACCTTCTGCATTATTTTACCAGAAAATAGCTACATTCAAAGTGATGAAAGGACACCTTCTTCCCCAAGATCCTGCATTTGTAGGTATATGCAGAGTTCTTGTTGTGAATTTATCCCAGGATATTAGTGAGACAATATGGGTGAGGTAATATCTTTTTATGCACCAGCTTCAATGAGAGAGAAAAGCGGTCGAGCTACACACTCTTCCCCAAACAAGTTTTTCCAATGAAAGACATTACTGCACCTACCTTGTCTCCTCAGACATGTTAATTGAAAAATATCATGACATGTTTTCAGCAGTGAAACAGTAGCATATTTATCCATTGATGGCTTAAATGTAAACACTTTGATACTTAAAGTACAACATAACATTCAACCCTTAATTCAGTAAAACTCCCACAGACTTTAAGATTTTTTTTCCTTAGTCTGAATGGGTGATATGACTGCTCTGTAAGAGTCCGTAGGTCCAATCCTGGAAAGTGTTTACAATATGGAGTCTCGTTTGAAGTAATTTGGCAGGAATTCAGTTCTTCTACCAGCTATTGACTACTTCTCTTTTCAAATGTGCAAATTTTAGTTATATTTTTTTTATACGGTTCTCAAATAATTTGTGAAAGCTAAGGTGGAAGGTTTCACACAAGAGGAAGTTTCAGGGATTCATGATCTATGTTGTACTTATTGACAAGGCAGTAACTGTCAAGCAGTCTCAAAAGTTTTCCCTCCTAATCCTGCTTATAGCATTGTATGTTAGTGGTGGATATTTTGAAGTCCTATTGGCACACACAAAGTATCATGTTAATTACAGTATGAAAGTTTTCTGTACTTCATGTATTATAGATCTGCCAAGAAAAATAATTATTTTGTATGCATAGAAAATTAAAAGGAAAGATAAAATCTAAAACAGGATTTATGCATCTAACTCAGATATTTAATGTACGGGTGTGGTGTGTGTTCTTATATTTCATTTTTCATGCTGACATGCCAAACCTATTGTATGTGTTCCACTGATTAGCAAAGTTGTGTTGATTTCTGCTCTTTCATTATATGTATGAAGAGGTGCATGACAGTACTCTATTTATTCATAAGGAAATATATAAAATACAGGCAACAACAATACAAACTTCACCGTATTGTGCCAACAAAGTGCCTGTATCATGATCTGGAGAGACAGATCATGAGAAGATAATTAAATTTCTTTTCCATATTTGTTTAAGGTCAGACTCTGCCACCCTTAGGGCATGTCTACACTAGGAAATCATTTTGAAATAACTAAATTAGAAATAACACCCAAAATAAAATCAAAAGAGCATGTCCCCACTATGGGGGGAGCCTCGACATTAGTCTGAGGCAGGCTCCATTATTGTGGACATGCTTCCTTGACTTAGAGCCCCAGAAAGGACTGGGGAATAATTACTTTGAATTAGTCTGGGAAGTAGTTATTTTGAAATAGTAGCAGTGTACTGTTAGTGTGGATGCTCTTTCAAAATAACTATTTTGAAATATGTGTTATTCCCCAGGGAAAGCAGGAATATAGATTTTGTAATGACCAGCCTGTTATTTTGAACTTGGTAGTGTGGATCCTTTGTTTATTTCAAAATAAGGGGGGTTATTTTAAAATAACTCTCTAATGTAGACCAGGGCTTTGTGTGGTGGTTGACTAGCATCTTGCTATATAAGTAGTCCTTTGATTTTATAAATAAAGGTGGCAATATGTAGCCCTTAATCTTTGGTTTAACTGCTGAGATTTCTGCATCTTCTACTAGGAAATGGTAGGATGCAGAATGACCTATGGGACAATAAAACTTAAGTTCTCAAAGGTCATTCTACTTTTGTCAGATGGCAGTAGCTCAATCCCAAATCATGTAGTCCCTCAGTATTGAGCTTTTTGAGTATCACTATACAGTGACCAAATTCCAAGACAGTTTGGTCAATATATACACACATAATTCATATTGATGTATTGACTGTTCTGATAGTACAGGGAGAAGAAAATAAATCTCTTAACTTTGAAAAGTATGACTCTGTGAAAAATCCATTAAAAAAATCTCCACTTATATTTTTACTGTAAGTGGAGGAAATGTAATTTAAAATAGAATGCACATTTAAAATATCAACACCTCATATTGCAGCTTATAAAACCTAAAATCAAGAACAGACTTCATGTAATAGAGAGGATTATACCGGGGACAGAGCAGCATGAACTCGGTATTCTCTAAATTAACTAACCCAACATTTAAACTATTTGTGCTGCTCTTTTTCTTGCAACTCAATTTGTACTCACCAAACACCATAGCTGGTTTGGTGCCAGATGTTTTAAACAGCAAACAAGAATTGTGTAGAAATTGAGGCTAGAGTTATACTGTGGGAATCTTTCACTTGTAGGTGAGTTGAGTGACTTTCACACTCAGAATAACTTAGCATGTAGTTGTGCTCTGATTAAAGTAAATAACTTCCGTTACCTTTAGTTTCATCAGGTTAGTGTGTGGCCAAAATACTGTATGTCAGTAAAGTCTGATTTTTTTTTTCTATTTGATTGATTTCTGGTCCTGGACAACCATGATAGGTCTATATTCCTTCCCCTCCCCTTTTCGATAATATACACGTTTAAATGTAAGCTTAGGCCGGACGTATTCATCAGTACAGTGCATGAAATGTATATGGATAGTGAAAACATTCGTAGTTGCATTAGATGAGATTAAAAAATACAGAGGATACATGTTTCATATGCCAAATGATGGCTGCTTAGAATAAAATTTTCCTTATGGGCAAAGTTACTTCCTATCTGTCCATTGCAGGGATTCTAGAACCTTCTTACAATGTTCCTGGTACAGACCATTATCAGATTTAGATAATTGATCTGATCTGGTAGGGCAATTCTTATGTTCCTATACAAACTTTTCCTGTTGGTGGATATATGCCTAAACAGTTTTACTGTAAGATATGTCAGCCTAGACTTCTGATAATTACTTATTTGCTGTTTGTCAATTTCTGTTTCTGCTGTCTTTTAGGGTGCGTCTCCACAGCAGGGCTTAAATCAAAATATGCTATGCAAATTGAGCTACATTAATTGTGTAGCTTATTTTGAAATTGGGAATGTCTACACAGCACGTATTTCAAAATAGAGCACTCTTCCTCCAACTTCCCTTATTCCTTGTACATTGGGGGTTACAGGAATCAGAGTAAGAAGTCTTTCAGCTTGACAGTATTTCAGCATTATTTTGAAATAACTGCGTGCCATGTAGACGCAGGCTAAGTTATTTTGAAATAATGCTAGTTATTTCTAAATCATGTTGCTGTGTAGGCGTACCCTTAGATTGCTAGCTCTTTGGTGCAGGGACTATTTTCTGTTCCTTATTTGTGTAGTACCTGGCACAATGGGACTCCAGTTCTGATCAAGATCACTAGCATACCCAAATAATAATATTAATAATAATAAATTATGATGAAGATATACTAGGCAACATACCCCCCCCCCCCGTGATGTCAGAAAATCCATACGAAACCTGGATGATAGTACTACTTTTGGAGATCGATAGCAAGCATGGGTCATGATGCTAGAGTACTTGCAGTACTGGTTGAACCTCATAAAACTGGTACTCTCTGGTCCAGCAACAGCTGATCCATGAGTACTTGTGGTCTAGTGAGCCTGGAGTGTAATGGTAGGAAGTCCAGCAGCCTGGCCTGGTGCAGTGGGCCGAAGCACCACAAAAGTGCCTGGGCCATGCCAGAAAATCCCAGCAGCCCGCAGCAATGTGGGAATAGCGAACCTTGGATGCCCGTGGAAACACAGAGCTGGGGGGCTGAAGAAATCTGGCTGCCCGCAGCAGCATGCAGATAGGGGCTGGAAAATCCCAGCTGCTCGCTGTAACATGTGACTGGGGGCTGGAGAAGCCTGGCTTCCCATGGTAGCATGGGGACAGAGAAAACCCCAGTAGTCTGCAGCCGCATGGGATCAGGGGCCAGAGAACCCTGGACGCCCACGGCAGCGTGGAGCTGGGAAACCTGGCAGCCTACGACACTGTGGGTCTGGAGGCTGGAGAACCCTGGACACCTGTGACAACCTGGGGCTGGGGGACCGGTGGTAGCAGGGCAGACAGCCTGGCTAGGGAGGAGGTAGAGGGGGGCCAGAGGCAGGAGGCCAGCTGACTCGGGCCATTAGCAGGGAACACCTCCCCTTATCCAGCAAATTCTCTTCTTGTCCCGAAGTTGCTGGACCAGAGACATGCAACCAACCTACACTGCATTCTTTTTAGATTTAGGAGGTAGGAGAGGTAGGGTGTGTGAGTGTGTGTGTGTGTGTGTGTGTGTACATGCCCCCCTCCACTTCCCTTTTAAATGGAAGTGCATGTCAAAAATCACATACTATGCAGTTTCAGGGTCTATTTTATTATTCTTTATTGCAATGGTATAATTTACTTTGGTAACTTCATATCCCTGTTCAAAGTGCCTCAAAGCAGTTTTATCTTAGTTTATATTCAAGTATTGTAAAAGATAAATATTATAAACACAAAAAAGCTGCATAGTGGAATTACTAGGACAAGCTATTACATTCAGGATGCCAAGTATTCCATTAACACCAGCTCAATATTTGACTGTTAAGGTTAATGTTAATTAGTTGGCTTGGTACAATAAATATAGAAGAATGGCTTGGAGTAAAAATGCATGTTTTTTACACTAATCCAAGTCAGAAATAGTTAACTAAATACTGGATTAAATTTACAGTGTCAGTACCTGATTTGCATGCCATAAGTAACTGAACAATTGCTGACACCTGAATAAAATTTTGACATGCTAACATGGAACAGCAGGAAACACCGGCTTTTCCCTGTACTTCAGTTAGAGTTTAGTTTGCAAGGCCAACACCTTTGAAATTCTTCACAAGTAAATTGTCATTCTTACCTAAACACATACATTTTTTAAACCTAGTTTCATAGTCTATTAAAGAAAATGTGTGTACATATTTATATTTCTGTTTTCCTGTGAAAAGACAGCTATTTAACAGCTGAGGTTTGCTCATTTAGCTTTGAATTAGCAGTGAAAGATACCATTAAAGGCATAGTAAAATGTTGACTTAAATTTGTAGTCTTTATCTGAATAATTTAATGAGCTATACAGTAAATAAGCCCAGGCATAATAATGATATTCCAAATACTGTAAACCAACAGCATATATTACTTTTTTTAAAAAGGATTTTATACAAATTCCTTTAATTCAACACTTATTGGAACATTTGGAGAGGTATGAAAATAATTGTATTTTCAAAATTGTGGGATGGCCACATTTTTAACAACTTCAAGGAACTATTTTACTTATTGCTCAGCTAATAATGCAGATATATTAGTCCAGAAGGAGAAGCAGTTCTAGGATTTTTTAGTTAGTATATTTATATAATACCTATACAGTAGAACCTCAGGGTTAGGAACACCTTTGGTTTGGAGGATGTTTCTAACTGTGAAATGTTTGTAACTGTACAAAACATTATGGTTGCTAATTTTAAAATACACAATAAATATCTTAATGCAGCTTTGAAAATTCACTATGTAGATGAATAATGTTGCTTTTAGCTATCTTAATTTAAATGAAATAAGTACAGGAACAGTTTCCTTATGTTGTCAATTTTTTAACATTTTTTACTATTTCAGTAGTTTATATTTAGCACTGTTGCCTGATTATGTGTACTTCCAGTTCCTAATGAGATATATAGTTGTGTGCTCAATTTGTAACTTTGAGGTTCTACTATATCGTAAAGCCTATTGATATTTCTAGTACAGGTTGAACCTCTGTAAACCGGTAGTCTCTTGTCTGGGCACATCTGTAGTCCAGGAGGCTAAGGTTAAGGTGTAGTGCTGGTGTCTAGGAACCCTCTGGGCTGGCAGGACTGCAGGCTGCTGGCAGTGAGTGGCCAACCAGGCCAGGAGCCCAGCTTCCCACACCTGAGCTGCCTGGCATGCCCTAATTAGGCTTCCTGGCAGGGCTGGAAGCCTGGTGCACCCCTGCAGAGTTGCTCAGTGTGGCTGCCTGGTGGATCTGGGAGTGTTAATGGGACCCAGAGTGCCCCAGCGGGGCTGCCTGGCACGCACTGCAGCAGGACTGTGTTGTGTGCACCATCTGGACTGCTGGGTGTGGCAGGCAAGGGAGGATGGGAACCGGCAGAGTAGAGGAGCCTGAGGCACGTCCAGGACTGTGTGGCAGATATGACCTCCCCTGGTCTGCCAAAATCCCTCATTCGGGACCAGTCAGATCCCAAGGATGCTGAACCAGGAAGTTCCAACCTATACACAAGACTTTTGTGTTTTGAACTACTAATGAAGTAATGAAATTTCATGCATGAAGGACTTGTGGGACTAGGTCTAGTATTTTGTATTTCATATCAAGTGAAATCCTGGCTCAGATTAAATCAGTTGCAAATCTCCTATTGATTACAGAGTGGTCTGGATTTTGCTCTTTATATTTCACTAGAACTCAGAGAGAAAGAAAATGAGAAACTGATAGATATAGTAAACTCTATGGTGTATATCAGCTCTTCAGTTTTCATGTAAAACCCTGAATTGATTTTAATACTTGTAAAACCAGTCTTAACAAAATATGTGCATGGATGCATAGGAGAAAAAGTCAGTTAAAAATAATTTTAGATGTGCACCTCACAGCATGATACTTTTGTATTATAAGTGATATGAGGGTTCATTGTGTTTGTTATATTGAAAAACTAAGAAAACAAAATGATCAGTTTTCATTATGTGAGGTTCTTTGCTACAAAAGCGATGTAAAGATAAAACGGTAGTTCAGTGTTTAAATATTTGATGAAATTCGAGAAGGCAAAGCAAGTTTTTTGGAAAAAAATCCCAAATGAATAAAGAGTAAAAAATGAGTAAGAGTTACCTTTCTTGAAATACAATACCTTTACCCTACTTTCTTTCAATTAAGAGAACCTCACAATGTTCATATTTATTAAAGCATATGCTTAGTAACATTCATAGTTGTGACAACATAAGGGGAAGCTGTGTGGTCCCTGTAGATTATTTATTTCGAATACTCATCCTAAATGACCCTTGAGATTTTTTGCTGCAGGTTAAGGTTTGATAGATGGAATACTGCAAGACCTTCTCATTACTAGCCTGACTTCAATGTCGGGTAGGTTATTCTGTTTAGTCTGTAAACATCCATCGTCTGTTGCTGCTAGATGAAGATCAAAGCGCAAAGAAACAGATTTTTTCCTTAAGTGAGGATTGTCCTTAAAGAAAGATCCTTCCCATTCTTTAATAACTTCATCCACTTTTTCTGTCCTGAAACAATAAATGAAATGTTATTGTGAATATTGTGGTGAATACTGCTGGCACGATATTACGTATCTTCAAAGTATTCTTTTAAAATGGGATGAAAAATTCTGTAATATGATATGGAGATAATTTCAGTAAATGCAAAGATTTCAGAGTTCTTGTTTCACAGCTACATTGTCAAGAAATATAGACTACTCATTGTAGAAAAAAAAAATGTATCAAAACACGAGTCTAAACACCACCAGATTTTAGTTAGAAGGTTGTTTGAAATCCAACCTCAGATTTGAATTTTGCATTTACCTTCTGTTATCTGTAATGGGCAGAACCAAGTTCCTGGATCTGAATGCCTTCACAATGAGGAGGAATAGAAGTCCAGATGCAGACTTCAGAACTTGGGCCTACTTTTAGTGCAAATATAGAAGTAATAACAAGCATGATTCTAGAGCCTTCACTCACACAACTAAATCTTACTCAAGGAAGTAGTCCTATTTAAGTCTATCAGACTATTGGCATGAGTAATGATTACTTACATAAATAAGGGGTTCAGGATTAGGCCTTAATGATTTCAATCAGTAATTGTAATTAAATATTAGTGACACTGTTCACCCAGTTTTCACTAAATGTTAATGAAAAAAAGGTGCAAAAATTACTAAAACAATGCTGGTCTTATATTAATGAAGCAATTTAAGATAAATAATTCTTAATAATTTCTTCAGCTAACAAAAAAGAGACTTTGCAGATTCATCATGTGTCTGTAGTTCATAATGCAAGTAAGGAAGGGGCTAATATGAAAAATACAATAGAATATGAAAAAATAATGTGCAAGCCTAGTTAAATACCTGGCTTTTATTAGCAAGATAGTATAGTCCACAATTCTAGGTCTTAAAATGTTTTTAATATTGGCTGGATAAAATCTGTTCCGTTTCATATTAAAAATGCACAGTCACTTGAAGATAAGTCTCTATATAACCTTTAAATATCCTACTGCATATTTATGTAAGATTTCTTCAACTCATAAAACACAAAGGGCAAGTCTACACTACATGGAAGATCGATGCTGCCGCGGTTGATCCTCCAGCGGTTGTAGTATAGGCTGACTAGATCGAACCAAAAGAGCACCCCTGTTGGTGCTACTACTCCTACTCCTCACAAGGAGTAGGGGAAGCTAACAGGAGCATTTGCTCCTGTCGACCTCCTGCTGTGTGGATGGAGATTTAAGATATGTCAACTCCAGCTAAATAATTTACATAGCTGGAGTTCCATATCTTACTTCAGCCTTCCCATGTAGTGTACACCAGGCCAAAGAGTGAAATCTGGGTTCTGTTGTTAATGACTTCAATGGCAACAGGATTTCATCCAAAAGGTGTGATTCCAAAACAAATCTATTTGGATTCCACACTGGAGAAGTACATGGAAACCCTTAAAAATCACCACTCTTCACTTTGTGCAAGCAGAATATGGACAGCAATTTTGCTAATTTAATTAATAATTATTAAGCACTCTGCAGCATTTAGTGAAGTATTACATTGTTTGCTTTCTTATAATTAACTAGGTTATTAACTGACAAATTATTGGAAGTGAATCCAAATCTATAATTAATTAGTGTGTTTATTACAATATATAATGGATCATAAAATACAAATACAAACACAAAACTTAGATAATAAAAATTGTGCAATATAGTACAACTTGAAGAGTAGCTAATGCTACTCTGGTTAGTGTAATAGTTGCTTATAGAAATCAAAACATTTATTGGGATGCTGCAAATAACAATTTGGGCATGCCAACCGAGGTTAAAAACTTCCTACATACCTCACCCTGATTAGATCCAACAACATAGTATCAAAACAAGACAACTTAGTTACAAGAGAAAGATACAGCATCATTTACTGGTGGGAGTTCTGTTTACACTGATAATTAAAACTTCCCCTCTCTGGTTAAAAAGTATTTGAAAAAGCAGTAATAAAAGTTTCACTGTAGTAGCTCCTAGGTATTAAGGAAGTTTGCCATCTACAGAGTTTTCAATGTAGGTCTTAAGTCTTCATTCATACTTGGATCTAGATTATCAGTGAATGCATAAACTTAAAAAAACAACAAAAAGTCTAGCAGCACCTCAAAGTCTAACAAAACATGTAGATGGTATCATGAACTTTTGTGGATACAGCCTACTTCTTCAGAGGAATGGAGCATTAAAAGTCCAGATCCAAGAATAAATAAGGGAAAGGGGGGAGGGGAGGAAGTTAAAAAAGTGAATTAGCGTGTTCAAGTTACAAGAAGCTGATAAGATGACCTCCTTGTTAGATTATAGTGTCTTGAGGTCCTGAAGACACCCTGACAATTCCTTCTCCATGACTGGTCTCCCATATCTATAGGAATCTGCTGGGATGCTTCCAAATCCCTTTCAGTATTCCATTGGGATGATTATTGAATATCCTCAGTGTTTCGTCTTTCCTTTTTTTCCCCCAGTGAATCTGTGCACCAGTTTTGAATGCACTGCAGAGGGGTGAGCTCTTGATTTTTGTAACAGTAAAAATAAGTTGTTTGTTTTCTTAATTATTATGTAAAGTTCTCTCCTAAAAGATATACTTTTGGAATTTTTTCCAGACTGCTTTTTCTGGTCCTGTAGCCATTCCTTTTCCTGGATTAGCTCATAATTCACCTATTTCCTGGTATCTTATTCCTGGCATATTTGCTTCCAGCTCACTTTTCCTCCATCTTCTGGAATGCTGTCTTCATGTCAGATATAAGACTCGTCCGTATCATCCACCAGTAGAGGTACAGGGGGCCTTGCTGATTTTTTGCTGCTTGAATATTCACAAGGAAGCATGAATTTGCAGAGTCAAAAATAATCGCGTAGGGAAGAGAGGACAGTTGCATGCTGGCTGATGTTCTGTGCAGAGATGACAAAAGATGTCTTTGAGTCCCAGTCTTGTTGGGCTTCACTAAGGTACATCTAGACTTCAAGCTTCTTTCAAAAGAATGCAGTTGCAGCGTGGAAGTAGGTGAAGATTTTTTTGAAAAATGGCCTTTTTCTGAAACCTCTCTCCCCCTCCCCCCGTAGTCTAGATGCACCCTAAGACTCTATTATCTAACAGCATTACCAAAACTTCCACTGCTCTTTGAAGACATTTATGGGTAAATTACTAACTAAATAACAGCGCAGAACACTGAGAGCCAGGACTGGTGGCTATAAGCAACTTTATGGGACTGTGGGAATCTTGGCCACACATCCAGTTACCTGAAATCATGCTGGACAATGGATATTGCTGGACCAGAGAGTGCCAGACTAGAGAGGTTCAACCTGTAGTGAAGGAATTGCTTCACAGCTCTTGACCTCTGTTCCATGAGAGGCTTTGGGACATCAGTTACATTGGATACTTTCCTTCTTATCTTATTTTTCGCTAGCTTTCATTCCTGGCTAGTCCTCATTTTACGCAGTTTGAAACAAATTTCTGCCAAGCAGGAATTCAAAGTGGATATTTGTAGCTTCCACTATTCCTATGGGTTCACTACAACAGTCCTTTATTCTTAAAGGTATTATTACATGATGACCTGGCTTCACCACAGTTTTATTCTGAACCACAGGAAGCAGTTCATTTCTGTCACCCTTGGTAGTAGAGACATTTCTAAGGCCCCAAGAGTTGCCCTTCAGGAGCAACACTTCTTCCTACTCATATTCAGAAGAGGTATCTGATTATTGTCCTAAGGAAAATGTGGTTTATTAACACTCCAAGGCTGCGTCTAGACTGGCATGTTTTTCCGTTAAAAGCATTTGTGGAAAAGAGCGTCTAGATTGGCACGGACACTTTTGCGCAAAAGCACTTTTTGTGGAAAAGCGTCCGTGCCAATCTAGACGCGGTTTTGTGCAAGAAAGCCCCAATCGTCATTTTTGCCATCGGGGCTTTTTTGCGCAAAACAGTTTTTAGCTGTGTACACTGTCCCTCTTGCGCAAATACATTTGTGCAAGAGGGGTTTTTCCCGAATGGGAGCAGCATAGTATTTTGCAAGAACACTGACAATCTTAGATCGTCAGTGTTCTTACGCAAATTCAAGCGGCCAGTGTAGACAGCTGGCAAGTTTTTCCGCAAAAGCAATTGCTTTTGCGGAAAAACTTGCCAGTCTAGATACAGCCCAAGGGTTTTTGTGATGCTCTTGGAAGAAATCTACTCCTAATACAACAAGAAATATTGGTCACTTCAACAAAATCCCATCTGCTGTGCAAAAACACTGAGTTCAGCTGGAGTTGGATTTCTTCCATTTTCTGCAGTGATTGATGATTAATACTTATTATTTTACCTCCTGCATAAACCTTTTTTCCTTTTAGCACTCTGTGTTCTCCATAAATCAGATATAATTCAAGTGATTTTCCATCTATGTCTCTAGACAGTAACAGTGGTTTTCCATCTGTCTATTTCTCTAGACAGTAACCATTCAGTAACAGGTATCTGGCCAGCTCTTCACATGGCCCATGCTAATAATTGCTGAAGCTGACCCTACTGCCTCAACAACTTTTAGCTTCTCCAATGTGGATTCCTGTGTTCATTAAATTCTGACTCCAGTAGTATTTTCCTCCACTTTGCCTGCAAATGTCATTTGGTCTGGGAACCATTCAGGAAACAGTCTGGCTCATGAAATCCATGAGACATCTGAAAATAGTTTACACCTGTGCCTTCTTCAGCATTTTTAGTCACTTCACTAGCAATTATTTCTTGAACATGCTGCATCTGGCATAGAGGAGTCACCATGAATCTGGGCATTAACAGCTGATACTTTTGAGGAAACCCAGTTTCTGCACATTTGTAACTCTGTATATAATCAGGTCCATAGTTTTATCCAGCATGTTATCTTTCTTCACAACAGTTTAAATTCCCCTATTAAACTGCATGCATCTGACGAAGTGGGTCTTTGCCCACGAAAGCTTTTGCTCCTACACTGCAGTTAGTCTATAAGGTGCCACAGGACTCCTTGCCGCTTTTGCCCCTCTCTGCATTCCTTTTCCAAATTTGACACAGTACATCACTCACATTTTGGACAGAGTGGTGCAGGGAAAGTCCTATTTAACAATCTCCTTAATGCCCACAAATAACGATGTAGGAATTCTACCTTTCTCATGCCTACTGGCTTGTTGTTCTGTCTTGTACTTCAAAAGAGCCAACTCGCCCTCCCACACCAAGCAGTGTATAAATATTTGTGTAACTTTCTGTAAGATCCATGATTTGTACTTGGAAGGTGCTAGCAAAAAGCTTTGGCATCACCATCCAGAAACTGGTAAATACTATATTGCTTTCTCATTCGTCCACTAATTTATAAAGAGCAATAGCTCAGTCTCTGTTAAGTACACACAGATTCTAGTCTCACCTGGAAGCTTTGCCATCTTGAAGATACAGCCACCAGTTGTAATACAGAAATTAAATAATGTATTGGGACACTGTAGGCAACAACTCTAGTATATACAGGGGGCTTGTCTACGCTACAGAGAAGACTGAAATTGCTGTAGTTGATCTTTCAGGGTTTGAATTAGTGGGTCTAGTGTAGGTATGTAAGTGACTAGTGGACTAGTCAACTATCCAATAAACAAAAGGAGCTGATGCTGGGGGGAGCTGGCTTAAAACCCGGTTCCCCTAGCACCGTCTCTGCAGGGGGCAGGGGAGCAGTGGGGACCAGGTGCAAGCCAGGAATCATGATTCCTGACTCGTGCCCAGTTCCAGATGCTGCGACTCTGCTTTTTAAATGTATTAAGAGCCTGATTTCCAGCTAACACTGGGTCCTCCCTGCTGCGCACCAGCCTTTTAAAGCCTTTTAATATATTTAAAAGGCAGAGCCATGATGGGGTTAACTCCTGGGGCTTCTGCGGTTCCTAACCCCACTGTGACTTCCCCGCTTATCAACTAATCACTAGTTGATGGAAAGTCCATCGACTAGTTGATTAGTAATTAAGCTATGTTTAACATCCCAAGACATGCTAATTCAAACTGAGAGGGCATATCCATCAGTGCTGGTAGTCCTGCTCCTCAGAAGGAGTAAGGGAAGTCATTAGGAGCACACTCTCCCATCAGCCTCCTGCTTGTGGACAGCGCCAAAATACGGTTTAAGATACTTTGACTCCAGCAATGTAATTAACATAGCTAGAGTTGAATATCTTAAGTTGACCTTCCTTGTTAGTCTAGACCAGGCCAGACAGGATTAAAAACTTCCCCTCCCCTTTCTTCTCTCTCATTCAAATCCAAGACATACTATCAAAACAAGGCAACAACTTAGCACTAAAATAATTATATTTATTGGTAGAGGTGTGATGTCTGTACTGATCTGACTAATTGTACTGATCTGACCTCCTTACTAATTGGAAATGGTATACTGAAACGATGCTACAAGGAAACACGGTACATCCCAGAGAGGTTTAATTTCAATGTATAGAACACACACATACCTCTCTCTCTCTCTCTCTCTCTCTCTCTCTCTCTCTCTCTCTCTCTCTAACTAGAAGATTTATCCAGCTTTGCATGGGTCCTTAATTAATATTTGTTTTTTGGAAAATAAAATGAAAATGTACATGCTTCATTTAAATAATTGCTCTGTGGTGGGGCTGGCGATAAGGGGGTCAGTCCTGTAAGCTTTCCCTGGGAGAGAAGGTCATTGCACTCTCTCACCGCAACAGCTTTGAACCAGGTAAGAAGCATCTCTCCATGGACACTGGAGTTCCAGCAGGCACAGCTGAGGGAGGGGTGCGGATCCTCTGTCTGGGGAAGGTCCAGGTTCTTCTGTTCCCCGCACTCCCACGCCAGAGTGAGGAATTCAGCAAAGAGCGCATTTTCCCCTCCCTGATGGAGGGAAACATCCAGCTATGTTCCCAGATGAATCCAGGTGCAGGGGGAGCTTCAGCCTCCTCTCCCTCAGTAAAGAGTGCCAGGGGAATGGGAGGCTCGGGGATAGGGCAATCCAGATGGGAGGAATGCCCTCAGCAAACCCTTTTTACCTGCCTGGTGATTCTTACCTGCCTGGTGATCCTGCCTCTTTTCTCTATGGTTTCATGAGAAGCAATTCCATTCTTGGCACATCCCATTTTCTTGGCACAACCAAACCCTGACCTTGCTTTAAGTTATGATAAGAGGAAGCTGTATACAGAATTTTGTGGTCTTAGCTCTTGTCATTTAGGAGGTGTCCTTGAACAAACAGAGGGATGGACAGACAGACAAACTCTCTCAAATATATAATAGATTATAATTTTGCTAAATTTGTCTTACTGTATAGTGCCATGAGCTTCAGCACTTTCCTTCATACCACCTCCATTTAAGATAGCTGGCTTTGTCACTATTTCTGCCTTTTCATCTTCTTGCTTCTTTATAGCTCCAGCTGTAAGGGAAAATGCAAATATATTTGATATTTGTTCTAAAGGAGCTTTCACTCCTTGTACAAGCATTAGGGAAAGATCCCTTTAAAATGTTTAAGAGACTAGTAGGAGGAAATCTTTGCTAGTTTGCCAAGTCTTGTGCCATCTTCTTAAGATACTGTAGTCTGTCTCTCAGGGCGCACATCTGGTAATGAACTATCTGGCATATATGTTGTGGTCAGAAATATGTGCTGATATTTGGTACACAGGTAGGCCTTGTCTACACCATGAGATAAGGTCGAATTTATTAAGGTCACTTTTTTAGCATCTGATTTTATAAAGCCAAAGGTGCATGTTCCCATTGTACACAAGTGTTTGATGTAGTGCATCCCCAGTCGGGTGGCTACTATTAACTTTTGACAGTGATGCACTCTGGGTAGCTATTCCACAGTTCCCACTGCCCCCTTTGCATTCCGGGTTAGGCTCCTAGTGCCCGATAGGACCAAAACAATCTTTTTGTGCCCTTTTTTCTCTGGTTATCTGTGCCCACTCCATAGCATGTCAAGCATGGACCTCGTTCAGCAGCAAAGTGCTATGGTAATCATATCAAAATATCTTGTGCTTTATGCTGCAGCATGTCCAGAGCCTATCCAGTGCCTGTCAAAGCGAGGGAGAATATAAGGAAGCCATGAACAGACTTTTCTGTGAAGCACCTGAGATGTGCAATTAGCAAATGCTTGTGGCACTTGATTCTCTTGACACAGTGGAATGCCGATTCTGGTGCCATGAGACAACCGCAGACTGGTGGGACCACATAGTTATGCAGCTATGGGACTATCAGCAATGGCTGCAAAACTTTCGCATGCATAAGGCCACTTTCATGGAAGTTTACAAATTGCTTTCCCCTGCCATGAAGCACAGAATGAGACTTGCTCTGATAGTTGAGAAGTAAGTGGCAATAGCCTTGTGGAAGCTTACAATGCTAGATAGCTATCGGTCAGTTGGGAATCAATTTGAACTGGGTAAATCTACAGTGGGGGCAGCTATCATCCATGTAGCCAAGGCAATCAGTACCCTTCTGCTATAAAGAATAGTGACTCTGGGAAACATGCAGGACATAGTGGAGGGCTTTGCTGCAATCAGATTCTGTAATTATGGTGGGGCGATGGAGCGCACATCCCTACCTTGGCACCTGACCACCTTGCTAAAGAGTACATAAAACCTCAAGGAGTATTACTTGATGGTGATGCAGGTGCTGATGGATCACAAGGGCTCTTTCACCAACATTAACATGGCATGGTTGGAAAAGGTGCATGACTCACACATCTTTAGGAATTCCAGTCTTTTCAGAAAGCTGCAGGATGGAACTTTCTTCCCAGGATGGAAAATTACTATTGGAGCTGTTAAGATGCTAATAGTGAACCTTGGGAGACCCAGCATACTCCTTGCTTCTTGGCTCATGAAGCTGTACACAGGCATCCTGGACTAGAGTAACCACAGGCTGAGCAAGTGTGAAATGGTAGTAGAATGTGCTTTTGGATGTTTAAAGAGAAGGTTTCACAGTTTGTTGACTAGGTTAGATGTCAGTGAAAGCAACATTTCCAGTGTTGTGGCAGCCTGCTGTGTTCAGCAATCATACAGGTGTGAGAATGATAGCCTTTTGTTCCTGGAAACATACCTGGGATTGCGTGAGGCACCACATGACTCCTTCCCCTCATCCCTCCCACATTCTGTGCATCTGATGGCTCTCCTGTGAGTCTAACAGGCATGTCATCCATTCTTCCATTATCCTCAAGATGTTCTCCTGTGTCTTCACTTTGCATTCCCTGCATGCTCTCCTGTCCTCATGCTCCGCTCCCATCTCCTGCAGCAGTGTTCTCCTCTACTCATTTAATGCGCCCTGTTCAACCGGGTAGATTGCATTTGCTCATTGGGCATGTCATCCCAATTATATTTTCATCTTCGGATCTGTGATAGTCAAACGGCTGGACGAGCCAGGAGAGTGGGCAACAGGATTGCTGTTGCACCCGCTGTAATGAAAAAAGTGAAGGGCAGATTCTACAAGAGAGACATTGTGGAACATAGAACCTAATCTCTTAAGATAAAAGAATATTTGTCTAAGACACTACGCATGTATTATGTACAAGGCCAAAGTTATGCTTTTTAGTACCCACTATGCTGATTCTAGTAGTATCTTTGAGATACTACTCAAGGAGCGGATAGAGAAGGTATTTGAGCCTTTAGCTATCATCTTTGAAAAATCATGGAAGACAGGAGTGATTCCAGAAGACTGGAAAAGGGCAAATATAGTGCCCATCTATAAAAAGGGAAATAAGAACAACCTAGGAAACTACAGACCAGTCGGTTTAACTTCTGTGCCAGGAAAGATAATGGAGCAAGTAATTAAGGAATTAATCTGTAAACACCTGGAAGATAATAAGGTGATAGGTAATAGCCGGCATGGATTTGTAAAGAACAAATCATGTCAAACCAATCTGATAGCTTTCTTTGATAGGATAACAAGTCATGTGGAAAAGGGAGAAGCGGTAGATGTGGTCTACCTAGACTTTAATAAGGTCTTGCATGATATTCTTATCAATAAACTAGGCAAATACAACTTAGATGGGGCTACTATAAGGTGGGTGCATAACTGGCTGGATAACCGTTCTCAGAGTAGTTATTAACGGTTCACAATCCTGCTGGAAAGGCATAACAAGTGGGGCTCCGCAGGGGTCTGTTTTGGGACCGGTTCTGTTCAATATCTTCATCAACGATTTAGATATTGGCATAGAGTATGCTTACTAAGACTGCAGGTGATATGAAGCTGGGAGGGGTTGCAACTGCTTTGGAGAATAGCGTCAAAATTAAAAATGATCTGGACAGACTGGAGAAATGGTCTGAGAGGATTGACAATGTGAAGGGATGTATATTTATCAGAAGTGCTCTCCCCGCCATGGGGGCCCAGCAACGATACATTCTCGGAGGAGGGCTTTGTCTCCAAAGTTATAAAAAGGTCTTGGTTATTGGTGATGTCGGATGCTTCTCTCTCCTCCTGACAATGCTTCTCCTCTTTTTCCTTGGCAATACTATCCTCCATGCTGTTGTCAGAGGCTGCTGCAGAAGTGTTTTGGGAGGAATTCAGAGACTGAGTTGGGCAATTGGTCAGGTACTCCCAGTGGCATATTTATTGCACTGACCAAGACTTTCCATTTGCCTCCCTTGTCTTTTGGTATGTCTGCCTGAACTCCTTTATTTTCACGTGACACTGCTGGGCATCCCTGTCTTATCCTTTATTTTGTGCAATCTTGGCAAAGGTATATCAACATTTCATTTACTGCTTCATAGTTCTACCTGAACAGATTTCTGTCCTCCCACAGCAATCAGGTCTAAGATCTCCTGCATGCTCCATGCTGGAGCTTGTTTTCATCTTGGGACGTTCTTGGTCAAGTGTGCTACTGAGGTTTGCTGCCTGCCTGATCTGAGGTCTGTCCGTCACGCTGGCCAAATAGGATATGAAATTCAAATTTGTGGCAATGTGGGACACCTCCCGGAGGCCAAGAACTTCAACTTTCGCAGTGCTGCATCTGCAGTACCCTAAAGTCAACCATGCAAGGTTGAAATTACAGTTAATTCTCATGAAAAGCAGAAGTACTAAAGTTGACTTTAACAACCCTTAAAGTCGGTGGAATGGACTTGGTGGTGCTGACTCTTAGTTTAGAAAATTGACCTAATGTAGCTAAGTTCGACCTAAACCCCTAGTATAGACCAGGCCTTACAAGTAAATCTGTGTTTCTCTGCATGCAATTCTAACTCACCCAGCTGAATTCAGCCCTGGCAAACGAAATTCCAATGGAGGATGATGCACCAGGCCATGATGCACCAGGCCATGTCTCTGGCCATCTTCTTCATTCTGAGTAGATTTTTAGCTTTAAATTGTTTATTTTGGCATTATCTGTGACTAAATTAGGCATTTGACTGTTTTTTTCTTCAAAATACTGTAGACTGGAATCTGTGACAATAGATTTGAGATAAGAGAATTCAGAAATATTTTTAGCTATGCATTAATGAAATATAAAGTCAGCTATATTTATTAGTAATATACTATAAGATATTTGATGTGCCGCATACATCAATATACTTTATTGAATTAAAGTTTAAACTCCTGGAGTTTGGAGTACAACTTTTACTCTCCTTTGGTTCTATCCATACAAAGGAAGCTTGTGGCCCATCACAATGCTAATAGCTTTTGGTAGCTCCTGTTGAAGAAATTCAGCTGGGCAGCATTAAGAACTGAGAAACTATTGCGGTTTTATTTTGGGAATGTTCCCTTGTCTTAAAAACTCACTTGAACGTGGAATAAAAGCTGTCTTGCTAGTGGTAGGTTTTCTGACATCTTTTGTATCACATGTAGAACAATAAAGCCTGAAAAAATGAAAATATTACTAAAATATAATAATATAGTTATTTTAATCCAAAACCTAAATGATGAATAATTGAGAGGAAAATATGCAGAAATGACAAGATTCATTTATAGATTTGGTGTAGTCACACCTTATTTTGATTGCAGGACCAAAGAATGTTGTTGAAAACTTGTATTGTATTCTATCATTTTTTCTTGAAATGTTTTCAGTAATTTTGAAGTATGCCAGAAAGATCTTTTCTTAATATTTTTCTTTTGCTTTAGTCATAGGTAGGAGATTTACCTGGTGGTGCTTGGAACCTTAACCCAATTAAGTTTTTTTTTAATAAAAGGAACATGTTCATGTTTTATTTAAATAATTGTATTTTTAAAAAGTACAGTGTTATTTTGATAAAATTAATTTTTATTGTGATTTCTTAAAAATGGATTGTTAAATGTTTTCCATTTAATTTTTTTAGTAGTTTTTTTAAAATGGGAAGTCCATCAACTGTATTTTTTTCATCCCTATAAACTTACATTCATTATATGTTTTAACAAAAAAGGGCTATAGTCAATGTGGTTTTCTATAACATTTTCTTCTAATTTTCAAATCTTAAGCATTGATTTAGCTTTGTCAAAATAAAGCACTACTCCAAATGTTTCTTGGGAATACTTCTGGGTGGCCAGAAATTTTGCCTCCTCTGCCACATGCAGGAGAAATTAGAGGGTTTCTTTCCCACAACCTGACAGGCAAAACATTTGACAGCCCCCTTAGTTCGAACTGACTGACCACGGCTACACGCGGCAGTCAGAAGTTAATCTGAACTAGTCCTTAGTTCGGATTAACTGTTACACCTCATTGCAGGAGGAGTAACAGTTAACCCAAACAAAAGACTTAGTTCAGATTAATTTCTGACTGCTGCGTGTAGCCGCGGGCAGTCAGTTCGAACTAAGGGGATTTAAAAATGGCGCCCTCCCATGAACATGCAAATGAAGCTCGGGATATTTAAATCCCAGGCTTCATTTGCAAGTTCGAATGCCTACATTAGCCACCCTAGTTCGAACTAGGGGGCTAGTGTAGACATACCCTGAGAGATGAGCTATGTATATTTGTAAATAGCTATAAAATAGCAATGGACTGAAAAATATTTGGAGCCCTAACATTCAAATGTTTTGCCTGTCAGGTTGTGGGAAAGAAACCCTCTAATTTCTCCTGCATGTGGCAGAGGAGGCAAAATTCCTGGCCACCCAGAAGTATTCCCAAGAAACATTTTCACTTGCAACAATAACAGAACAATTCAGAATTTCAAAATCTGATTACAAAGGAAGACAGCTGAACCGAAATTCATTTCCAAAATCTATACAATCAACATAAGGTTGAATAAGGATCTTAACTGGTTACGATACTGCAAGGGCAATGTCCGCTCTCTTGATATACACATTTCCAGAACAACTGCTGTTAATGAATCACTTCCATTCTGACTTGTTTACAGTCAGGCTTTAAGATACAACCGGATTTGCTCCAATCCCACGGACAGAGAGAAACATCTACAGGAATCTATATCAAGCATTCTTAAAACTAAAATACCCGCCCGGAGAAGTGAAAAAATAGATTGAGAGAGCCAGACGAATACCAGACATTAGCTTCTTCAAGATAGGCCCTACAAAGAAAACAATAGAACTCCACTTGTTATCACCGGCAGCCCACAATTTAAACCCCTCCAACGCATTATAAATAATCTACAACTTATCCTGGAAAATGATCTCTCACTCTCACAGGCCTTGGGAGACAGGCCAATCTTCACCTTCAGACAACTCCCTAATCTCAAACAAATTCTTTCCAGTAACCATGCAACATGTCTCCATCATGCTCATCCAGGAATCCACCCCTGCAATCAGCTCCAGTGCCAACTGTGTCTACACATCTATACAAGTGACATCATCATAGAACCTAACCACATAAACCACTTCAGAGGCTCATATAATTGCACATCCACCAATGTGATCTATGCCATCAAGTGCCAGCAATGCCCCACTGCCATGTATATTGGCTAATCTTGATGGTCTCGATGACAACGGATTAATGGACATAAATCAGATATTCAAAAAGGTAACACACAGAAACCTCATTAATGGATCTTAATGTTTCCAAATTATTACAACCCAAATTTAAAAACCAGCTTGAAATGAAAGCTGCAGAGCTTAATTTCATTTACAAGTTTGATACCTACAATCCAGGTTTAAACAAAGACCTTAACTGGAGTACCTGCTACATTCCACATCCTAATGACATAAAAAGCCAAACAACAGGTACTTAAGAGTACTTAGAACCCTCGCTATCAGCTTCATTTAGTATGAAAACTAACTGACTATTCTTTTCTCATTTTTTTCCTTTCCTTTCCTTTTCCTCCTCTCCCCATCCCCTCTCTGCTATTTATTTGGAATTTGGACCCCTTAAACTCCATTCATCTGAAGAAGGAAGTGGGTTGTGCCCATGAAAGCTCATGATACCATCTACATTTTTTGTTAGTCTCTAAGGGTACGTCTAAACTACGTGGGTTTTTTCAGAAGAGGATATGCAAATTCCACGCATAAACCTCCTTTTTTTTAGGAAAAGTGGGTTTTTCGAAAAAGGATTTTTTCCTGAAAAAAAAACAAAACGCATCCAGTCTACTTTCACTTTGGAAAGACCCGCTTTCGAAAAAGCAATCAGAAGAAGATATGCAAATTCCACAGGAAATTCCTCTTTCGGAAAAAACCATGTATTTTAGATATACCCTAAGGTGCTGCAGGACTATTAATTGTTTTTTTATGTTTTTTCTATTACAGACTAACATGGCTATGTCTCTGAAATTTCATTTATACAAGTACCCTCTTTCTTTTGTTGTCCTTATATATACCCATGCCTCTGTAAACTGCACTCTGGTATGCCTGCCTGAAAGCCTTTACCCTAATAAATCTGTTAGTCTCTAAGGTGTCACAGGACTCCTCATTGTTTCAATATTTAATATAATTTATGTTAGTAGTTACTTGGATGAGCAAAACCCAAATCTTGCCTTTGATTTGCACTATAACTGAAATATTCCAGATACATTTTATCTCATTTATCTTCAGAGAATTCACATATTCAAAGCATGGGAAGGCTTAAAGGTGACAAAGCTAATGTATGAGCAGTACAGTATATGTGGAAAATGAGGAACTGTTTAAATGTGTAGCTTTTGGATTATAATTATTGAACTTTTCTCTCTCTCAAGTTTTCCCCCTTTAAAACATTAAAGTTAAATCTATATTGAATTATTACAGGAATATTTTTTCATGTTTTGATCAATAAGTTTTACTTCAGTTTGATGTTGGTATAATTCAGTTCAAATCAAAGTGGTGTAATGCTGTGGCAAATCAGGTGCATTATGTATAATTAGATTAAAACTGTACTGAAGCAGGACATTTAATAATACAGATGTGTGTGTACACACATATACACACACACTACTATCCTTTTCTCCATTCAGTGAGAGCTGTGAGTCTAAAGTATTTCTCACTGTGGAGGCCAAACTGCCTTTAAATATTGGTTAAATATTAACTTTACTTAAAAAAAAAAAACCATGATTTTTCTAAACAAAACAATTGAAAATCAGAAAAAATAAGCACTGCAGACTTTGTACAGTAAGATAGTTTAATGGCATGAAAATTGTTCATGTAGTCATTTAACATATTATTTTTAGATTTTCAGTATGCCTGTATGGAACTTTGCACAGGTCAAAATGAAAAATCCTTTCATGAAGGATCATCTGTTTTACTGCTATATTTGATGGAGTAGTTCATGTTGATGGCAACTCTGAAAAGTATTGCAAATAGAAGCTCTAAAAGATAATGTAAAAGCAAATACACTTTCTCCAGTCTGTAACTTACCTGTTTTCCTCTTTCTCCAGCAAACTGCGATACGTTGCTATCTCCTGCTCCAGTCTCATCTTAGTGTTCAGTAATACTTCATGCTCTTGAAGCTGTTTCTCGATCCCTCTCCTCACTTGCTGTAATTCCATCTCTAAACCTTCAATTTTAGCTTTTAAATTCTGCAGTTGTGTCTGGTACTCCTGCTCTGTGGCATGCAGACAACTTTCCAAACCTCTTTCCTGGCAAATAAATCCAATATTAAAGCTCAAAAAAGTAGTTCTAAAAGTTCGGTTCCACATAGTGTTTAGTAATAATTCAGCATTGTAAAATTTTTACATTTATTTTTCAATTTATCTGCTAAATAATCTTAGGAACTATAATAGTAACTCAGCTTTTAGAACACCTTTAATAAGAAACTTTAAACTTGTAGATTTTTGCATTTAATTTTCTAGTAACATCTGTAATCACATAAACTCAATTAGATGATCACACATAAATATTGCAATCTTATATGATTAAATCAATTAGTTTTGATCAGAAATTTTACTCAGCTGTCCAGAATGATGTTTTCTAATAGTTACAGGAATTCATAGTGTTGCAAAGTCATCATCCTCAAGCTACAACCCTACCTGCAATAGGGAAATTGACTAATATTTCTAATCTGTTATCACAGTGGCGACTGGTGACAGGGAAGAAAGGGGGGGCACTGGCCCCACTTCTCCCCATCCCTTGCTCTGCCTCCACCACATGTTTGCTCCTCCCCTCCCCATCTCTTCCCAGCAGTCCCTGGAGTGGCGCAGCTGGGAAGTGTTGTGGTGTGGGCTGGAGCCAGCTGGCTTGCACCTTCTCCACCTGCCACTGTTGGTGAATGTGTGTGTGTGGGGGGGGAGCAACATGGTCTCCTGCTGCTGGTGCTAGCCCTCCTGCCAGCGGCTAGCCAGTCCCTCCCACCTTCCAACTGTATGTGGCCCTGAGTGGATTTTTCTGAAAGATTGTTAAAAACAGGGCCAGTCTTAAGTCTTGTTGTCACTAACTTCTATCTATTAAAAAAAAAAGTTTCCTGTGGGATGACAGAGTATGTCATCACGTCATTCTGGGTATGTCTAGACATACCGAAATTGCTAATGAAGCGGGGATTTAAATATTGCATGAGGCATAATGGATCGGTTGGAAAAAGCTTTCCTTGCCAACCGATCCCTGTCTAGACTGCTGCTTTTTGCCGGCAAAGTGCTGCGGTGGCAAAAAGTGGCGGCCATTTTTATTCTAATGAAGTGTGAGATATTTAAATCCTTGCTTCATTAGCAATTTTGGTATGTCTAATTTACATCCCTCTGGCAACAAAGGGATGTAGTCTAGACATACCCTCTGTGTCCTGCCTGCCTCCTCCCTCCCCACTCTTCTATCCCTTCTCCACGGTGCTTGGCAGGTGGGTACCACATGGCTTCCCTCCTTCCCCTACCCCGGTGCTCCAGGGGGAGCTGGGCCTGCTGCTCCTTGGCCTGGCCCAACCCCCCAGTGGCTGGAGGAAGAGAGCTGGGCCTGCCACGCCGTGGCCTTGGCCCAGCCTGACCCCCAGGCGAGTCCCCCTTTCCTTCCTTAAAATCTCTGGAGTCATGGCATGCCACATTCTCCACGATTTAAAAATTGTCAGGTTTGTTTTAAGCACATGCCAAAAAGTGACCCGCACTCCTGCCTGACATGCCGGGGAGAGGGCCATCAAAGAAATCATTGCTGCAGAGAACAGTGGCTCAAAGTGCTTTGTATGGAGGTGGCTCTGCGTCTGGAAGACCCGGCGCCAACCATGTCCTTATCAGTGTAGAGCACCCTGTTGCCATCTTCCTCTTTGAGGCTGAAGAAGAGCTCCTTTTGGCACCACCATGGGTCAGCAAGAGAAGCATCTGAAAGGCACCAATTGCATTCACCAGTGTTTCAGAAGCAAAAAAAAGCCCGAAGGCCGGACTTCATTGAAGTCCACAACTGTGTGATGCCAAGACGGCCACTCTTTCTATGAAACGTAGTTTAGTCCAAAGCCATAGAACTCCCCCAGACCCCGGGGGTTCAAACCCTGTCACTCTTTTCAACACCAGAAGCATTTGATATGGAAACAAAATTGATGCATCTTGCAGTGCTATTCTACTCCTCCAAGGAGAGAAGTCCCCGGCAGTCATGGCATATAGAGGGAAGCTGGCATTGGTATGTAGGTATTCCCGCTCACAAAGCCGATAAACATTGTCTCGACCTGATAGACAGCCCAGCCACTCACTTAGCTCCCGCTTGTAGTGCCTAGAAGCTTGGCTTCTCCCTGGTCCGTGTTATTAGAGACTTCAGGATTAGAATTGGAGTCATACCGATCCAGAAGGAGCTCAAGTGAAAGGTCTCAATCCAGGCACAAATATCGTTAGTTGCAGGTGCTGTGGCCTTCTCAGTGGCAGAATGTGCCACAGGGGCCCTTCTGGACCCTCTGAACATTCCATCAAGCCCAGGATGGGTTCTCAGGACATCGCTTGCCACTGTCTTCCATAATGTCAGCCACATTTGTCCCTCCCTCTATGGCACTATGTCTTCTGGCCATGGCACACATATCAACACCAATGGTAAGATGGCACTGTGTCTGGTATAGACCCCGATCTCTGTTCTAACACTGACCATGAGTCCAGAGCTGGCAGCTTCCTTAGCTCTGTTGCCTTGACCTGGGCCCACAAGTCATGTCACCAACACCAATGGTGCTGTCATCAGCAGTGTCTTCACCACTCCACAAGCCAGCATAGGTGCCAGTGACATCCCAGGCATCAAGACCGGCATTGATATCTGCATCGTTGGCACCAAAAGTTCTCCCTTAGGCACTGAACTATTTCCAAGATCCTTGGGACTGACAAGATGTCTTGGGTCCAGATGGACAGAAACAAGTCCCAGTCCTAGTGCCCTCCTTGTTGTTGTCTCCTGACGCGGCATTAGTGGGCACTGCAGTGGCCCAAACTCTTGAGGACATAAGGGTCCTACAACTACTTTTTCAGGGTCGCTCAGGGTTTGGGTATCAAGGCAGAGTTAATGACAGAAGAGTCAGGTCCACTGATGGACATTTTGATCCCTTCTGGTTCCTTCCCAGATTGCCCTACTGCTTATTAAAACCATAAGTGAAAATGATAAGACCTTCTGACAAACTCCAGCCTCAATTACGCTGACTGCTAAGCTCAATGATAAGTGATATTTTGTGCCCCACAAGGGGTATCTATATCCAGCCTGCTCCAGACTCACTTGTCGTGTATGCGATGAACCAGTGGGAACGACAATGATTTCAGGGACCTTGCCCCAAGAATAGGGAGCCTAAGAGGTTTGACCTCTTTGGGAAAAATGGGTTATTTTTTCAGGGAGTTGATAATATCAATTTTTGACCATGCTTACCACAGCCTGAAGAGATTCAATTTCAATTTGCATATGATGCCATTGTCGCCTGGCTTCACTGAGCTCTGCTCTGGCAGTCTTTAAGGCTTTTTTATCTTTGTCCATTCTTTCACTAGTAGCTTCTTCTATCTATAGAAAATATAAACAAGGTCTCTGCATTACACATATAAATATTTTAAAAGAATGAATATAAAATAAATGCTGTTATTTGAAAAAAAAAAACTTCTACTTCTCTTAAAATAGGATATTTAGGTTAATTTTTTGTGGGAACTGAATACATTTATTCAAGGTTGTAACGAAAAGCATATTGTAAACTTTGAGAAACCTCTTATATTACAACCACTACTGGGAAATACTTTGCTCCATCTTTAATAACTGCTGCACTTCTTCAAAAGAGACTCAAGAAAACAGATTAATTTTTGTCTCTATCTTAACATAAATACAGAAAAAGACACAACTTGGACATATACTGTACAAAATCATCAGCTGATTAACAGTATCAGGGCCAGATATCTTGGCATGGATTGAACAATCATATACAGTAAAACTCCAATAGTCTGGCACCCAATAGTCCGGCACTCCTGATAGTCCAGCATCAAAATGGCAAGAGCCTAGTGAGTGAGCTTCGGCAAAAAATGAGTCACGAAGTAACAGTAGCAGCAGCTGAACTGAGCAAAAAGGGTAAAGAAGGCTTAAAAAAACTAAAACATTACAGTATACTGTATACAGTATGTACAATAAAAAGGGTTAAGAACACTTTATATACAGTATATAATGTATACAGTATATATATATATATAACACCATCTTATAGTACCTCCTGATAGTCCGGCATATCTGATAATCCGGCACCACCTAGGTCCCATAGGTTCCGGATTATCGGAAGTCTACTGTAGTAGAGAAAGAATGAAGAACTCATTGAAATACTTTATTAATCATTTTAAGATTTGTATTATCTTAGGTGCAGAAAAGTATGGGATAGGGTTGGTCAGGCTAACCTGTTAGAGAACCTGAAACAGATGTTTAGAGCACTCTTCCCCTGCACCTTATAACACTTGTTGTTGTAATGCTGGCCCAGTGGTGTCTTACTAACTGTATTGTGACCAAATCCAGCCATGTATGAAATCAGTGAAGTTGCGATGCTTATTCCAGATCTTATTCTGCCACTAAATATTAGATATGTTACATAAATTAGATAGTGAAGCACCTTGACAGTAACTGAAGTTATGGGGTATATTTAATTACTTTAAAATGGCCATGTCAGGTCAATTTCTTCCATTCACTCTAGTAGGAATAATGCTGAGTACTTACAGAGTGTTTAATGATAATTACTGTTTCTTTTACATTTGTGTTTTGCCTACAAGCGTTGGTGACATCACAAGCACCTGAAACAGAATATTTTCTGCTTTATCACGGGTTCTTGTGACATCAGCTCAGACCCAGATTTCAGTGTGGATGTCTTGGCATTTGATGATTGTAGCCAAATTTGTCACATTATTTTAACATGTTATTATGAAGAGATGTATGGTGTGTTTATGTTTGATAGTGTATTTATAACCTTTAAAATATGACAGAACAAATAATATAAACATTGCAGACAAGTATGGTATAGTTTTATAGAAACAATAGAAAATCCTTCCCTAGAAGGTCAAATTTCCATAACATATGTGCTCAAAATTATAAATCCTCTTTATAAATGGCTTCTTTATGGCTTCTCTACATAATATTCAAGATGTTTCCTTCCTGAGGGATAACTAAATGAGGAGAGAGTGTATGTCATCATGGTTTTTTTTAGTCACAATAATATAACTAGCTTTTATGTACAGACAAACATCCAGATTCATTACAGAGCATTCCTTTATGGTGAGTTTCATAACCTTAACATAGCATATTTTCTTAGTTTCTAGGTCTAGTCATATTGCAGTAAAATCTAAATCCCTTATCCAGAAATACACTGCATTGAAAAGGAAATATTGTACCTCAAAAAGGTTGAGGATGAATTGGTAGACATAGATTGTCTCCTTATTCTCATTACCTGGGTTCTTGTTGAGAGGATGGTCTCTATCTGATTTCTGGTGATGAGCATTTCATAGTTTGCCCTGATCTCATTGAGGAGCTGGGACAGTTCCATTCTGCTCCCATCCTCCACCTTGACTAACGGAACCTTATTAATAGAATGAGCCAGCTGCTGCAGAGCATACACTGCCTGCAGTGAAAGCAGAGAGCAGGAGAGACAGCACAGCAGAATTTTAAAGATGCAGAGCTCTTTTTTGTAGGAACATTGAAAAATCATCTGCTTTTAGTTGGCTTTAAAGATTAAGTTTAAAAATGCAAATATCTCTCAATTCTACTGTGGTTAAAAAGGTAAGACCCAGATAATGTCATGAAATGAATACAAGTGGTGTCTTCATGTGTTTATTATATTCTTAAGCCACTTACCCAAGAAGCTAGAGTCTGAAAGATATAATATTAATAATAAGAGCAAAATTATAGCTGTTCAATGCAAATTTGAAAGATCTGAGATGGGGCACATGTGGCAATCATAATTTGGTTGGCTGTATTCTTGGAATGCGAAGGAGGGAAGTAAGCCTACATTAACAACAGTCAGAATGTCTGGTGTCCTACTAGGTGAGCAACAAAATGGCAGATGAATGGCAGCGCTCACTGGAAAACATAATCCCAGTTGGATATACAAAATTATGTGGCCAAAATTAGCTGTTACTACTCGTGAGAGATTTTGGAGTCATTCTGGATAGTTCTCTGCAACCATCTGCTCAATATGTAGTTGCAGTCAAAAAAACCAGTGTTAGAAACCATTAGAAATGGGATAGATAATTTGATAGTAAATGTCATAATGTCATTATATAAATCCATTAGAAGAGTTACCTGGTGTTGCCTGGGCCCATCCTGGGATGGGGGGCTGTGCCAGTCTCCTGCTGTGCTTGCTGCCCCCCGGGGTAACTCTCCAGTATTGCTGTCCTCTGCTCAGCCCCCTCTCTTTGCCTGTTATGGGAAATTGTCCCATTGCAGCACTTCCCATTTTCCTGATGGAACCAAACACTGGCCTTGAGTTAAGTTAGGATAAGAGGAAGCTCATGCCAAATTTGGTGGTCTCAGCTCTTACTGTTTAGGAGGAGTTCATGAACAAATGGACTCACAGACGGCTGGAGGGACACTCAGACAAACAAAGCATGTGTGGACTACATTGTTTTTTTGAAAAAACTTCACCCACGTCCACACAGCAATCTCATTCTTTTGAAATGAAATCGAAAGATCGCAGCTCTTCTGTCAAAATGGGTAAACCTCAAATTACAAGGAAGAACGCCTTTTTTGAAAGAGCTCTTTTGAAAAAAGGTGTGTGTGGACGCGGGAGAGGCAGTTCTTTCAAAAAAAGAGGCCTCCAGGAAAAATCCCAGGTGCCTACACTAATCATAACTCTATAGTTCCTGTCTCCAGCCCGTGTCGTAAAGCCGCAGGCACCCAGGACAAGCCTTGTGGCATGAAGCCGGCCTCACAGCAGAACTCTGACCATGCGGCTCTCCCTGCCACACCAGTCAGAAGCCATGTGTGAGCCACATGGCCCCCCGACATCCCATAGCCCTTCCAGGGAGCCATCCCAGGACCCACTCAGGGGCACTAACTGCTGGGCTCCATCCTGGTCAGGGGCTGAGGTCCAGACAATGTGGGAGCTATGGTCTGAGGAGGAGTCCCTGCAGGTTTGCCAGTCACGCCGCAGGAATGTGGACATTGGCCGAAGCTCTGGCCAAGAGAGGTCACCTCTCCCACACCCTGGAGCAAAGTCCAGGAGTTGCAGCAGGGTTATGCCAGGGTTCATGAGCGCAGCTCTAGCTCCGGGGCAGCGCCACACTACTGCCCCATTATGAGGAGCTGCATAGAATCCTGAGGGGTGGAGAACCCCTGTCTCCACAGGTTCTTGTGGAATTGGGGATGGAGGCATCCGTTCAGAGCTGGCTGGAGTTCCAGGAGGAGGACAACCTTGCTGACCAGCAGCTGCAGGAGGAGGAGGAGCAGAGGTGGAAGCACAGGGGATGGGATGCGTTCATCATTCGTTATGCTCAGCCTGGACAGAGTGCAGCTGGCCGTGCATGTGCAAGCATGTGAAGTGGCAGTGTGCAACACATGGTGTCAGGAGCCAGTCCCTGAGCACACACAGGCTGTGTCTACACTGGCATGAATTTCCGGAAATGCTTAAAACAGAATAGTTTTCGTTATAAGTTTTTCCGGAAAAGAACGTCTACATTGGCCACAGATGCTTTTCCGGAAAAGCGGCTGATTTTGTACAGTAGAGCGTCGTTGCTTTTCCGGAAATTCAAGGGCCAGTGTAGACAGCTCGCAGCTTATTCCGGAAAAGCGGCTGATTTTCTGGAATAAGTGGCCCAGTGTAGACACAGCCACAGGCTGCTGCTCACACATGTCTGACCCCAGGGAGGGCCGTTCTCCCCCCGCCAGGCACTACCTGAATCAGTCTGGGCACAAGGATGCACGCATGACCCCACACAGACCGACAAACGTAGCACATAGCACACGGCCATGTGTGCACATGCGAGGCACCACCTGCTCCCACAGACAGTGCTGCCACGTGCAGGCATGTGTGTGTGTTTGTGGGGCTCAGGGAGGGCCAGGCCGCTCCAGGCCCCTCTCCCACACCTAAGGAACCCACTGTGGCTGGACACTTCCCTGGTCTACTTGGCCAATGGGGGGCGGGGAAGGGGACAGGCAAGGATGGTCCCTTGGCCACCTCGGGGTCCCTGTGAGGCCGGGGCTGCTGGCCAGGCCACACGTGGGCTTGCTGTCGGAACATCAGTGTCCCCTGTTCCAAGAACAGTTACTTACTTCTCTCAGGAGGGCAGTGCCCTCAGGGACAGTGTGTGCATGCGTGACTGACCACCTGTAGGGAAGCCTGGACAACCCTGTCTTGACCAGAATAATAATGTCTGCGGTGTCCAGCCCTGCATGGACCGGACTAACGATGGCTGCCTTGACCAAAGTGAGGCTTCTAATAAGGCAAACTAGGCCTGATTTGAGCCTAGTGCATAGAAACACATGGGCCATGCCAAGGGTTGACCTTTGAAAGTCAGGAGTGCATTAAACAATAGAATATCGGTATAGAGAAACCGTGCCAAGTGCATTGGTACATAACAGTGCTAATGAGCAAAATCACTGATGCAGCCATAGAACTATCATTGGAGTATAGTGTAGTTTGATTAGCAGAATGTGTACAAAAGAGGGCATACACAATACATAATTAATTGGTAGATTTCTCTATACCGACCACATCAAGTTTTGCTTTGCTATAAAAGTAGGTGTAGAAAAGACAAGCAGTGGGAGGGATTGAATAAGGGGTCCCCACTGTCTTACTTGCTGCAATTAGAAGCTGTGTTTGTTCCTACCATCTCATGCATTGTGGACGCCTCTGCGCGTGGGGAAACAAAGAGGCCACGACCTCCCGTCTGACAATCATCTGAGAATAATTCAACAATCATCTGATAATTATAAAGTCTTAGCAGTGGAACTGTGCATATGTGTGTGTGTGATTTATAGAAATAAGTATCCTTAAAATCGAGTATCTTGGGTATTGCTCTAGGTGTAGGTGTTATTTTATTGTCTGTACTAACTATCCCATGTATTGAAATGATCTGTGTAACCTGCACTGCTTTCCTTTACTATTTTGGGCATAATAAAGTTAACAAGAGTTTATCTGAGGTATTTTTACAGGCTCCTCTCATATCCAAAAGCCGAACCACACAGCACCACCTCTCCCTCTTGTCCTCCACAGCCAGACCATCCGTCCCTGAGGGTCAAGCCACATCAAGCCAACTGCCCACCTGGGTCCATGGAAGCTGCAGGCACTGGCGTGTGTACTAGGACCTCATGTGCCAGCACATCAGGGTGCTACAAGAAGTGAAGGAAACCATCCTTCCTGTTGGGCGAGCTAATCCAGCAGCGCACTGCATTGTGTGCCACAATCCGGGAGGTCGTGGCTTTCCCAGGTTCGGCCGTGAGGGCAGGGGACTGGACTCAATGACCTCTTGAGGTCCCTTCCAGTTCTAGTGTTTTACGATCTGCTTGAGCATCCACCAGTCATTCCCAGTGGCTGCAGTAAACTGTTCCTGGCCAATGCGAGCTACAGTGGCCTGATCCCCGTAGTGCCTGTTGGCCAGGAATGGCGAACAGCAGTCACTGGGAGCTGGGAGCGGTTGCGTCTGCTGACACTCAGGTAAACAAACTGACTAGAGGTCTGCCAGCAGCTAACCCTGACCAACTACATCCAGCCCATGACAAAGTTCCTTATCCCTGATATATAACTTGCTGAATTCTACTTGTGAAAAAAGAACTTTTAGAAATATTGAAGTGCAAGTTAGTCCAAAGAATGTTTCTATCAAAATCTTAATCTTTATGTAGACATTATTCTGTGCCAATTTTATCCACTGTTAGCATAACTGTATCTTATTTTTATGGAACTAAGAAAACATTTTTTGGGGAGTAACGTTAATTTGAACCAAGGGATTTGATTCGAACTAACGTGGCCTGGAGCGCACTTCCTGGTTCGAATTAGCTGGCAAGCGGAATAGTGCACAGGCGAGATTATGCTAATGAAGCATGGGATATTTAAATCCCCACATCATTAGCAATTTCGGTCGCCTACATTTACATCACTAGTTCAAACTAGGCAGCAAGTGTAGATGTACCCTTGGTGCCTAAAGATGCAGATAGGTACCTATTAGAATGTTCAGAATCACCCATGTGCGTAACTCATAATGATTCTAGGCTATGAAAGTTTAACTCTGCTATTGTTTCTCATTGTATGATGTGCATACAGTCTACCTATTTGAATGTATGTTTTATAGTCTATGTAATAATAATTAGTAATTAATTGCTAATAGCTTTTGTGCTTTACATATAAATCACAGGACTGAAAAGCCTCAGTTTATTTAGGAGGTCTTCCATGTTGAACAAGGGAGGATTTTTCAAAGTTAAAAATCAGGACTAATGCAAAAATAATGTGCAACAGTTAAAACATTTATTGAAAAACAGAAGCGAACAGAATGTATTTTTGGCAACCACCAGAGAAGAAAAAGCAGATACTAGAAACTTTATTTTTAAGATGGGAAACTCATAAGCCACTTATAATTCTACATTTGTTCAGAACACTTCCTTGTTTTTGGTTCCGACTGTAAGCATATGTTGGAGGATCCTTTGTTCCATTTTTGTTACTTATTTAGCTGGCCTTTCTTCAACTGACTGGACTTGTGAAGAGACTATTTTGCCATCTACCAGCTCTTCAACAATTGTCTTAACAATTCTAGTTTTAGATGGTTCTAAAAACAAAATATTAAAATTATAAATGTTTATATATAGGACCTTTATTGGTCATTATGCCAAAATACACAGCATGGCAGAAAGTTGCCTACAAGCATGAAATAGAGGTTGAAATGTTAACTTTGACAGACAGGTGTAAATTAAGAGCTTTGAGGTTTCTTTTTCTTTATAATGTATTAATAATTTTATTTCACCATTTCTGGCTCAATCTTCTGGGTCTTCTACTGACCTCAGTGGGAGCTGAAGGTTCCTAGCACTTCACAGTAAGTACTCAGCTCTTTGTAGGATTAAAACAGTGGTCACCAACCTGTAGACCAGGATCTACTGGTAGATCTTGGAGCCTCTGACAGGTGATCCTAACTGGTTTGGCCAAGTGGCTATCAAGTGCCTGTACTTCATCTGTGCATCTCCTGCCCTTTGCTTTGGAGCTGTCCCCTCAGGAGCCTCCTGCTCACTGTGCAGGGCAAGGAAGAGATAGGAGGGGTGCTGATGTCAAGGTGCCCCCCTCCTACTCTGTATCCTGTCTCCACAAAGCAGAGAGGAAGCACAACAGAAGTTGGTATGAAATTTGTTAGCTGCTTTTGGAAGTGGTGCAGGGCCAGGACAGGGGGGAGCCTGCCTTAGCCCCACTGTACCACCACCCAGGGGTCACCTGAGGTTAGCAGTGCCCAGCTAGAGCCCATATCTCAAAACCCTACCCCAGTCATGAACCCCCTCTGCACTCCAAGCTCCTGCCCTAGCTCCGAGTACCCTTGCATCCAAATACCCTCCCAGAGCCTGCACCTAGAACCCCCTCTGGTACCCCAACTGCCTGCCTCAAGCTCAGCTCAGAGCCCCTCTCACGCTCCAGATCCCTCAATCCAAGACTAGAACCTGTACCCCGATCCTCTGCCCCAGCTTGGTGAAAGGGAGGGAGGATGTGGGAGATAGGGATTATGGAGTGAGCAGGGGCAGGACCTCAGAAAAGGGGCACAAAGGAGGCAGGGCCAGGGTATTTTAGTTTGTGATAGATCTTGAATAGCACTTAAATTAAAAAAGTGATCTCGTGCTTAAAAATGTTGGAGGCCACTGCATTAAAACATTAAACCTAGTTCAGTCTTCTGTGAAGACAATAGGAAACTTCCCATTAGCTTCAATCGGCATTAGATCTGATCTTTTAATAAGTAGCTATTCATGCAAATAAATATTTTGTTACCAAGATCTGCAGATTTCTTTACTGGCAGAGGTAATCCTATTTGATTTTAAAAAGTGCACTATTGCATCCTTGTAGTGCATACAAAGATAGACTTGAAAATAAAAAAAAAAACAATTAAATTACCTTTTATTTGAACTCTTGAGTCTTGACCAAGTTCTGAAGATTTCTTTGCTGAAAGAGGTAATCCTATTTAATTTTAAAAAGTGCACTATTACATCCTTGTGCATACAAAGATATACTTGAAAATAAAAAAATAACAATTAAATTACCTTTCATTTGAACTCTTGAGTCTTGATAGCTGTAACTTTCAGTTCTAAAACCACTGTTAAAATAATTAATAATCATTAGTTACCTTACAGTACTTTGGAATTCTAAGAAAATGTAATTATTCTGAGAGTAGATGAGAATATTGGTTTTAAAAGCAAGTTATAGTTATCTTTGCAGAACTGACATGAAAAGTAATCAGTTTTGTAAGTACTTGGAACTACTATGATTGCAATTTTTAGGTGTCAAACCAAAAGGTGAATAATTAATCTTTATCCTGTAAAACATTTTTGTGGAATCAAATAAAATTAGTTTATCAAATATGAATGTAAAATCAAACTACTTGCTCTTTTATTATTGATTGATAACGACATTTTTCTATAGTGTATATTCTGTTTACTGGAGTAATTTTCAGGTACTTGCAGCTGCTCATAATGTGCAGTTTTATAATATTGTTGATGCTGGGATGAAACAGAACTTAAACAGCAATTTATTTTCAGTTTACTTAGGTCTAGTTCAATGGGCATTGCAAGGCTCCAGATGACTTCAAAGTGTATTGAATTAGGTCTTTTGATCTCACAATATAGCCTCACAAATATTTTTTTTATCTGAAGAACATTTAGTGAAATGTGCTTCTGAGGAAAAAAAGGCCGCCTTATTAAATATTATTTAGACTAAATACATACATATTCCAAAACTTTTAATCGCTCAATGACTTCAATCACATTGATGTCAGTGGATTTAAGAACATCCTGAGTCATCAACTTCCAGGATCAGATTTATAGTGCTGATAGAGAAGAAAAAAGTCCTCCTCTTGAAAAAAAGGATGCTTTTTATAGGCCATACTTGAAATGTGGGGTCAGTCCTGCAATGTATTCAGCACTCCTGTAAGGTTATGAGGGCCCTCAGTTTCCACTGAAGTCAGTGTAATTTAAGGTAATTGAGAACTTCACTGGGACGATCCGCACCTTACAGGTTTTATCCCTATTTGCCCAGAACATTAAATAGAGCATTGGTTCCCCAAACTGGGGGCATGAAGAAATTCCAGGGGGGAGTGCAAAGCAAAAGCAAATTTTGCTTTTTGGGGGGAAGGGGCATGATGCTGGAAAGTTTGGCCTTTTTTTTTTTGTTTTTCGACAAGTTTTGCTGTTGGGGGGGCGTGAGGGTTTTTCAAAAATCAAAAAGGGCATGATGCCGAAAAGTTTGGGAATCACCTGAATAGAGATATATTGATATTTATTTCTTATTTCTAATGTTCTGTTTTTTAAAATAAATTCACCTAACTGAAATAGAGATTTTTTTTCTTAAGCCTATTCACTTACCCTCCTTCTCCATTTAGCAGGCGCCTATAGGTCTCAATCTCCATCTCTAGGCGAGTCTTGATGCCCAAGAGCTGTTCATATTCTCCATTCTGGCATTCTATTTCACATCTAATTTGCTTTAATTGTTCCTCCAGGTTGCTAATCTGAAGCTGCATTTGTGAAAGCTGAACATTGTAGCTTCCTTCAGTTTCTGTCAAGGTGCCTTCAAGGGAGCATTTCTATTAGTGCATAACAATGGCATGTTACTGATGAAGCTGAGATGCTTGATTACACACAAAGAAAGTCTTCTTTAACAGTAAAAATAATTTATACCAGATAAGTAGAAAAAATTAACACTTAATTAGAACTAAAATTACATTAACTTTTTTCTCTATCAGTTTTCAATACCACTGGTTGTGTTGAAAATAATTTCTATGGAATAATTTTTCCATTCTTGTCTCTCTTTTTCACTATATAGTTTTCTAGTATTATATTACTAATTTTATGGTGTTTTATTGCTATACACTGCTTTTGTAATACTTTTCTCAAACAATGCACAGTAAAATCTATTAAATTAGTTGGAGATACATGTAAAACAATTTTACTTGTATGTTAAGTTTATGAAAATGAGAAGTCAATATGGTAATATAAGAATTTAATCTCTTTGGTACATGATTATCTTGGTATTTAAAAAGAATTCAGAATTGTTCTTATTGATGATCCGTTGGAGATAAATAATTTGGCTATTAGCTGCCGTTCTGAATAAATCCATAAGAGGCAGATTAAAATGAATGAAAAATATAGTAATTGAGAGAACATAACTTTATGCCAAAATGTTGGATTGCATTAATTTTAATATCCCATTATTTCTTATTTATATTAATAATGTATTATCTGTAAACATTAAAACACTGAATATGGCACCAAGGGATTAGTCTGTATTCAGCACTCCTAAAACACACATTCAGTCATTTTATACTTACTTAAAAGGATGTGGGCCATATTCCATACTTAATTCTTGCCAAAAAGTTCCACTGAAAGTGGATAAATTGCATGTATGTAATGAAGGTGAGATATTGACCTGTAATGCCTCTTTTGAGGCCATGTCTGTTGCAGAACTTTATATAGTGTTTTTGAGACTGGTTACAATCTGTTTAGTTGAATTATAATTTCTGACTACCCAAACTCATAACTCTTCATTCTCTATCAGCATTAGTATTTAATTTAGAAGTACAGTTGTTTCTCTGTGCATAGAGTAAATATAGGTGAGATATCAGAACACCTGTCTTTAATGGAAACAATTATATATTAAAGGCATATATGCCCTTACATAATGTTGAACTGGATGAAGCTGACACATTGAACAGGTTTTCAATAAGAATTTTGAATGCTAAAAGCCACTTTAAATGGCAACTATTACAAACCTGGGCCAGAAGGGATTGTAGCTCAATGTCCAAGGTTTGGAGAGTACGTTTGATCTCATTAATCTCATGCCTGGCTGAATCTGTTTCACCAGCATCATGAAAGATCTGTTGCTGCAGCTGTTGACTCTGGAAAATTCATAATAAAATATAGAGGCTATTTTATTTGCTATAATAAAATATAGCAAAACAAAATTTTGGATTTGAATATGCTTTCAGATAACTTGTTATTGTTATCAATCATATTTTTACCGTTTTATTAAACTGTTCTTCAGCCTCCCTACGATTTTGCTGAGCAAGGATTTCATACTGAGTTCTCATGTCATTCAGAGTCTTCATTAGATCAACTCCTGGAGCAGCATTCATTTCTACATTCACTTCACCTGTAGAACCATGCTGGGCTTGTTTTAGTTCCTGGTTAAATGGCAGACAAGATTTTAAATTTTAAATACATTGCAACTGCAGAAGCAGAGAAAAATCAAACTACTGAAATGACTGTGTCAAAATCAGAATGTTTTGAAATATTATATTGTCCATAAACCATTCCACTTTTAAACTGTTTTTAAATGGAAAGGCTCTAGTTGACTTCATTTGGAGATGAACTTAGACCTATATTTACAAACGGAAGGCAAAGATCTTACCTCTTCATGGTTCTTCTTAAGATACATTAGCTCTTCAGTCAGGCTTTCAAGTTCTGCTTCCAGATTGGATCTGGTGAGAGTTAGGTTATCTAGGACTCTACGCAGACCATTAATGTCAGCTTCAACACTTTGGTGAAGGAACAGTTCATTTTCATACCTTAAAAGTGTTAGGAGAATTTTGAGAATATAATCAGATCCGAAAGAAAAAAATCACTTTTCTTTGCAAGAAAAATATTTGATATTAATAAAACAGAATTTCATTAGAGAAGATATGAGAGTAATGTATTTTTATTATCTGTTTATTTTATCTTCTATTTTTGTGATTTGGAAAAAGTTGTAATAATTTTTAATATTAAAATAGAACTATTGCATATTGTAGTTTTAAAATTAGTTTTAATATTGCAGTTATTTTTTGAATAGTATTTCCGATTTCTAAAAAGTATAGATAAACTTGTCTAAGGTCCATATGGTATCATCAGTTTGTAATCAGAAAACAATGTTGAGTTCTGTTTAAAAACAAATGACATGAGATGGCTCAAATTGTTACTACCCCATTATTATTAACTGTGGCTTTTATTGAACTCACTTAAGTCGGAAGTCATCAGCAGCAAGCTTGGTATTGTCAACCTGCAGGACTATATTGGCATTGTCAGTAGCTGCAGAGAGTATCTGGATAAATAGAATATTTGTATTTAACCAATGAAATATGCTTTGCATTTAATTTGAGGCAGTACTGGCAAAAGTAGAGATTAAAGTGAAAAATACAGATGTTGAAAATAATTTGTTTATATGCAGAATAAACACAGAGGTATGATCTCTTTCTCTTTTTCAAAATTCAGGTTTTTTTTAAGGCTAACAAATTAATTTTCATACATGAACAGTAAAAAACTGAACATACTTAACATCCAAGTAGATACTTTTATAGTAATAAAAGTGTGTGTGTGAGAGAGAGAGAGAGAGAGAAATCAGTTGGTAGAAATATTACCTCTTACAGTCAACTACTTTAAATATTCTTAATGTCAACAGAAAATGATAATGTCTGAAATTATATTGAGCAGAATTTCTCAATTGGTAATAACTTATGCACTGCTTATGAGTTATAGTTTAACACAAGATAAAAGGTGCATACAATTGTAAAGTAAAAAATTATTTATTACCTGATTATGAAGATCTTCAATTATCTGGTAATATTTGTTGCAATGACAGCCTAACCCAGTAGTAGCAGCATGTTTCTCATACCATTGATGGATTTTAATTTCAAGATCACCATTTGCCTCCTCCAAAGCGCGTACCTTATTCAGGTAATTAGCTAGGCGGTCATTAAGATTCTGCATGGTTTCCTTTTCGCCACCAGATAGAAAGCTGCAATCAGCTCCACCAAAGCCCCCACCACAGACTCCACCATAGCCACTACCTAAGCCTCCAAATGAGCTACTACAATAGGCATCTCCATAACCTCCTCCAGCCGATACATGACCAAAACCACCACAATAGCCTCCACCAAAGTCACCACATGCTCCCCCTCTTAGTCCACTACCTAATCCAACACCAGATCCCCCAGTCAAACCACTTACACTCCCATTACCAAAGCTTCCTCCTATGCAAGATAGTCTGACTGATCCACCACCTTGAGAAAATGAGGAAACTTTGGATCCACTAGCACTCCGAAGAGACATAGCGTTTTAGTGGTGGTGTGGGTTGTTAAAATATAACAAAATAATCAAAGTGGAGTGAGAGAATGCCTTTGCTAGGCAGCTCCTTTACCTTTTTATACAGAGTTATTAGGGTGTTCCTTTCTGGATTCCTCCTACCTATGGCATAATATTTTTTTGCTAACTCAGCATAGTGTTAGCCTTGATTGAATTATTTATCCTAATTAGCATTTAAGTAAATGGTGACCATTCACGTAAAGAGGTTAGTGCCCTGAAGATGTTTATTATATCAGGTAGAGCAGGGTGGAACAAAGCTAAAGAGTCATCATTACATTTTAATTATAGATGAGTAATTCCTTTTCTACTTCCAAACCTCAGACATAACTCATAATTTCCAAAGAAGATAGAGCAAAATTTCAAGTGATATATATTTATCATTCTTACTTCCTAACTTACTATTTCTGTTTTAGAAAATTAATAAAAATATCATAGTCCCAATGTTTGTTTATTTGTTTGTTTGATTTGCATGCAGTTTCCCTTCTAACTCTTGTTCTGATGGGATCTTAATCATTCTGAGTGATTAAAGCTCCTTTGAGATTTAACATAAATTTGGGGGCTGACTAAGGGCCATACATAGGTTCTTCAAATTTGCCTTTACTAATAAAAATCATTGCCATTGTTATCATCTATAATTTTATTTTCAGAGCGCCTTCCTGCAGAAGCAATCCATGTATTTCATATTTAAAAATATTAAAATAGTCTATAATTATATTTGACCTCTTAAAAAGTAGATTAATAAAATGTACATATATACTGGAATTCCATTTTTTTCTCAGGAAAAGTAGAGAGATTTGGAGCTGGGAATTTGGAAGTTATCAGGACTACTCAGTAGATACAAAGTGTGGAGTCAGTAAAAGTCATCTCCTCTTCAGAATTCGCCACAATCCAGAAATCAGTTACTTATGTGCTACCTTTAAAACATGAGTAATTCCATCCTTGTTCTCTGAAGCACTTGAACACATTATTCAATCTGCTAAAAGTTAGGCTGAGCTTAAGTGCTTTGCAGAATAGGGATGGATTTACCTGCTTATGTTGAAGCATGTGGTTAATTGCTTTGCTGACTGTGGGTCACGGAGGAGTGGGGAGTCTCTGGGCCCTGAACCCCATCCACAGCCAGATGTGACTCCTAGCCAGCAAATAGAACAAGAAGGTTTATTCGTTGACAGGTCCAATGTAGCATAGACTAGTTGCTAACATAGGAACCAAGAACAGTCTGTACAATCCATCCTGAGAGAGGGGGGCCCTGGGCTCCCTCCCTGCATCATAAGACAGCCAAGAGTATTTTCACACCTAGCAACCAATCTCCAGCCCTGCAGCCAGCCCCACCTCCTCCTTTGTCCAGTTTCCCCAGCAAAAAGGTGGCACATGATGTCACCTGGTTGCTCCTCCCACCTAGGCTCAGGTTACAAGAGAGCCTACATGCTGGACTGAAGTCTGGAGCAGTCTCCCCTCGTCACACCTAAAACTTCTATCCACAGCTGGGCACTGATGCAGTGGGCAGGGAAGCTGAGGCACACACAGTAACAACAGAACAGCACAGGACAGTAGAAATCACATACAACATAACAAAGCAAACAGAGGGAATACATTCCCCACTTTGTCACAGGGACCAACATGTAATGTTTGTTTGAATTATTTATGAATTTTGTACCAATCTTTTAGCTTCCATTCCAGTGAATGCTAGGTCTTCTAAGTCAGTGTTTCTCAACCAGTGGTATGAGTACCCTTAGGTGTACTTGAGAGAAGTCTGGGAGGTATGTCAACACAACTGAAATTTGGAGAAAACTGAATTTTTTTTAAAGGTTTGCAGTGCTTTATTATTTTTGTACTTTTTTCACCCAAAAATTTAATTGCCCGCCCAGGTATGATTAAGTTGTTTAAACAAATGTGTTGCAATATTAGAAAGAAAATGTGTGTGTCTGAAAACTGTAGGTACTGGGGGTACTTTAATTATTTTTAAAGAGGTACTTTATAAAAAAAGCTTGAGAAACACTGCTCTAAGTTGATTTGAGGATGATCTTTGTAGTAACAAAGAATATGTCTGCACTACAGTGTTATTTCGAAATATCTTATTGGAAATAGCTTATTTTGAAATAACACATCTACACACAAAATGCATTTCGAAATAGTGTTTTGCTATTTCAAAATAGTGTGTCCACACTGAGGCTATGTCTAGACTGCAGGCTTCTTTCGAAAGAGGCTCTTTTGAAAGCATCTTTCGAAAGAGAGCGTCTAGACTGCACGGAGAAATTTCGAAAAAGCGGCTTGCTTTTTCGAAAGAAAGCATCCAGTGAGTCTGGATGCTCTCTTTTGAAGAACCCCTATTTACATTGAAGAACGCCTTCTTTCGAAAGAGGAACTTTCGAAAGAAGGCGTTCTTCCTCGTGAAATGAGGTTTACCGCCATCGAAAGAAAAGCCGTGTTCTTTCGAATTAATTTCGAAAGAACGCGGCTTGAGTCTGGACGCAGGGGAAGTTTTTTCGAAAAAAGGCTACTTTTTTCGAAAAAACCCCTGAGTCTGGACACAGCCTGAGTGGACACTGAATTGCATTGAAGGCTGGCCGGAACCAGGTCCAGCAGGGCATCAGGTCAGTAGTTTATTTGTGTGGCTGCTGTCTGAGGCTATTTGAGGCTTGTGCTTAAAAGGACTCCCACCCTGGACAGCCAGTTCTCAGCTTTCCCTGCTTGCTTGCCTACCTCGATGAGGGACAGCAAAGCATTTGTGTCTCTGCGTGCTCTGGTTGCCCTCACTCAGGACACCACAGCACTCTGCAACATGGAGCCGGAGCTGCCCATGGGTACTCTGGTGCTTCTCGTGAATGCGTTGCTGTGTGCCTGGCTGCACTTTCTGCAGGCTGCCATCCAGGAGGTCTACCGGGGGGCTGTCAGTATCCAGCAGGCCCTGCGGGAGAGTTTCCACCCTGAACAGCACTAAGAGCCTCCCTGGTCTGCCCCACTAGGGGCTTGTGCTTCATTCCTCCCCCACATTGTTCCACTTACCCTCCCAGCCCCCCTTTCTGATGTCAAATAAAATACATGTATTTTTATTAACAAACTCTTTTTATTTAACAAAACTACAGGGGGATGAAACTGGTGAGACTGGAGAAAGGAGGTGGAGAAGGGAGGAAAGAGGGTGGGAGAGGGGAGGGGGAAACCAGGGAGGTGGAAGGGGGAAGCAAGGTGAAGAAGGGGGATGGGAAGCTCATGGTTGAGGGGGGGCTTGCCGGACCAACTTGATTTTCATGCGAACCTGGGTTCGCATGTTCCCTTTGGTGGCCAGGCTGGCAGCTATCCTGCCATAGATGGCCGTGTTCCTCTATCTAGTGCAGAGATCATGGACGTTGGGGGCATCCCCCCAAACCTAAGTAAGGTTCACCCTGGACCAGGAAGGCGCCCTTCTTCAGGCCCTGGCAGGCTCCTGGGAGCTGGCAGCCTGCTCCTGAGGAGTGGTGGAGGGCTGGCTGCCAGTGGCTTTCTGGCTCATGTTTTGGGGCCACTGGGTCAGGAGCAGTGACTGCTGGCTCTGGGCTGGCAGGCTTGGAGCTCACACAGGCACTGGCCAAAGTCAACCCCTTTAATGGTTCCAGGGAGGGAGGGGAAGGAGAGGAGTGTTCTTGTTTGAGGCTGGAGTGGCTACCAGGGCACCCTGGGAAGGCTGGAGGCCCCCTATTTCAAAATAAGTGTACAGCACTTATTTAGAATTAGCTATTTCAAATTTGGCGTTATTCCTCGTAGAATGAGGTTTACCAAATTCGAAATAAGTGCTCCACTATTTCGAATTTATTTCGAAATAGCGGTTTGGCTGTGTAGATGCTAGTAAAGTTAATTTGAAATAACGTCTGTTATTTCAAATTAAGTTTGTTGTCTAGACATATCCAGAGGGAGTGGATTATGTACATGGTCGTTTGAATGTTCTGTTGTTGAATAAATTGAGGTTGCTTTTGCATATTGTAACAAGTTGAGAGTTGGTAACATGGAGTCAGTAGGCCTGAATAAAGGCCCGTAACATAAAAATAGCCCATTGTCATGGCTTACATCATGTGTAGTGGTGCAGCAGTGAGTCAGTTTGCTGACAGCTATAGTGTATATTGCCTGGCAATAAACCTGCTCGGGTGATTTCGATCCTTATCTAATTTGTGGTCTCTGAGGGCTGTCTCGGGAGTCTGTCATGTTGACTCAAGTGCACAGGGTTAACGCGTTACACAGGGAAGCACAAATGCACACAGCCGAAAGTTTATCATCATCGATGGAGTAGAGGACCTGTCAGGAACCCATCAGGACAACCCTGAATCCTGACAGAGAACAAAACCTGACTAAATGACACATTATTTTCATTAGTTGAGGAAATGAGGCTACTATTATAGCTCACTCTTAGATGCACGTACAAATCCTTCCTCTGGATCACAGTGTGATTATGCAGCTGACCAAAATTCAGAGTATTTGTGTAGAATATGTAGATGACTTTGCACTGAAACCATCAGCACTGCCATCTTCACTGGTGCCGCATATGCACCTAGCACCGATAAGTGCCGAACCACAGACGCCGGCACCGACTTCGGCACTGAGCTCTCTGGTGCCGAGGAAGGCAGTGCCGAAATCTCAGCAGCGCCGAAGCCCCATCTGTGCTTGCCGTCACCGACTTTTTCGCTGTCATCAGCACCCTCACCACCGCTGATGGCACCAACATTCCCTCCGCCAATTCGAGATGATCAGCACCGCTCTTCACACAGGCTACCATTGCCATTTTTTACTCCACCTAGAGAGCTCTCTCATCGCTTCCAGCGACAATTCTCAGCCTCTCTGTTGCTTCTCCCAAGGAGATCTTATTCTCTCTCCCCTTCTCCACGATCCAATTACTGGAGGGAATACAGAAGACTTTGTACATATGGGTGCTCTCCCTCTTATATTGATTGTTACCATATTGACCACCACCATTATTATGACCGCCACAGACATCGTTTGCCATGCAGGCATTCCTCATATTATACATCCAGATCTTGATCATGGTCAAAATATGTATCTCTTGAACATTCCCCTGCTCCACCTTCATCAGTTCTGGAACACAACCCAGTCTCTCCTCAACCTTCTCCCTCCAACATTGACCAAGAACAACCCACTGCAGTGGAAGTACAAACACCTGATATATCTCCTACCGATCAGTCCTCTTCGTCACCTGACAGCAGTTATCCCAGGAAATGCCTCACCCCTTGATGATTTAAAACAATTTCAGAAGCTGTTCAAGAGGGTGGCAATTACTCAAGAGATACAATTGTCAGAGATTAAAGAAAAATAACATCACCTCCTTAAGAATCTCCAAACGTCCCAATCCTCTAAGATGGCTATCCTGCTTGATGAAGCCATATTGGAAGTTGAGGAGGAGATCTGGGAAACACCGGCAGCTGCCTTATCTACCAACAAGTGGGCGGATAAAAAGTATTGTATACCACCCAAGGGATCTGAGTTTTTATTCAATCACTCCCAACCCAATTCCTTGGTAGTGGATGCAGCACAAAAAAGGGCAAAGACACCGCAGCATAGGAATTACACAGTAGACAAAGATTTCAAAAGACTTGATTTATTTGGCAAGAAGGTTTACATGTCATCCACACTTCTCCTTCGCATAGCAAATTATTTAGCGCACTTGTCAAATCACAATTTTGACAATTATACTAAGTTGACACCACTCATGGAATCACTGCCAGAATCCAAGAGACCTATTTTGAGGACAGTCGTACAAGAAGGGTATGCCTCCACTAGAGCTGGTTTGCAGATAGTGATGGATGTTGTAGATACAGCAGCGAGGGCAACAGCTACAGCCATGGTCATGAGACGGGCGTCTTACCTCCAATCTTCAGGAGTCCCTAAAGATTTACAAAATAAAGTAAAGGATTTACCCTTCAATAAAGATAAACTATTTGCAGAGAAGACAGACACCATCCTTTACTCCAGCAAAGACTCCAGAACAACACTTCGTACCTTGGGGACGTAGACCCCACCATATAAAAGGAGATGATACACCCCCTTCCAAAGAGATATGACTATACCCACACTAGACAACAGTGGCATCAACCCCAACGTACATTCGACCAATCCCATTCATGTCAGAAGCCTCAGAGACGTCGAAACCAAACTAACCGTACCTAGGCCCAGCCTAATAACAAGCAGCAGGTTTGACTCCTCTGTTGAGGGTATGCAAACAGATGCACATATTCGTCCATTCCAGTCTCCTACCCACTTATTCCACCATCGTCTGCACCCAGTCTATCGCTACTGGGCTGCCATCACCACCGACAAGTGGGTATTGGAAATAATACAGCATGGATACACGATCCCCTTTCTCTTCATCCCTCCCACAACTCCCCCAACCCTGTCCCTCTTCAGGGTCCCCTCTCACGAGAACCTACTATGCACCAAAGCCGACCACCTCCTATTCATAGGTGCAGTAGAAAGAGTACCGCAAGAGTTCAGAGGGAGAGCTTTTTACTCCCATTATTTTCTAGTACAAAAGAAGACAGGAGAATGGAGACCCATATTGGATCTCAGGAGACTAAACAAATATGTCAGAAAACAAAGATTCTAGTAACTCTAGTGTCCATAATACCTTTCTTGGATCTAGGCGACTGGTTTGCTGCCCTCGACCTGTAGGATGCATATTTTCATGTCACCATTCATCCTGCGCACAGGAGATTTCTTCACTTTACAATCGGCATAGATCACTTTCAATACCGAGTCCTGCCGTTCAGACTATCTACTGCCACCAGGGTGTTTACCAAAACACTGGCAGTAGTTGCTGCTCATTTGCGAAGGAAAGGAGTAATAATGTTTTAATGTTCCCTTATCTCGATGACTGTCTCATAAAGGGCAAATCGTCAGCAGAGATTTCCCAGATGTTGACAGTCACCATGCATACACTGCACATACTTGGGCTCCTCATCAACAATCAAAAGTCAACATTCCAACCCACTCAGGAGTTGGAATTTATTGGTGCCCGTCTCGATGCCATTACTGCAAGGGCGTATTTGCCCCTCCACAGGTTTCAAGCAATGCAGGTCTTAATAGACATTCTTCTTCACGAACCCACAACTCAGGTTATTGCATGCCTAAAGCTGATGGGCCACATGGCAGCCATGACGTACATGGTTCCTCACTCCAGACTGCATTTCCATACTCTCCATCGATTGTTACAAATAGTCTACAATTTCCAGAAATACAACGTACACAAAAAGGTGGCTCCACCACCACTTCTCAGGGCTTCTCTCAACTGGTGGGCAAAGGAAAACAACATCCTCTCAGGAGTCACTTTTTACCAGCCTCAACCAGTTCACCATATCACTATTGATGCCTCCCTTATTGGCTGGGGGGTACATATGGGTACCAGATCCATCCAAGGACGATGGTCACCCCTGGAAATGTTACTCCACATAAATCTGCTAGAACTGAGGGCAGTCGCCAAGGCTTGCAAACATTTCCATGCTCGCATTCACAACACCATAGTCAAGATCCTTACAGACAATGTAGCAACAATGTACTACATAAACTGCCAGGGGGGTGCACGTTCCCTATCTCTAAGTGCAGAAGCTGTCTAACCATGGAATTGGTGCATCTTATTTACCTGCAAAAGCGACGGGGAGTCCTGTGGCACCTTATAGACTAACTGAAGTGTAGGAGCATAAGCTTTCGTGGGCAAAGACCCACTTCGTCAGTGGGTCTTTGCCCACAAAAGCTTATGCTCCTACACTTCAGTTAGTCTATAAGGTGCCACAGGACTCCTCGTCGCTTTTGCAGATTCAGAGTAACACGGCTACCCCTCTGATACTTATTTACCTGGCACCACCAACACCATGGCAGATTCCTTCAGCAGGAATTTCGCACTGGACCACAAGGTAGAAGTTCATCATGTAGTTGTCCAATCCCTTTTTCACCAGTGGGGGACGCCACTCACAGACCTCTTTGCCACGTACAACAACAGCAAGTGCTGCTATTACCGTTCCAGAGCAGGACTGCATCAACACTCTCTGGGAGACATATTCCTCCTCAGTTGGGAAGGTCCCCTCCTGTATGCTTTCCCATCCACATCCTTCATACCTAGGGTTCTTCAGAAAATCATGGCAGACCGTGCAACGGTAATTCTTCATCGAGTAGTGTCCTCGAGGGTGCTCCACTCGAGGTGCTGGGCTCATCCCGGCGCCGCAAACCGGAGGAATTTTCACTAGCAGTAGCCCCCCCACCGGACTGTGCATGCGCAACTTCCCCTTCACGCCTTTCATCTGAGCGCGGTCCGGTCTTGTCAGTTTCTCTTCAACCGTCCGCAGCTGCAGACGGAGTTAGATTAGGCTCCCTTCCCCTCTCTGAGGAGGAAGGGAAATCTCCTAGTTATAGTTAGTTGCTTGTTTAGTCATAGATAGTTATCTGTTATAGTGTTTCTAGTTGTAGTTCCCCTCTTTTTTTCCCTGGTTAAAGAAAAAAAAAGCCGTTTTTCTTCAGCGGCCAGTCAGTGCCTTCCTGACTGAAATTGACGAAGAGAATAAATAAACAGTAAAGGACTCAAGGATGCCAGGATCACCTGGCTTCAAGAAGTGCCTTCGGTGCCAGGAGGCTATCCCCGTCTCAGATGGACACTCCCGGTGTGTCAGATGTCTCGAGGACGCTCATGTCCCAGCAAAATGTGGCCTGGCCACTGCACGAAGATGACAGCTCGCGCCAGAAAGGATCGGGAGCTAAGATTGAGGGTCCTTTTATTTAACAAGGCTCTCCAAGCTCCGGAGGTCTCCGAGCCGCGCTCTGCACCTACTGATCACGCTGGGCAAGCCCGCAAGATCCACAGGACGCCGGGCGGCAGTACGGACAAGCCGGGGAGCTCTGGCTATGTGCCGAGACTCCCCGCGGACAAGGCGGGCAAGGGCCGTAGCTCCTCTGCCCCAACTGCAGCCCGCCACAAAAGCTCCGCTCTGACACCCGAGAAGGGTTCGCGAGCAGAGTCGGTGCCGGCAACGGCTTCAACGGCCATTGCGGAGCCAGCAAGAGAAGCACCGGCACCGGGAGTTCCGGTGCATGCGCGGCTGGAGCCAGGTGTGTCGGCACCCGCAGCGCCTTCTCTAAGTGCCGTTCTGTGCTCCTCGGTGCTGGGCATATCGGCACCGGATGCAGCACCGCAGCAGGAGTCTGCCAGCCCAGCCCCCTGCTTTCACATCCCCGGCTGATCAAGCTGCACCGAGCCTTTACTCTGCCGACGTTCAAGTGGCAGAGGCTCCTTCACTGCCTGCTGTTCTGCCGCAAGCACCTCCTCAGCCTGCCTTCAATTCCTCAGTGCCAACCAAAGCACAGCAAAAATCTGCAAGGGTCCGGACACCGTCACCTTCTCGCCTGGACCTGATTCACCTACCTCGTCCCATGCTGATTGCCGTTGTCGTGTTCACCTCGTCATTCACCGCCACGTCGGTACTATTGGGACCACTACTCACAGTCTCCTTCACACTACTATAGGAGATCCCTTTCACCATGGTCTCCAAGACGTATAGAGTGCCCTCGTCGATATGATACGGTGAGAAGATACACCGTTCTCCCTGCCACAGCCGGAGGGATGACCGATGTTATCACGAATGCTCTTCTCATTTATCTCACCACAGAAGGTATTCGTGATCGCGGTCACCGCAATCTTCTCGGCATGAATCTCCACATGGTCTGGACGAATCTACCCCTTATGTTGCCCCACCATCCTCGGCTGGGGATTTGGATTTGGATTCACAATATCAGGAGGATAAGAAGGACCACACTCCTCTTCACAGACAGCAGAGCCCTGATTCCCCGGCGCAGCGTTCCTCATCCTCGCCGGATGACGCAGTTATCCCTGCGGACTTGTCTCCTACGGAGGACCACAAGCAGTTCCAGGAGCTCTTCAAGAGGGTTGCACAATCTCAGGACATTCAGACCGCGGATGTGCAACAGAAACAGCATCGACTGCTTAAGAATTTACAACCTTCCCAGAAGTCAAAGCTCGCTTTTCCCTTTGATGACACTATACTGGAGGTCGCCAACGACATCTGGCAGACGCCGGCCACATGGCTACCGACTAATAAGCGGTCGGACAAGAAGTACTTCATAACTCAGAAGGATATGGAGTTTCTGTTTACACATCCTCAGCCTAACTCCCTTGTTGTGGACACTGTATAGCAGAGAACAAGAATGTCTCAAACCAAGAATTTCTCAAAGACAAGGAGGCCAAACGACTGGATATCTTGGGCAGGAAAGTATATTCCTCCTCCTCTTCTGCTCTGAGGATGTGTAACTTTGCGGCACAACTAGCAAACCACGATTTCGACAACTATTCGAAACTGGTCCCTCTATTTGAGCACTTGCCGGATTCCAAACGTCAGATTCTCAAGGCAGTGATACAAGAGGGCTATACGGTCACCCGAACAGCCTTGCAGTTCGCCCTTGACACAGTTGATGCAGATGCTAGATCTACAGCTTCGGCCATAGTCGTGCGTCGGGCGTTTTGGCTACACCAGGCTGCTGTCCCGAAGGAGTTGCAGGCCAAGGTGGAGGATTTTCCCTTTGATCGCAAGTCGCTATTTGCCCAGTCAACGGATCAGGTCTTCCACTCGGGCAAGGATACACGTACAACTTTGAGAATGCTAGGGATGTACACCCCCCCCCACAAACGTAGGAAATACATACCCTACAATAGGCAAAGACCATTCTCGTATGCGACGCCTCGCACCAGGCCATACGAGCAGCAGAGGCCAACACAACGTCCCCAAAAGCGTAGCCAGCAACCTAACAAGGCGTTTGTCCAGCAGCAGGGCCGACAGCAGGTTTGATGTGTTGATCGAGGGACTTCGGACCACCCCACTAACAGAGACTCTAGGTATCACAAAAGGCATATTCCATCATCGTCTCAGGCCTTATCAGCATCGTTGGGCTCTCATATCCACCGACCGGTGGGTTTACGACGTAATCACTTCAGGATATGTCATTCCCTTCACCTCTCTTCCCCTTCTCTTCCCCCCCTTCCCCGTCCCTTTTCAGGGACCCCTCTCATGAGACTTCTCCATCAAGAGGTGTCGCGCCTTCTCATATTAGGGGCAGTGGAAAGGGTGCCAACACCCTTTTTGGGGAAAGGATTCTACTCACTATTTCCTCACCCAGAAAAAATCAGGGGGTTGGAGGACTATCCTGGACCTACGTCGGCTCAACCGTCATCTGAGAAGGCAAAAATTCAAAATGGCCACATTATCTTCGATCATTCTGGCTCTCGACGGGGATTGGTTCGCGTCCCTCGAACTTTAGGACGTTTACGTCCATATAATGATACACCCGGCCCACAGAAGATTCCTTCGGTTCACAGTGGGGTCCGACCACTATCAGTATCGCGTGCTGCCTTTCAGACTATCGGCGGCCCCACGGGTTTTCTCCAAAACCCTGGCGGTAGTGGCGGCCTACCTGCGGCGCCTCAATATTACAATTTTTCCATACCTGGACGATTGCCTGCTAAAGGCTTCCACACTCGACGAGGCTATGAGGGCAGTATCTGTAACTACCACTCTGTTTACAGCCCTCAGACTCATAATCAATCTCGAGAAGTCCTTCCTAACACCAACTTGCCACCTGGAGTTTATCGGAGCAAGACTCGACTCCCTAACCGTGAGGGCATACTTGCCGGTAAAGAGGTTCCAATTCATACAGGACCTGGTAAAATCAATATCAATTTCTCCCAAGTCCCGAATACTTACCTGTCTACAGCTATTGGGATACATGGCAGCCACCACATATGTGGTTCCGCATGCCAGATTCCATATGCGCAGTCTTCAGCATTGGCTGTTCACCGTGTACACGCCCCGGGTGCACAGTACGAACAGGGTGGTTTCTCTGCCCAGTCAGGTGCGGACTTCCCTGACATGGTGGGACAGCCCCAACAACATGCTAACAGGGGTCCCCTTTCATGCCCGCAAACCATCTCTACAAATCACTACAGATGCCTCTCTGTTCGGCTGGGGCGCTCACTTTCAGGCGCACCGTGTGCAGGGTCTCTGGACGCCCCAGGAATCGCTACAGCATATAAGTTTTCTCGAGCTAAGAGCAGTCTTCAAGGCCTGCAAGCACTTTCTGCCCATCATCCGAGGATACTCCATACAGATTCTCACCGACAACATATGCATGGTGTATTACATCAACAAGCAGGGGGGGTCATGTTCCCACTCTCTGTGTGTGGAGGCTGTGCGCCTGTGGAATTGGGCTATTCAACAAGGTATCACCATAACTGCAGCATACCTTCCTGGCAAGGACAATGTAATCGCTGATACTCTGAGCAGGCATTTCCTCTCACAGCACGAGTGGGAATTACATCCCGAGGTGCTCCGCGGCATCTTCTTGCTATGGGGCTTTCCCAAGGTGGACTTGTTTGCCACTCGACACAACAGGAAATGTCCTTAGTATTGCTCACGAGCAGGCATTGGCACGGACTCTCTCAGGGATGCCTTCCTCCTAAACTGGGATCGTCACCAATTACTATACGCCTTTCCTCCTCTTCCACTCATTCCGAGGGTTCTGGAGAAGATAGTACAGGGCGACGCAACAGTGATTTTGATAGCACCTTTCTGGCCCAGGCAGATCT